>NC_140235.1:36459680-36499680 GCF_949987555.1 Borostomias antarcticus | reverse complement strand
GTAGGTGGTTACTGGTGAGTCCAGGGAGGTAGAGTGGTCAGTGTAGGTGGTTACTGGTGAGTCCAGGGTGGTCAGTGATCTGTGTAGGTGGTCACTGGGTCCAGGATGGAGTTAGTCCCCTACCTTGGCGAAGCGGCGGCTGTAGTGGCCCAGGATCTTGGGGTCGGGACAGTCCAGCTTCTTGATGATCTCAAAGCTCTGGTTGAGCTGCGTGAAAACATCCACCACCGAGCAGGAGAACAGAGCGTGCTCAGACGTTTGCTGGAACTGGAACGGAGAGAGGAGGCCAACATTATCGCTGTGTTTTATGACAAACCGAACACAATCATTATCATCATGTCAACCGTGAGATTCAGATTCCAGATCTGTTTTATCGGCCATGTATATGATTCACACATACTAGGAATCTGACCAGGGTAATGGCATATGCTGATGCAGACGACATAGGACAGGGTGCAGGACAGGACAGGACAGGACAGGACAGGACAGGACAGGACAGGACAGGACAGGACAGGACAGGACAGTGCAAAGACATGACAGTGCAAATGCAATACAAAAAAAGGACATCACAGAAGGACATCTGTGGTAGTAGTATTGAAGAGCTACGACAGCGAGGACTGGTGCGACGTAGTATTGGTGCTTACTCCATCTTTCTTGTCCCTCTCCAGGGCTCCGTGCATGAACTCCATGGAAACGTCCTCATTCTCATCCAGCCACTGCAGCACAAACTGGAGGAACCATCTGTGCGTGGAGAACAACAGCGCCACAAGACCGCCACATCAGCGATTCAGCCATTTAAAGGTATGATTAGTAGGATTTGTCGGTTGTGTTTTGTAAACACAGCATTCAAACTTGGCCCCTCCTCCCTGCTCCTTTCCCAGCTCCTCCCCCTGACTGCGGTTGACCAATCAGACAGACTTTCACATCCGCAGCGTAACATCTGCACGTCAGCGAGAAATGAACCACATCCCACACACTAATAACACCAAAGAGCTCAACTGATCCACAAACACAGATAGGGCTTTCTCCTGTAGCACACAAAGCCAGCGCGCACTAGTCTTCGCCAGGAAAAGCTATTCAAAGCAGACTACACTACAATAAAGTTCACTCTATACCAGCAGCATTTTGACTTGTTTGACTTGACAAACACTATCAAGTGTACCTACAAATACAAGCCAGTTGGTTCGCTATCAAGCTGACGAGAACTAACACTATTAGTGGTGAACACCAGCAGAACAGAGTTCTTCCTCCCATCCTCTGTGTTTCTATCGGGGGAAACCTCTTTCTATCGGGAGAAAACACTTTATATCATCCGATAGCTGGATAGGAAATACACTGGAGGGTAGACACTTTCTAGTGTTATCTTATTGAAAGAACACACGACACTAGATAGCCTAACTACCTTAGCTGTCTGGCTTGCTATCAGTGTTAGCCAGCTGCATTTAGCTAGTAAAGTGGCCTTGAAAGCTAGTGGCCTTGAAAGCTAGTGGAGTCACTCTTCAACCCCACCCTCTGCTTGAGTGTTCGCCAGCGGGTGAATGCCAACCCCAGATTCACTCTCGCTTTTGAACAAGCTTTGTCAGCTTGGCATTTTGCCTCGCAATATTTTGGTATTTTAGGTTCTGCCTCCACCATTATCTTAGCTTCTCACTTTGATTCAGTTGGACTGCACTCTCCACGGATATGGCAACTTGTGTATTGAGGGCTCAACCACCCGCGTTGTTGGTTGAGGGGTACCCCCTACCCCACCTCCCCCCAACTCCACACCCCACCTCCCCCCAACTCCACACCCCTCCCCCCCCCCCACAGCCCAAAGGTAGACGCCCAGAAACATCCCGAAGAATGAACAACAAAATACAGTCAGATGAAGGAGCCTCTGCATCATACATTCTAGTGAGGCCTAAGTGATCATTGAGAGGGATTATTTTTGTATGACTACACAATCCTACCAAGTATACCTTTAAGTCTTTATTTTGATGATTTGATCTAGCCCCTCCCATCTCCAACCTTGTATTGACGGTCAATTCACTGTTTTCTTGTCCGTTCCTGTGAAGTTTCCTAGCCGTGTGCGGGCTACTCACGATGGATAGTCCGGGATGATCCCGGTGAAGATGGGCAGGTCCGTCACGTACTCGTTGTACAGCCACTTGACCTTAAAGTGCAGGTTCATGTAGTCCGCGCTCTTACACAGGCGGTGCTTCTCGTGCTCTGTGGACACGGACACACACACACACACACGCACAAACACGCCATTACACACAAGCCATAACTGTGGATGCTGTGTGTGTGCATGCATGTGCAGTACAGTATGTTTGCAAGTGACTAGTGTGAGTGAGAGAGTGTGTGTGTGTGTGTGTGTGTGTGTGAATCTACAGAATACTGCAGCGACATCACAGGTCTAGCTACAGCTTTGTGAGCCCCGTCTCTAGAGGACTGTGGAGCTGCCAGTCCAGCCTGATGAGAGCCCTCTCTGCTGGGCTTTGAAGCAGCGTGAGTGTGTGATGGGCGGCCCACTCCCATAATGCCCCTGGGCAGGGTCTCTCTCTCTCTCTCTCTCTCTCTCTTGCACTCGCACTCACACTCACACTCACACATCTAGTCTCTACCTCAGAGATCAATAAGGTACTACCTACACACTCCGCCTCCTATTGGCGTAGACAAACCAAACATCCAGTATTCAGCATTCAGAGATCATCATCAACTGCATCTGGGTTTCTATCTGTCTCAGAGGAACTGAAGCGAGGAGTGGGGGAAGTGAAAGATGGCGAGTCTTCATCTTCAGGCCAGAGAGAGGCCGTGGGAGATGAAGGATCCGTCTCTAGGGAAGGCAGGTACTGTATCTACAGCGGGCTGGAGAGCTCCTGAGAGACCTACGCTGGTTTTACACTCAGGGCCTCTCCCTTGTTCTCTCCCTCTCCCTCGTTCTCTCCCTCTCCCTCGTTGTCTCCCTCCCTCTCCCTCGTTCTCTCCCTTGTTCTCTCCCTCTCCCTCGTTCTCTCCCCCTCTCCCTCGTTCTCTCTCCTTCTCCCTCGTTCTCTCTCCTTCTCCCTCGTTCTCTCTCCCTCTCCCTCGTTCTCTTCATCTCCCTCGTTCTCTCCCTCTCCCTCATTCTCTCCATCTCTCTCATAAGCTCCTGTACAGCATGCCGCTGTATCTCCACTCCTCTATCCCCCTGAGAGTCTTATTTTCCTCACTTCTCCATCTCTCTCTCTCTCTCCCTCTCTCTCTCTCCCTCCATCTCTCTCTCTCTCTCTCTCTCTCTCTCTCTCCCCTCTGCTCCACACTAGTCTCAAGACACATTTCCATCCAATAATCAATAAATGATCGTATTCTACTCTATTCTCTTCCCTTCTATTCTCTTCCATCCTCTGCTTGCCTTAGCTCTCATCTCCACCCCCCCCTCAGCAGAGAAGCTACAGGAGCGTCAGAGCAGCGCACACCGGAGGACAACACCATCCATCTCTAGGATTCACCCAGTCTACCCGTCTAACAGGACGGATGACACACAGAGTGCAGTCGGGGGGCGGGGCGTCTGGGCGTCTAGAGGGAGAGGAGGGCGATATTATGGGATGGCGCCGTCGACGCTCTTACCAGCGTAGAACGTCTGGCCGCGCAGCCTGAAGGTGGAGGGGGCTGGAGGCCGGAGAAACGAGGACGGACGCGAGAATGAAAACCCAGAGAGGACGATCAAGGTCGGGTTCAATCTCAGCTGATGCATATCTACGGTTTGCTAGAATCAAATTTCTATTGGACATTCTAGCGGTTATTTTTTGGGCCACACATGATGCAACGCTAGATATTTTGGGTCTATTCTAGGACAGATGGCAGAGCGCCTCTATTAGTCTGCTACCGCTACGCTACGGTCAGTCTCACCATTGAGCCAGACGTAATGGTCAACGTTATCCATGACTGAGAGACAAGGGGGATGAGAACACAGACAAGGGTGAGAGAGGAGGCAGAGGCCGCAGAGCATAGGAGAACTGGCACACTGGTGTGTGTGCGCGCTTGAAATGTGTGTTTTTTCCCGTGGAGGTCTGAGCCCAGATTGGGCCCGGCAGGTGAGACTTACCCTCCATGGCGTAGTTCATGTCCTGGGCGAACAGCGTCCACATGACCTCAGCACTCACCTTCCCCACGTTCAGCTCCTGGGGAAACCTTGGGAGAGATACAGTATCAGGGTTAGAAACACATGGTGTGTGTGTGCGTGTGTGTGTGTGTCCTGTATGTGTGTGTGTGTGTGTGTGTTTTCTGTGTTTTGTGTACATGTGTGTATTGTGTGTGTGTGTGTGTGTGCAGAGGCATCATGCCTATAGAACTTGAGGAGGCACATGCCCCCTCAGATTTTTTTTTTCTTTTTCTTTTTTACATTTCTGTTATTGTTTGTTTACCATTACATTTTACAATGCGGAGTTATGATTATTTTCTCTACTGAGCTGAATGTATTATTTTAATTATGTTATAGATCACCTCGAAAAGCCACCATAACCTCTTTCAAAAAGCCAAACACCCTCTTTCCCGGTGGATTTGGTTTCTTCCAAATTAACACTGGACCTGGAAGCCCCCCCCCCCCTCGCCTCGTCTCAGATAAACACGTTTTCATGGTCTGCTTGCATACATTCAGATTAAGGTTGTCCTTAACTGATGAACAGGTCCTCCAAATATTAGGCTATTCAGTATATCAGATTCAATATATTTCATACCTCAGTATACAGTATATCATTCGGACCAATGCCAAGCGAGTAAAAAAAGTAGAAGTTGTTTTCCCTTACTTAAGTCCTTGAAAGAACGCTACCGGTAAGTTTAATTTCACACCGCTTGAGTAGCAACTGGTAGTGTGCTGTGTCCTGATTTTAAACTGCAAAAACGCACAAAAAAACACTAAAATTTTGCGCACGCTGTGCGCAACTAATGCCTCGCTATCTCGTGCCCCCTCGGTTTTTTGGGTTGCATGACGCCCCTTTGTGTGTGTGTATGTGTGTGTGCACGTGTGTGTATGAGTTTTCTGTGTTTTGTTTGTGTGTGTGTGTGTATGTGTGTGTGTGTGTGTGTGTGTTGTCTATGTTTTGTGTGTGTGTGTGTGTATGTGTGTGTGTGTACGTGTGTGTGTGTGTTTTCTATGTTTTGTGTGTGTGTGTGTGTATGTGTGTGTATACTGACTGGTTGAGGACGGGTGTGTAGTTGTTCCTGTCCTCGTCTATGATGGAGACGATGAGGGTGATGAGTTTGGGCCAGAAATCCAGGTTCTTGATGCTGGGACCCTGCTCCTCTACAGCAGGCTCCTGTTTGTTCTGGACCAAAACAACAACAACAACAACAACACTCAGACTAGCACATACGGCAGTTACACAACCATACTGTTGCTATTGTGTGTATTGGGGCCCAGAGATTCAAGATTCAAAAAGTTTATTGTCATGTGCATGGTTAGACACCGTGGTTACACCACCACAATGAAAATCTTACTTTGTTTTGTCCTCCAATGCACACATCCTAAGACTACTAAGTAATAACAATATAAAAACAGTGCAATAGTAATAACAATAAAATAACAATAAAATATCAATAAAAATAGCAATTACTCAAAATGTAAGGTAAGAGGGAGACTCTTAAAGGAAGAACGGTCTACTGTCTGAGACTCACCGTGCCCGGAGGCTGGTACTGGCGGCTGTAAAGATCCTGGCAGTTGTTGAAGATGTAGTCGTAGGTGGAGTTGAGGCAGGCCTTCACACAGTCCCTCACCACCTGACTGGCTCTGGGAGGGGACTGCAGCTCCTGGACCTGGCCACCAGAGGGAGACAAAAGCGCTCAGGAAAGAGCGGCATTGTCGTCGACACTTGTGAAATGAGGATTCGCCATCATAGCTGTGACAACTGACGCACAACTGATAACTGATATGAGTGGAGCAGAGGTTTTGCAGGGAGAAAACAGCTGGTAACACTTTATTTGAAGGGGTGTGCATAAGACTGACATGACACTCATGACACTAAGGGGTGCACATAAGACTGATGTGGCACTTTTTTTGCGTGCGCACGTGTGTGTGTTTTGCCTCACGCACGCACCCAAAAAAAGCATCATATAATTTTTGCACACCCCGAATAATGCCCACAACAGGGTTCGGGGCTGCGGTCAAAATGGCTGCATATGCGACCGTTATTTTTGAGAGTGTGCAAGTTCAAATTCAACGTCGCATGCGTGCGAGTGCATGATGATCAAGGCTGTTTTTGGTGCATGTTCGTGCGTGCGTTCGTTCGTACTCACGGGCACACTAACATATTTCCATATCATAAGATTCCTTCGTGTGTCATGTCATGGTTATGACAGTATCATGACAGTGTCATGTCTTATGCACACGCCTTCAATTCAAGTGCTACCAAACCGCTGAACCAAACCAGTTCTCTGATCTTCAGTCTACCTTCATCCTGAAGAAGGTGATGCTAGTCAGAAGGTCCACCGTGGATTTGAGGTCCTGGAGGCGTTCCTTACTACTGGCTGGGAAGTTGTTCTGGAGACCGGAGGAGAGAGACACAACGGTCAGGAACTTCAGCTAGTAGAACCAGGCCTCATAAATATGCTGAGTAGGGATGTTAACAGTTAATCGACTATCGATTAATTGCCGATAAGAATTTACTCGAGTAAGATTTGGTTACTCAATTAATTGCTTAATGGAACAGAACTTCTTCTTTTTTTTTCTTTTTTTTAACGAACGTTATCAACGGGAGTTGCGTGAAAGGTAATCATAAGGTCTGACTGCACATGAGGGCGCCCCGCCACGTAGTGAAGGCTGATTGGGATGCCGGGAAATTTCAACGACACAACGGAAGAAAACACAAAAATGAAGCGACCAAAGCACAGTCCGGCACAGGACGTTCTTATCAGTCAATCCACTATCGTTTGTTAAGGTTAACAGTTATCGATTAATGAAATTCCTTGAAATTTGCAACCCTAATGTTGAGATCAACAAAACAACCAAAATGGCCACCGCTCACCCTGTATGTGGAGAGGTCGATGCGCAGGGAGTTGTGCAGCTGGTCCAGCAGCTTGACAAAACGCTCTTTCTGTCGGAGGGAAGAGAGGAAAAAACACACATTTTAATCAGGAAACGACAGGGTAACACTTTACAATAAGAGTACATTAATAAGCATTAGTTAATGCATTATTAAGCATTAAGTAACAGTTAACTAATGTCTCTATTAACCATTTACTAATGTTATTTATGTTAACTAAGGTTAACTCACCTAACCCTAACCTTAACTAAGGGATTAATTAACATTAGTAACCAAACATAACCCTAAATAAGCATTAGTTAACAGTTAACTAATGTTTTTTGTGACCCTTATTGTAAAGTGTGACCAACGACAGAACAGGGAGCTGATCGTTGGAGAAAACATGACTTCTAGCCACGGCAGCCGGCATAGAGACACACAGCGGAGGAGACCGCGTAGCGTCGGCGTGTCGTGGCCGTAGTTACCCCGAAGTTGGAGGCGGCGAAGCGGTGGGAGGCGGAGACGTTGGTGGAGGCGGCGGTGTGGGCGTAGAAGGCGTTGATGTTGGCCAGCAGGGTGCTCATCACCGCGGGGACGCCGGGGCACATGTACTTGGAGGACAGGCAGGCGAAGTGCCTAGAGACGGAGAGTAGGACACGCGTGCTTAGAGGAGAGGCGGCAGCGCCTAGAGACACCAGGAGAGGGCGCTGTGAGAAGGTTCCTGACAGAGAATCTCAACAGCCTGAACTCGTTATTTCAGGTACACCTCTTGAAGCGGAACATGCTGTCCCAGGACAACAACGTGACTCACGATTGTGGTGACCAGTTCACTACCACGTACCACACACTCATTTCTTCACCGTGAGAGGAAACAACCTCACACCATCTCACAAGACATAAACCACAGCGGCGGGCCTATATTTGGCTAGCGGCCTCTTCAGGGTCCCGTTTCCACCACACGGACCCTGCTAGGTGGGACGGTCATTTGGTCTCTCCCATCAGCCCCCCTGCCCCTCTCAGACTGAGGGATGGCCGTCCGGGCGTGCTTCGGCTGACCGATGGGCCCCGTTAACGGGCATCTGTATGGAGCGTGACACCCCGTGGAGACAGATCCATCCTCCCAACATTTATAATTGACTCTCCTTCATGTGGAGGCCATGGGGGAATGACAGCGGCACCAATCAAATGGTTATTTCATATTAGAGGGGGGGGGGGGGGAGAGATAGAGACGTTTCCTGACCGAGGTGCTGGTCTCACTCACGTCATGGCCTGGTAGATGGACTCGATGCCGTAGCGCATGGCGAACTCATCCACGATCTCCTGGGCCACTTCGTCAAAGTAGACCTTCCAGGCGTCGTCTCCCTTGGCGTCCGGGATCTTCACCATCCCGTGGCCGAGCATGTCCGTGGAGTGGTGGAACAAGTTCTGGGGGGCGCAGAGAGCCCGGAGGTCAGCGGTCGGGGGAGAGACTGCGTACGATCCTACCTCATCATCATCAAAAGTTTATTTGGACAGGATGTGTGCGTACATAAAAAGTTCAGGAACATTAAAATGGGTACACCAGATTAAGCTCAAAGCTACATTCCATCTGTAGTCCTACATAAAAACAAATAACAGATCAACTAACTGAAGGTTACACTAAAACTAAAACTACACTAAAACTAACTACAAGAATACAAATTGTGTATCTATCTATCTCTCTATCCATCCATCCAGGTGTTAACGGGAGCTTAACGAGCCGTGTCGAGTGCGTTTACCTCGTGCAGACAGGTGTACTGGATGTGGTACGGGGCCACCTTCTCCTCGCCCTTGATCTCCACGCTGATCTGCAGACGGATGGCTCCGGACACCACGGACTTGTCCGTCCTTTTCTCTGTAGCAACACAACGCGCAGAAACGCCAAGATTCATTTGACAAGTGGAACTGAATGAGACCAGGCCTGCTAATAGAGCGCCGATAGAAAGATATTACTGCCCTGCAAGCCCACTGGGGCTACGCTACACTGCACTGCGCTCGCAAGGGACATTTTGTGTCCGCTATCCTATCATGGGAGTGCTGGGGTTAGTGGTGGGGAGCAGGGAGGACAGAAGCAGGGTATTTGAGGGGGGGGGGGGGGGGGTTGAATGGATGTCTTCTTCCTGACTGAGGACACTTGAGCCAGTGCTATTCTAGAGGGGCCGTGTTGGCCGGCTCTCCCCCTCTATTTCCCCTGACAGCCACCATTATTAGGGTAATTTGTACGTGTCGTCGGGGCGGTCGATTTCCGACTGGAGCGCGCTACGTGGTAATCAAGTGAGATCTCTTCAGCGAGAGGGGAGGAGGGGAGAGGACAGGAGAGGAGAGGATTCTGCCTGTTGGTTTGTGTCCCGTGTTCATGCAAGGGAGGGTGTAGAATGTACCTCGCGAGGTGGTGATTGAATAGGCATAGCAGACGCTCGGAGCTTCTGAAATGAAAAATCGAATCACACGCGCGCACGCACACACACGCGCGCCACGGACTCCCATCAGACAGTGACGCGTCTCTAAAAGGTTGCATGTCATTAGGAGCGGGAAAGAAAATGAGTCCCGGGTTGGTGAATCAACCGACTTCTCCAGAGTGTTTGCAGATAAACGGTAAAGACGTTGAGGCACGACGCCCCCCCCCCCCCCCCCCCCCCCGACAGTGTTACTCTACAGGGGGCCGGAGTGCGGGGGAGATACGGAGGAGCTTAGCTGGGAAGACAGAGCAGACTGGAGGCAGCTTATGAGATGAGATAGAGCTGAGGAGGAGGGGGGGGGCGGGGGGGGGGGGGGGGAGAGCAGTCATCCAGGGCAGGTCCAGGCTCTGGGGCCACTCCTCCTCGGTCGGGGGATTGGGCGCGAAAAATGCCGCCGCCGGCCAAGGAGAGGCGGGTGATGAGGTTCATACAAACACAGTCTGGACTACAGAGAGAGAGAGAGAGAGAGAGAGAGAGAGAGAGAGAGAGAGAGAGAGAGAGAGAGAGAGAGAGAGAGAGAGAGAGCGAGAGAGAGAGAGCGAGAGAGAGCGAGAGAGAGCGAGAGAGAGAGAGAGAGAGGGAGAGAGGGAGAGAGGGAGAGAGAGGGAGAGAGAGAGAGAGAGAGAGAGAGAGACCCCAAGTTGTCTGCAATAAGATGTCTGCAATAAGACTAACAGAGCTCGGAGAGACAAGTGCTAATCCTGTAACAAATCTTCAATGGAGGGCTTGTGTGTGTGGAGGCACCCAGTCTGGCGAGGAGCTCCTGCATGCCCCACTCAGACTTTAATGAACAAGAGAGAGAGAGAGAGTGGAGGGGAGGGGGGGTAAGGCAGCTTTTACCGGATGTGCCCGAGGCCCAGCTAGGCCGAGCAGACATTTTGAGTGATGTTCTGCTGGTCGCATCCGAATAACTTGTTTATCCAGGGAGAGAACGGCCTAAATCGGACAAAACAGCCTGCTTCCTCTCAAAACGTGTTTTATTGCCCCTCCGCCTTATCACACACAGAAGATAGATCCAGAGTTAACTCCCTCAGCCACTTCCACACACACTGCTATAAATAGTGACGCTGCGCTACAAAGAGGAGTGTGAGGGGTACAGGACAGTGTCGTGAGCTCGGAGCCAGTGAGGGCAGGCTGTGCCCGGCTGTGCTGACCGGTAGGACACAGCTGCTCTGGATCGGCTTGGTCCTTCACTCAGGTGTCAGAGGTGATCGTTCTAGTATTGACAAAATGAACAAGCATCCCTTGATGTCCATGAAGGCGTGGAACCAGGTCAGACATGGCACTGCCATAGAGGGTATAGAGAGGGAGAGACAAGAGAGGGTATAGAGAGAGGGTATAGAGAGAGTAGAGAGAGGGTATAGAGAGAGTAGAGACAAGAGAGGGTATAGAGAGAGTAGAGAGAGGGTATAGAGAGAGTAGAGAGAGGGTATAGAGAGAGTAGAGAGAGGGTATAGAGAGAGTAGAGAGAGGGTATAGAGAGAGTAGAGACAAGAGAGGGTATAGAGAGAGTAGAGAGAGGGTATAGAGAGAGTAGAGAGAGGGTGTAGAGAGAGTATAGAGAGGGTATAGAGTGAGTATAAAGAGGGTATAGAAAGACTATAGAGAGGGTATAGAGATGCTATAGAGAGGTCATAGACAAGACAAGAGTACAGTGAGGCTATAGAGAGGGTAGACAGGCTATAGAGAGGGTATAGAGAGGGTATAGACAGGCTATAGAGAGAGTATAGAGAGGGTATAGAGAGGATATAGACAGGCTATAGAGAGAGTATAGAGAGGATATAGACAGGCTATAGAGAGGGTATAGAGAGGGTATAGAGAGGATATAGACAGGCTATAGAGAGGGTATAGAGAGGGTATAGAGAGGGTATAGAGAGGATATAGACAGGCTATAGAGAGGGTATAGAGAGGGTATAGAGAGGGTATAGAGAGGGTATAGAGAGGATATAGACAGGCTATAGAGAGGGTATAGAGAGGATATAGACAGGCTATAGAGAGGGTATAGACAGGCTATAGAGGGCATCGCGTACTGACCCAGGTTATACCACACGTCCATCTCTCCGCTGAGCGTGCGGACCTCGATGATGCTCTGGCCCAGGAAGTCGTCCGACTCCCTCTTCAGACGCTGCTTCACCCGGGACTTGATGTCGTCGTCCTCGTCCCACACGCGCACCTTGATCCGGTCCGACGAGTTGTGACACTCGCTGCAGACAGACCGGCGGTGAGGGACAGAACAAACCATGACTATAGGTGATTCTGCATGTTTCTTTGAGCTATTGCAGTTAATTCACTCTTTTGAAAATGCTGATGAACTTAAGTCTTGATCCAAAGTCATTTTGGGAGAATGAGGCCGTTGTTAATTAGGGCCGAGAATCGCAGTCGAGGAAGCTTATTTAAAAAGGGTGCAAATAGTGAGTGGGTTGAGTCCGCAGACACGAGAGGAGGCGTGGCCTGCTTCAAAACACACACTGCGCAGTAGGAACAAGCGCTGATCTCTGGTCAGTATTTCCATTCAAGAGATGAAACTCAACAGAGAATTAGAGAAAAAAGACACAGCTTGACAGTGTTTAATGTTTGCCTTAATTATACTGTAGAAAGCCAATACGGAGGTGACTGGGAGGATGCTGGCTTTGCAGAAAATGCATTGTGGCTGAATTTCAGACGTGTCGGCCGGCTGGAAGGCGAGACTCACAAGTGGAACTTCTCTTCCCAGACGGGGTTGAGGTTGCTAAAGATGGTCTTGGTCCTCTTCTTGGTCTTGCCCACCTGGACGGTGACGTAGGGGTCGCTGGTGCCCGTCTTGTCTTTGGCCTGCAGGCCCTGGGCGCACGCCACTGCACACACACACGCACGCACGCGCGCACGCGCACACACACACACACACACACACCCCGATACACACAGGTTCAGGGATTGGAAGACATAACACATTTTATATAATTTTTATATACTGTGAAGCACTTTGGTGCAACTTCGGTTGATTTTAAATGTGCTATATAAATAAAGTTGACCTTGACCTTGACAACCGGTATAGACAGATTTTATAGAAAGAGGGAGACATACTGTGAGTCAGAGAAACTAGGCTAAACAAATCTGATATCACAACATGTCTGGATGGGAGCATAGGAGGTGAATAATTTCCTCCAGTGAGTGTGTGTGTGTGTGTGTGTGTGTGTGTGTGTGTGTGTGTGCGTGCGCAAGCACATACCTGTGATGGTGATCTTGGCCGACCATTTGGACGTGCCGTCCAGCACGCTCTGTTTGATGGTCTTCATCTGCTGGCCGTGGATGGCCTTGCTGATGACAAACACGTCTCGGATCATGTCGAAGATCTCGGGCTTGTTCCTCTCGCGGATCTTCATGCGATCCTTCATGGCCATGATGATGTTCTGGGTCCGGTCTTCCGCCCCGTGCTTCGAACTCTTCTCTGCAGCGCCTGGAATAGAAAGCAAACACGTGTGTTTTAGAAGACACCTTGGGCTGGTTTCCAATCAGCGGAGGATCCATTCACATGTTTTTCATTTCATCAGGACTAGGCCTTAACTCATCTCTGGGCCCTTACAGTTGTATCATGTATCGTTGTACCTTACTGCATCTACAAAGGAGGACCTGTTTCTTTTTCTGTATATCTTATTTTCCAGAGTGAGAAACATTCAAGTGATTGACAGCTGGCAAATTATACATCCGAGTCTTTAATGCAATGTCAATCATAACCTGCAGACAGAATACACACCAAATACACACCAAACAGAATACACATCAAAACACAAAGCGCAGGCTTCACATATCACTGACAGATGCATTATGGGATGGTGATGAGGAAGCCAGAATTAATCACAAAGTCAGCTGAAAAAGTCTGAATGAATGTCAAGGTTGACAATCAGAAAAATACAAATTCTGACTTTCTCACGTGCTGTCAATTGTGAGATAACACTTTTTTCGCATCACCGGGCATCATTCAAATAAATAGCTGAGTCAAGCTAAATTAGAGCCCCTGTAATGATTTTAGTTAAAAATGTATACCGATAAAGTGACACACTGCAGGATAGAAGTCCCAGTGAGGTTTACAAATGCAAAGTACAGGGTGCATTGTGCCCCTAGGTATATTCATGAAAAGCTCATCAAAAGATGAACACTCTTCCCACACCATCCTTCCCCCCTGTTTTCCTGCTTCTGCCTGCCTCTGAGCTACCGCTGTGACATCACTGTGACATCATCACTCACGCTGCAGACAGTCGGCGTTGAGCAGCTCCTGGCACTTCTCGTGACATTTGACCCCGCACTCGCTGCAGCGCATCCCCTGCCGGGCGATGCCCCACAGCAGCCCCTCGCACTCGTAGCAGTAGGTGGGCGTGGTGGCGGTCCACACCTCGAAGTTGTGGGGCGTGGTGCAGGAGATGGGATAGATGAGCGCTTGCAGGGTCTTCTTGTACACGTGGTTCTTCTGCAGAGGCAGCGGACGACGAGGGGGGAGAGGGGATGAGGGGGGAGAGGGGAGAGAGGTCGAATCAGAGCACCGCAGATGATAATGGAGTTCTGAGATTTAGAGGTATGGTCTGGACACCAGAGTGTGTGGTTGTGCTCTTCAATGAAGGTTTGAATGGTCTTGATCAACTCGCATGGTCGGGAGCTCCTGATCTTACCAGTTCTTCATCTTTGACGGAGGAGCGTGCCGCCATGGCTGAGGTGATACCTGCCTTCCTGGCTTGGACCAGAGACTGCACCATGGGGGAACATCAAGCAGGTCAGACACAACAAAAAAGACACACAACCTATATCTTCACCTGACGTAAATCCCGTCTATCCCAAAACAGAGACCAGTTTAAGTTAGATGTTTACCAGAGACTCAGGTGAGTAGTCTAGGAGAAGACCCAAGGTGCATACATACACTACAGTATATGGACAAAAGTATTTGGATACACCAATTAATCATTGAATTCAGGTGTTTCATTCACCACAGATATAATATAAAATGAAGCACCTAGCCATGCACCTAGCCTCTACAAGCATTTGTGAAAGAATGGGTTGTCGAGCTCACTGAATTCCAGCGTGGTACTGTAATAGGACGCCACCGTTGCAACAAGTCAGTTTGTGAAATGTCTTCCCTCCTAGATATTCCAGGATCAACTGTAAGTGGTATTATTGCAAAGTGGAGGCATTTAGGAACCACAGCAACTCAGCCAGGATGTGGCAGACCACGTATAGTTACAGAGTTGGGTCGCTGAGTGCTGAGGCACATAGTGCATAAAAATCGCCAACTCTGCTGGCTCAATAGCTGCAGAGTTTCAAACCTCCTCTGGCATTAACATCAGCACAAAAACTGCACCGGGAGCTTAATGACATGGGTTCCCATGCAGCTGCATTCAAGCTTTACATCACCAAGCGCAATGCCAAGCGTTGGATGGGGTGGTGTAAAGCATGCCGCCACTGGACTCTGGAGCAGTGGAAACGTGTTCTGTGGAGTGACGAATCACGCTTCTCTATCTGGCAGTCTGATGGACGAGTCTGGGTTTGGTGAATGCCAGGAGAATGTTACCTGCCTTGTGCCAACTGTAAAGTTTGGTGGAGGAGGGATAATAGTCTGGGTTTGTTTTTCTGGGGTTGGCCTAGGCCCCTTAGTTCCAGTGAAGGGAAATGTTAATGCTTCAGCTTACCAAGAAATCTTGGACAATTCTATGCTTCAAAATTTGTGGGAACAGTTTGGGGAAGGCCCTTTTCTGTTCCTGCATGACTGTGCCCCAGTGCACAAAGCAAGGTCCATAAAGGCATGGTTGGGTGAGGTTTGTGTGGAAGAACCATGCCCGCACAGAGCCCTGACACCAACCCCATCCAACACCTTTGGGATGAACTACAACGGAGATTGCGTGCTAGGCCCTCTCGTCCAACATTAGTATCTGACCTCAAAAATGCTCTTCTACTATAGATGATTGGGCAAAAATTCCCACAGACACATTCCAAAATCTTGTGGAAAGCCTTCCCAGAAGACTGGAAGCTGTTATAGGGGGGGCAGCTCCATATGAATGCCTATGAATTTAGAATGGGATGTCATAAAAGCTCCTGAAGGTGTAATGTGTAGGTGGCCCAATACTTTTGTCCATATAGTGTATCTACTGTGGTTAGATAAGGAAACTAATGTGAGGACTGTTACCCCGGGACAGTATAGAGGTGACAATGTTAGGGACAAAACAGGAACATCACCCAGAACTCAGGTGTAAAGCTGACGTTAGTGTACCCATAGAATCCATGAATACCCTTGAGTGATGGTCCGCACATGACTAAGCATGTGAAAACATATAAAAACCCCAAAGAAAGCACATGTAGTTTGTTGTTGAACTTCATCTACCATATCAAGTAGGAACAAATATAGTTAGGTCAAATTGAATACACGGGTACTTGCACACTGTATTTGCATAACAGCTGCATACTGTACGACTACTTCCATGACACACAAGCTGTACGGTTTGTCCTACTTGATATTTAGTACCATCTTGTCTTGATACTACAGAGGGGAGGAGATACTTTGTTCTATGCACTTACCATAGCCTGACCAAGGAGTGATTGCATTCAAGAGAGTTGTGGTGGGGGGTAATTAGGGGGTTTAAGAGAGGGGGAAGAGAGAGATCAGAAGGCTGATATCACACTTGTCTAACATGGTTGATATCCTGGTAAGGTAACTGTAATTCATCATCTCATACTGTATCTTTATATCCACCCTTGATGATCGACTACTTATTAAAAAAAATACATGGCCACCAAACTGATTTGGGTGCTTCTTTAGAGCTGGTATCACTGGACAGAGATGTCCTGGTAAAGACAAGTCCTGGGAAGACATGTCCTGGTAAAGACATGTCCTGGTAAAGACATGTCCTGGTGAAGACATGTCCTGGTGAAGACAACATGGCGGTGAGGAGGACGAGGCGGACTCACCAATGCGCTGACCAGGGGGAGGGGCTTACTCTTCCGAAGGTCCGGCATGCTGTCGATGCCATACAGTCCACCGCCACCTCTGTGGATCCGGATGGGGGAAGTAACAGGGTTACAGGGGGACATGTTTCAGCTCTGAACTTCGCAGGACTGACACACCTCAAAAGAGTCCAAATATATTACACACAACCCCCATTTGACAAAATTTACAAAGACATCAAATGATCGGACTCACCCTGGCTTGTCCCAGCCCTGTTTAGAGTAGGGCCCTTCATTTTGTGCCTGCAGAATAACAAACACATTATCTTATCATTTTGTTACCAGACACTAAAATCCATCTAATGGGAGCATGAACAGCACGAGGGGGATCGAGGGAGAACAGAACGACAGACAATTAGTTGAGTTTCACCTCGTTTGGTTCATGCAAAATAAGCCACGGTATGAACTTAATGTAGAGTATGCTGCAAACCAAAAACAAAAGTATGGGAGTCACTCCAGAGTTCCCTCTGTGATCAGATGATCAGACACATCTGATACATGGATTAGTTCAAATGATTGGGCCCAAACGGAGGAGCCTTGATCATATAGGAACCAAATCAAAATTGGCCACAAAGTACATTGTAATAAGATGGTAGAGGTAGATGATGCACATATTTTGCCATTTGACACACCCCAGTAGAATACGTCTTTTTAAAAAAAATCAAAAATGTAGTAACGAGAGAACTTAAAGGGAACTTTTTGGGAGTTGTACAATAACATGGGAAAAAGATCCTCTGAAAGCACTTGCATTTGAGCTCTGGTCCTTCAAGGTAGTGTTTCATCAGTCCCTGCACACTTCCTCCTTGCAGACAGAAGCAGCCAGTGCTGACTACATTGCTGGATGCCTCCAGGGTGCTCTCTCTCTCTCTCTCTCTCTTCCTCTCTCTCTCTCTTTCTCTGAGCATGACAGCATTTTGAAAAATGTTCTGAGGGACACAGGCTGGATGTGTTTCATGTAAACACTGGCGCTGGTTCAGTGAATGGGACTTCTCCAACTACAGCTCCATGCCAGCTTTTCCATTGATCTCAATGGTAAGTTATTCACCCTATTCCCGATTCAGGATAGAACTAGTGAATTAACAGCTGCTCCATGAATTCCTTAAGAGCGAAACACTGCAGCAGTTTACACGTGACAGAAGACGGACACACATAGAGGGATCATGCTCCATGCACATAAATGAGAAACTAAGATAAGAAAACCCAGTAGCAAAGGCAGCGTTAAAAACAAACTCAAAGCATATATATGGCTTAATTGACCAACAGCCAAACAACTAAGAGGAGCTCATTTGAAAGTCACGTGAGTAACCTGGTCATCTTCTCTGCTGCTCTCTGCAGAAAAAAAGAAAACCATCAATGAAGATAAACAGGAAACAGGATTCAAATGAGCGGCTTGGAGAATAATTGGATGAGGTAATAATGGCACCTACTGTATAGTCAGTTGACTGATAACTAACAACTTTCAAATTATGATTGTATTATCAATAATATTACATAACACTATTAATTGGACTTGGAATTAGAATGTGAGAGAATGTGAGCTTGTTTTTGCTTTTTTTCTGGGCTTGCCAACAGCCAGATTAATAAGAAGCACATTACCTGGGTTATACTCTTCCTCAGAGAAAGTGAATTGGGAGCTCTGAGCAGTTTTGGAGAGTCTACGTCGGGTTTGTTTCTTTTCCTTCAGAATACGCTGGAAATTAGCGAGCCGTTCCCCGTGGCCCACATCTAACTGACCAACCCCTGTCGAATTTGCCACATGGTTTTCCCCGACTGAACTTAACCCTACAACCTCCGGACTGGATTTTGGCCGAACTGGGCTTTGGTCTGACCCTGGTCCCGGCCTTCTTATTGGGCTCTGGTCTCGCCTTGGCCCCGGTCCTCTTACTGGACTCTGGACTGTCCCCTGTCCTCCTGGGCTAGGGTCTCGGGTCAGGTCTGGGTTGGAGAGCTCCCCATCCGTCTGACCCTCACCTCTGCTCTCTGAGAGATCCATAGAGTTGTACTCGGTAGCGGTGCCGAGAGAACGTCTGACTGGAGAGTCTTGTGGGGAGCAGGAGTGCTTTTCCAGGGTATGTCTGCAGTCCTCATAGACGGAGGTCTCGCTGTATTCCTCCAGTGGGGGGCTGGGCCAGGGGCTACCTCCCTCCGCGTGCTGCGGAGTCCTCTCCCCCGCAGGCGTTTCAAACGACCTCCTGACGGGAGACGACGCCGCCTCGGACTCGCCGCCATCCCGACCGCACTCTTGGCCGGAGCCCTCCAGCTTTCTCAGCGCCTCCTTCAGGGCCGATCGGAAGGTGAGCACCGCCTTGCCGATGCTCTTCACGTCAAACCCCGCGGTGACCGGCTGCCAGTCCGGGCTCTCGGTCCCGGGGCTGGACGGCCCCCCCTCCCCCGACCCCCACTCGTCCCCCGCCGGACCGTCGTCCCCCGGGACGCTCCGCTCCGTCCACTCCCGCTCCAGGCTCTCGGCCGAGCCCGCGTCCGGGGTTCGGGACGGGGAGCGACCGTCGCGGGGGGAGGGCGGCTCCGGGTCGGCGTCGTCGCAGTCGGTCAACAGCACCGTGGAGCGGCTCAGGCTCCTGGACGGCCCGCTGGCCGGCCCGTCGGCGTAGGCGTCCATGGTGTGGTAGCCGGAGCTGCGGGAGTAGGGGCAGTTGGCGGGGCAGTCACACTCCAGGGGCGCCTTCCCGCCCTGCTGCGGCTGCTGCTGCTGACTGGGGGACTTCCAGCCCGCGAGGCTGGAGGAGCTGGAGGCGGAGTTGTACTGGGGTCCGAACAGAAGGGAGAGATGCTCGGAGCTGCTGTGGGAGGAGTGGCTGCTGGTCTCCCCCGTGGCGTACCTCCCCCACGGCGCCGGACAGGAGCAGGCGTCCTCCTCGCTCCAGCCGGCACCGCCGCTCCAACCGCCGGCGGTGTGCCACGTGCCCGCCGCCATCCAGCCGCTCTGCCACACGCCGGCCTCGGTGGGGGCGCGGTACCGGGCGCCCCGCCTCTCGGCGCAGCTGTGGCAGGAGGACAGGGAGCTGGTGCTTAGGCAGTCGCGGGCGTAGAGAGGAGAGAGGCCGGAGGGGGCGGGGCTTAGGCGGGGCACGGCAGAGCCACGGGACGAGTACCCGGCGCTGGCCGGGTCCATTTGACGGAAGGCGGACGGTCCTTCTCTCCAACGCAGCGGCGGCGGTTGAGAGGGCGCGCGGCGGACCGCGGCGTCGTCGTCCCAGCGGCCGCGGTGGTCCAGCAGCGGGCTGGTGGCTCTCCTGTGGAGGGCGGCGGCGGCACGCTGTCGGCCCAGGCTCCCGCGCCGGACCCTGGCCCCTGGAGGAGGTGGAGGAGGAGGAGGAGGCCGGGGTTGGGGCCCTGCCGAGGCTCCGGAGTAGAGCTCCCCGATCTCGCTGAGCACCGCGTCCACACAGCAGGACACCTCGTCCACGGAGCCGCGCACGGACGACAGGTACTGCCTCAGGTCCGAGATCTCCTCCTGGATCTTGTTTATCCCTTGGAGCTCCTTTAGGATGTGCTCGACTATGTTACTGGAACCTTCCTCCGCCGCCTCTTCATCCTCCTCCTCTTCCTCACCGGGCCTATACGCGATCTCTAGAACCTCCACGACCCCTATACCGTCCTGGCAGTCAGAGCTGCTGTTCTCTCCGGAGGGGGTGTGGTCACTGACGTCGGCGCTGGGGCCGTTGGCGTGGACGGTACAGGGGGCGATGATGTAGCCCTCCCTGTCCACCTCCAGATCCCCAGCCGAAAGGGGGCGCGGGAACGCGCGAGGCTCCGTGTGACTGCGTCCGTTGGACAGGGGGCGCAGATCCGTCACCTCCCCGCTGGAGGGGTCCCTCTTCGGGCCGCAGATGAACATGTCCTGCTCGACCTCCACGGAGGACCGCTGGTGGCGGTGGTGGTGGTGGTGCAGCGAGTTCTCCCCTGGACCCTGCAGGAACTTCTGGAGCTTCCTCCGTATGCTCCGCCCCACTTTGGGACTCTGGGTCTGGGTTCTCTTCTTGCCCTGCTCCCCCCTCTTGGCCCACCTGTGTGGCGGTAGCTCCGTCTCGCTGGCTCCATCTTGTTCACCGAGCTGACCGCCGGAGAACATCCCTGAGGCCTGGAGGTGTCAGCACGCGGGAGGCTGGTCTCCCTTCGGGGGGGCTGACCAGCACCTTGAGCCTCAGAGCAAACGGGGAATCCACAACATCCCGAGCTGACCGGTTGGCTCACAGAGCCTAGCTGTCCATGACTGGCGAGGTAGAAAAAACACACAGCTTGAGAGAAATACATGTGAACTAATGACATATGTGCTGTTCTGTCTTTCGAAATATCTCAAATAAAATGCTGCGGTCAAACTAATGTCTGCTGTTTTTTCACCTTTTCTATTTTTGATCACTGATATACCTGTACAGAACCGTACCGAACACAAAGCTCTTTTAGGAGAAATTTCATGATCCCACATGTTCATTTTCAGCTTTCCAACACTGTAATTTTTCAGCCCAGCAGACCAGAAAGCACAGAGAGAGAAACACAGCAAACTCCAGCTGTTGGAATGACTGTATATGACATGATAACGGCACATTAATTGAGTAGAGCAAAATAGCTACAGTATAATAGCTTAAATTGCAATCGAATCCACCAATGACTAATCGTTTGATTGAGCAATCAGGTGTATGTGAGCATACCTGTGTGTATGTGTGTGTGTGTTGGGGGGGTGGGGGGGTGATCAATGATCAGTGTCCAGACAGGATAGACCCCCAAAATCTCCTGCTCAGGCTTGGCTACATCACAACAGAAGTATACTGTAGTTCCAAATCACTTCTGTTACAGTATTTGCCCAGTCTGCAAATCCACAGAGTGTGGGGCTTTCATCTCTGTACTGCTGGAGAGATGCACTATGAATCATGAGAAAACCCCACATTCGTATTAAGGGAATCAGACCGCTGCTCTGTAGAACAGCGAGATGGACGATGCTGCTTACATTGAACCCCTCACACTCACATCCACAAGCAGCTCACGAACCGGACAGCACACAGCTGGCCTAAACTCTATAATTAGGGAAGTTGCCAAAAGACAGCTTGGCAATTAGATGACAACTCAATTCTTTCCTGGAAGTCGGTGTCATTCTTGTGCGCTCACACAAATGCCACCGCCACTACCGCCCCCCCCCCCCCCACACAAACACACACATACAAACACACACAAACACACACACAGGCAAGTACACACACACAGCAGCGGCATGACTTGATAGCTGTAGCCCATCTCCCCTGCATACAGGGCTCTTGAATGACAAGGATGGTAGAACAATTCCTGCTACAGTATGACTCACTCCCGCAGAATATGAACGTTTATGACATATCTGCCAGTATTCTGTGTATACAGTACGTGCACTGAAACACAAATATACACTGTTTGAATATCCACATATTTATGCAATCACACACGCACACACACAGATTATATACTGTTTGAATATCCACATATTTATGCAATCACACACACACACACACACAGCTTATATACTGTACACTACCAACACCCTATGTGTACCAACACCCAGTTTGATAAACTTGTGTTTATAAAGTCATCTGTGTCTCATCCCCATTGATCCTGTCTCTAGAGCAGCTCAGAACCAGGCTGATGACGGGCCAACCAGATCTGCTACCAGCCATTATGTTGTTCAACAGGATCCCTGGAGGGACTCAGTGCTGGCCAATTTCACAGGGCTGTTGTCCTGGCATCTCACAGAGTGACAGACTACTGAGTTTAACCACAGTCATTGTCCGCCTCCTTCTCCACTCCCTCAAACGGAGACATTTGTGTCAAACTCAAGTCAAAATAAAGACTATTTCCCTGGCTCTTACCAGACCGTTGACTACATCGAGCTGACAAGAAATAATTGGACACGCATCAAACACCAGTTACCAATGAAAGCCTTACAGCAAGCGTACTACTGTATGGAGGGTGGGCAAAACTCCATCTACAATGGAGCACATACTACTATATTTACTATACGGTAAATACAAGATGTGAGTCATCACAAATGTAAGCAGTGTTCTCTCACAATGCACAGCAATGCATTCGTTGAGTGTGGCCAATGCTGATTATACTCAACAGCGAGAGGAGAAGGCCGTCATTGAAATTCCAGGACAGTCTCGTCTGTAACTCACTCAAATGGATTGAGGGAGACATGGGCTCCACTGTGACTGGAGAAGTGGTCTTTTTTCGTAAGGGCAGACTTTGGCAAGGGGCCTAAATTTAGTAATGGACAGTGAAAAATGTGGACTGAATTTATATGGTCATTTCAAGCTTCATCCATGTAAATGTGTTGGATGAGTTCGGACCAGAAAACAGAACAGGACAAAAAATGTTACAAAACAAACAAACATGGCGGTAAAGAATCCTCCCCAGATAAGAGGATTTAAAAAATCCTAATGAATTACATGTAGCTTTACACTAAGCCCAGGTTTCGACTCCCCTGAATTGGGAGAGACTGGAATGGAAAATACTGTGGGTGATCAATCCTGCAAATGGATTGTGAGTGTGTGTGTACTGTACGTGTGTGGGTCTGTAAGAAACTTCATTAACACACCTCTCAATTGAAGGTTGAACCCTGTCCAATAGCACTCAGGCACCGGCAGTGTGCATTAGCATGATAAGAGCAAGGTTGACAGACAGTCATAATCATGCATACCACTGAAGATAGCCAGGACCCAGGGGGCTATTAGTGATGGGCATTTAGAAGAGCTACGGAGGACCGGGGAGTTAGATATCTGGCCAATGAGGTTATTAGCTATATAAATGCAGGAGGAAAAAGAACGGTCTGGAATCAGATATCCACATTAGACCTATTAAGATTATTATTATTGTTATTATTATTATTATTAGTAGTAGTAGTAGTAGTATGATTTTATTTTTTAATACATTGCCATTTCACTTCACACTCGATTAGGATTACATACTCCCTTACGATAACATTTTGGAGATAAACGATGACAAAATGGAAGCATTTCTGTGTGAAATACATAAGATGTATTTTCGAAACCTACATATGATAAAGAGACACAAATCACTCAAAGCGGTTCTAAGCTCAGCTCCCGGAGACCACTGCCCCATATAGCTCAGCCAGCCAGTGATGGTGACCCATGTGTTCAGCCTGGCCAGAGGCTCGTCAGTAAACTGACCTGACTAAAGACAGGGCGAGGCAGCTGGTCGGAGTCGGGGGGAATCCTGACTGAGCGTCTCGGATGCGCCCCGCAGCCATATCTTTTCTCTCTCTGCTTTATGGTCTGTGGCCTGGAAAAAAAAAGTCAGGCTCGCTTCGCTAGTTTTCGACTGATCGATTTGGTTCATTGGCGCTCTTATTCAGGCGTCTTCCAGAGACCCAGAGAAAGTCTTTTAAGGTTATCACTCTTTCTAAATCAGCTCAATGTATCATGGTACTGTATATGCTAGTATAGCAAGAAAGTTGTGAAAAGGAAGAAGGTAGGTAATATTCTAAAAAGTTAAATGGAGCTTTCACTAAAAGCCGAGGCCTGCAAACCATAGAAAGAAATTCAATCCATATGTAAAAGTTGTGTAAACCTTACCTCGTGGAGGCAGAAAGCAATTAAAAACAATCTGTGCATAGCAGAAGAATCGCAGAAGTATTCGCAGGGGCTGGTGGCTCCATGTGATAAACTGGCTCAGCGAATGACGAGAGTAAATTCACACGGGTGAATTCGCACAGTGGATCATTAGGTCTTTCTCTTTCCTGTAAAAAGTCCCAGGTGCATTTAATCCCATGCTCTGCATTTAGGTCTCAGACCATTGCCAGATGGGCTGTCAGAGGAGTCTTTATCAGCCAGACTGATAGAGACACAGAAGGGTTGTCTCTCTCAGTCCGAACACGGCAAGGGCAAGAGATACAGTAGTCTGGAGTCTAGGCTCGCACGACAGTTCAGTCCCAGTTAAGTATCCCTCCCTCCCTCCCTCCCTCCCTCCCGTGCACTCTCTCTGTCTCCCCCTCTCTCTCCCCCTCTCTCTCCCTCTGTCTGTCCTCTGGCGACGTGTTCCGCCACAAAGCTAATCTGAAGCTGTGAAAATGCCAGCTCTCACTCTATCTCTCTCCCCTCTCTCCATTCCTCCCTCTCTTCTCTTTTCTCTCCACCTCTTTCATCCGTCCCCTCCCGCTGTGCTCAGTCTTCCCCTCGCTCCCTTTTGACTTCATAACGAAGACGTGCACGACAAACATATTGATCGCCCCCCCTCCCCCACTCACACACACACACAGTCCAATGTCCCAGAAGCCCATGGCCACTTCTGAAGTGTGAGGATCCTCGGTGGGATTCCTGCTTTCATTCATTATATACTGTCCTCTTTGACACTCTTTGTGACTGATTAATGACTCGTCCTAATTCATTACTAGTCTAGTCAGGATGCAGCCTTGTGTCTTAAGTGCCTCCTTATGTACCATAATAAATAATACCTATATGGCTTTCACCTTGATGTCTCCTGTTGCCTTCCGTCCATCTGCGGCCGTTTACACGGCCATTTCAGACCAGTCTGAACAGAGCAATCACCATAATGGAACCTTGCTAGCCCAAGCGCCATGATAACTCCTACCTCATCACTGGACCAGTTAATTATGGGATGGATCTCTCTGCTCTACAGCTGTAACCTGTTTATTATGACCAGGCTTTACTGGGCTCTCTTAACTGGTGGCGAGTGTGTGTGTGGAGGGGGGGGGGGTGATTAATAGAGTTAATCCTCCTATGGCATATGTATACTGTCTATGGTCCAGACCACTATAGAAGGGAGAGGGGAAGAGAAGGACTCAAATAGGCTAACAGGTTCTACCCACCTGCTGTCGGCCTGATCTAAGGGAATGAGAATAAAATTAGCTTGACAGAGAGGTCATTAATTTTGATGTATTCAATTTCTTTCTGGCCCAATTTGGAGATTCAGGGTTCGCTGCTCTCTTAACTCAAATACACGAGCGCGGAGCAACCTCCAAGTCCAACTCTTAACATGTGAAGTCACGATGGGTTTGGACAGTGCTTCCTGGCCAATTATCTCTGCAAATATGATTGCCCCCTTACCTTACTACCATACAGTTTTATGTTTCTGTATGTGCAGCCCTCTCGTCTGCTACCCTTCTCCTACTCCCCAGTGAGAACAGATATATCACAAGATAAAGCATGCCCTACATTTTGCTCTACAAATACGCAAAAAAGGGATAAACACTGAAGCTGTACTTCTGAATTCTCTCTCTCTTTCCCTACTCTTCATCTCTCCCTCTCTCTCATTCAGCTGTTTCAACTCTCCCCCAGGCTCAACTCACCACTCCATTAGCTCAGGCACGGCAGAGGGACAAGGAGGGATAGGGGGATGAGCAGGGCACTGAACTCTGTAGTAGACTAAGTAAAAAGTGTTCCCATGTGGTAAAACATTTCCTCGATTACCAAATAGACAGACATATATCAAAAGCACAAGGCAATGTAGCTATGAGTGGTCCTCTGTGGTGTGTGTGTGTGTGAGAGGGTGCTGCTACGAGTGAACAATACGTTCATGCAAATTATGCATCTCGCTGCCACTCCTTGATGTGCAGCCCTGCAAAGGGAAGCCAGACCTTCACCACACAATTACACAGCACACTGACAAGAGGTGAAATTAACTGGAGCAAGTTGGAGAGAGAGAGAGAGAGAGAGAGAGAGAGAGAGAGAGAGAGAGAGAGAGAGAGAGAGAAAGCGGGTGGGCGAAGCAGAGAGTAAAGGCTGTACATTTTCTAGACTGTTAATAATGAACTGCTCTGAAGACAACATGGAAAGAGCAGAGCGTGTTATCTCAAACTACCATCGAGGTGAAACTCAACCAATCCAAGGGTGGCCAGGACAACAGAAAAACAGTGGGATGTTAAAAAGAAAAAAAAAAAGAAAAAAAGAGGCAAAAGGGGTTTGTGAACATTGGAACCAGGTATTGAGGTATTGGAAAAGACCGCGGTTAGCTGAAAAAAACCTCCTACCTCTCGGAGTTGAGCCCTGACTTTGTTGATGGCCTTGAGCCAGCGTACTCCAGATGGGGTGAGGGGCAATGATCCCTTAGGTCCTTTATCAGGGGACCTGGGTACAAAGTGTACAGGGGGAGGGTAGGGGAGAGACAGACATCAACTTTAGTTCCATTCAATGTTTAGAATCGAAAAACTTGACTGCATGGGATATCATCATGGTCTTCTAAATAAATTCACTTCTAAGAGCAACAAATTACCTTGGCGTGTTACTCATCACTGAGCCATTTAAGCCCTTCCCTACGTCCGATGAGGGTTTGCACATCTCACTCTCCCCAGCAGTTGAGCGTCTATTGTTTGGGACGTGGCCATTGGAGGGATCCTGACCATTGGTCGAGAGGTGGTGCGCGGAGCTGTGGTAGGAGTGGAAGGACTCTTCCAGCTCACACCCACCTACGCTCTCCTGGCCTGTCTCGCTAAGCTGGGAGCTGTTCTGGCTGAGGTTCCCAGACGACCCGAAGCGACTACTTCCCACTGGACTGAAGACGTGAAAGAGGCGTGAGGAAGAGACTTCATGTTAGAATGTTTGTCATTATTGTGATTCATTTGAACGGCATCACTCTAGATGATGAGAAAGAAACATTATTCAGACTAGAGTATAGGCTCTTCTACATGATTCTGTCTAGCATTTCTGTACAGTATCATGTCATTCTAAATGGGTATAAATAACCTAAATGGGCAATTCTGTAACCTAAATGGGTAGTTTTGTTTCCTCCAACCTTGAGGGAAAAGAACTACCAATTTCGGTTATTCCTTGGGTTTGGTTGTGATCAGTACATCACCAGACAAAATACAACACGCGTAAAGGGGGCATAGTCATGCTTGTGTCAGCTGATATTATTAGGATTACATACTTAAATTATGTGTAGGACTTGTCATTGTAACTGACACAGAAGACGGAATCACAGAAAAACTTAACAGGGCAAGTTTTTCCCGCTATTTCCGTAATTCCATCTTCCGTGTAGGGAAGCAGCTACACTGATGGTGATTTTAAACCCAGATAATTGAAGTTGTATTTAATCCAAATAATATCAACTGAAACAAGCGTGACTGTGCACCTTTAAACACAACATTCTATATAGCACAAACAATAGCACAATGCTACTGTACATGAAAGCACAGATAAAGCACACACAAAACAGAATGTATAGGGTGGACTGCAGAGCTGGACTGGGGTTACTCTCCCCAAAATATCAATGCATCATAAATGGTGTTTGAGGACCACCATTTATTATGCTTCTTCTACTGGCCTTTTTGCACTCAAATGGTCCTTCTTGGACTGGTTTTCCAGCTGCATGACAGAGGTGGGATCTGCGGAGGGGGGTGGCTCTACAAGGTTTTCCTTCTCCTTTTGGGACAGGGAGGCTGCAGGATCTACCTCGGGTGTGGAGATGCATATCTGGGGTTTTGCTAAGTCATCAGTCGGACCTACCGATTCCTGCATGGGTGGCTTTTCCCCACTTTGACCACTTGTGTCCTTGATAAGCTTGTCATTAGGTTTGGGTTGAGTGGTAACAACAGGTGCGGCTTGTGGCTTGGGAGGTTCTGTTTGCCATGGGAAGCTGAATCTTGCCCCAAACATTGAGGCTGTGGGAGGCTCATGCTTTGCTGCAGCAGGCTTCTCTTCTTGAAACAGGCCTGTAGATAGTGTTTTGAATCCTGATAACAGACCGCCACCTCCTTCTGTTTGCGGCATTGAAGGAAGACCTTTGGGAATTGTGGGAGGAGTTGAAAATAGGGAGCCAAGGGATTTTCCAGCATCACTAGATCCAGACATGAAACCAAACATGGACATTGTAGGGGGTGGTTCTGCAGTCTTTGGCAATTGATCTGATGGGGGAACCCGCTGCACACATGCTGCTGATGGGGCTGATTTATCTGTAGCCTTACTTCCTTGTTCTCCCTCAATTAGCACAGGCTCCTCATGTATTACCTCTCCATATACAGATATAGCCTTTTCATTTACAGAAATGTCTGCGATGGCCCCCACCTCAGATATAGAAGTGGCTAAGGGAGCAGTTTGAGCAAATAGCCCAGTAGGTGCTTTATTTTCTGCCTGGCCTGAGCCAGATTCTGATAGAACCTGTTTGTCAAGTGAACCCGTGTCCGCAATTGTAGGAGGTACTTTGGAAGTGCTTTCAGTTTTAAGCTCTGGTTGAGGTGAGGTGGCACGGGCTGAGATGGGATCAGTTGCTTTGGATTCAGTTGGCTTGGGTGGCTCAGTTGTTTTGAACATTCCGAAGAGATCACTTTTCAGAGAATCTGTTGGGAGGCTGGTAGGTAAGCTTGTAGGGAGACCAAAAAGAGAGGTTTTCTGTTGTGCTTGAGGGCCTGGGGCAGGAGTAGGAGACAGTTTGAAAAAGGAGGACTGAGCTTGTGAGAAAAAGCCTCCAGCAGAGGGTGTAGAAGATGCGGCTGGACTAGAGAACATCTTTGACATGAAGCCAGAGACTACGTCAGCTGAGGTGTCTAGAACAGATTTCTCTGGCTCAGGAGGTTTCTGTTGCCCTTCTACACCAGGCATCACTGATTGTCCAGCAGGCTGTGCCTCCTCGGTTGTGGGCTGGATTTGATTCTGATTACTCACTGGAGGTTCTGCTTTAGTCGGCTGTTCTGGTATTGCTGATTGATCTGATGTCACAGGAATTTGCCCTTCTTTAGGTTGATTATCCACAGCAGTAGCAGGAATATTGTCAATGTCTTGGCCTTGAGCTGCTACAGCAGTCTTGTCAGTATGTTGGGTCACTGGTTCCTGCAGTTGAGCTGTCCCATCTGGCTGACTCGGCGCCTGAGACAAAGAAACAGAGGCTGCATCCCCTGGCCCTTTGCTTTTGAGGGTGCCATCTCCTGAAGTACTGTCAGATGCAGCTGTCAACACTTTATTTTCCTCTGTGGGTTTTGGTGCAGCTGTTGATGTTTTACTATCCTCTGGGGGGTTCACTGTAGCTGTAGGAGCTGCTGCTGGAGTGGGCCCTCCAAACATAGAGAGTAAGCCTTTCCCAGGCATCTCTTTAGTGGCAGAGGCCCCAGGTAAAATACCTCCCGATATAGATCCACCAGTCTGAGGAGTAGAAGCTTGAGGAGCAGAACCTCCAAACATGCCTCCCAATAGTGACCCTCCAGTCTGAGGAGTTTGGGAAGATGGCCCCCCAAACATCCCCCCTAATAATGACCCACCAGTTTGCGGAGCTGTGTTCTGGGTTGTTGTTGCACCTCCAAACATGCCACCTAATAAAGACCCACCCGTTTGTGGAGCAGACTGCGGAGCAGACCCTCCAAACATACTACCTAATAATGACCCACCAGTCTGAGGAGCAGTCTGAGCAGCTGACGCTCCAAACAAACCTCCCAAAAAGGATCCTGCTGTTTGAGGAGCCGCAGTCTGGGAGGCAGCACCACCAAACATTCCCCCGAATATAGAGCCCGCAGTCTGTGGGGCAGCAGATGAAGGAGTAGTGCCTCCAAACATGGAGAATAATCCTTGTGCTGCTGGCTCTTTAGGGGCAGAAGGTCCAGGCACAGGTCCTGGAGGAAGGGCTTCTGGCTGACCCATTGGAGGGGCTCCAGGCTGACCCGTTGGAGGGGCTCCTGGCTGACCCACTGGAGGGGCTCCTGGCTGACCTATTGGAGGGGCCCCTGACTGAGCAGAAGGGGCAGCAGGTGCCTGTCCAGCACTTGGCTCAGGAGTGGGTCCAGAGAACATTGAAAATAAACCTTTTCCTGGCATTTCCTTTGGTCCAGAAGAGCCTGACATAAGTCCTCCCAGAATAGATCCAGCCTGTGCGGGTGCAGTCTGTAGTCCTGATCCACTGAACATCGACAGTAACCCTGATGCTGGCGGTTCCCCTGAGGCTGGTGGTTCTTTAGGTGGGACAGTGGTGGACTCTTTAGTTGCATCTGCATTTACACCCTCAAGGACAGCACACTCTTTAGAAGCTGATGTTGTAGTCAAAGTAGCATCAGTGGTTGGGGCAGTCTGAGGTTCAGTAGACTGAGGACTAACCCCACTCAGCACTGACATTAGACCTTTGCCTAGCATTTCATTGGAACTGGATGTTCCAGAGAGAATGCTGCCCAAAACAGATGAAGATGGAGAAGGGCCTTGTTGGGGACTAGTAGAATTGAACATCGAAAGTAGGCCTTTAGTTGGTGGTTTGTTAGATGGGGCAGTATCAAATAAAGTTGATTCAGTTGCTGAAGTTCCGGGGGCAGATGAGTCTGGAACCAGCCCTGATGGAGCAGGGGGTTGTGGGGGGCTGGGGCCACTAAACATTGAAAGTGAACCCTTTGCGGGATTTTCACTGTTAGCTGAGCCACTCAGAATTCCCCCAAGTATAGAGCTAGCTGGTGGTTGAGTTTGTGGTGAAGCCTGTGCTGGACTAGCACCACTGAGCACTGGGGGTTCTGTGGGTGGAACATGTCCTGAGGGTGTAGATTCAGTTGAGGAACCAGTTTGGTTTTGAACTGGTTTGGGTGACTGGCCTGGTTGCCCTTGTTGGGCTGGCTGTGCACTGGGTGCAGTTGTTGGTGGTTGTGGACTTGAACTGCCAAACATAGATAATAGACCTTTAGCAGGACTTTCATTTGTGCCAGATGAGCTAGAAAGAATGCCTCCAAGAATAGAACCTGTTTGGGCTGATGAAGGTTGTGGACTGGGCCCACCAAACATGGAGAGTAGTCCTCTTCCTGGAGGCTCTTGAGATGGATCAGTCCCCTGCAAATTCCGCGTATTGGGTTCAGACTGAGGTGGAGGCTGTGGAGAACTTGGGCCAGAGAACATGGAGAGGAAGCCTTTAACAGTTAGTTCTGGTTGAGGAGCTGTTTGTTGAGAGGACGATTGAGGTGGTGGCTGAGGTGTACTTGGTCCAGAAAACATGGAGAGGAAGCCTTTAACAGTTGGTTCTGGCAGAGGAGCTGGCTGAGGAGCTGCTTCCGGTGGGCATGTTTGAGGTGAGGGCCTGTTTAGAGGACCAGATTGAGGTGGAGCCTGCTGAGGAGTGGATCCACCAAACAGGGATAACAGCCCTGAAACAGGAGTTTCTTCTTTGCCAGCAGTAGCAGGTGTTGTTGTTCCAGAGAGCATATCCCCAAGAGCCCCAAACAACCCACCAGATGGTTTAGGGGGTGGCTCCTGTTTGGTCTGTCCTGTGGGTGGCATTGTCTGTGATCTGCCAGGGGTGGTGACAGCGCTAGAACTGGGAGGAAACACTTGTGACATGCTTTTACCTGGTTGCTGACCATAAGGTGGCTGTGGGATCAAACTCTGACCAAAACCATCCATTGTTTGTTGTTTCTGTAGGCCACTAGGCCTTGCCGAGGGTGCCCGAGAGCTCTCTGTACCACTGGGCTTTGGTTGTGGTTGCTGTGAAGGAAGAGGCTCTACACTAAATAAGCTGCCTATGGATCCAAATAGACTAGAAACTCCTGTGCCTTCTTTATTTGGGGTGGCGCTGCCTGGTACACTAGCAATGGAGCCAGTTGTTCCTTGTGTCACAGTGGATTTAGGGGGTTCTGGCTTTGGCTCCTCTATTCCTACAGCCGACTTGAAAAAGCTGATGAATCCTGCCTGTGGTTCAGCAGGTTTTTCCACAGGTTTCTCGGCTGGTTTCTCAGGGGTAATCTGCGGTGGTTCGGGTGATACCGACTTGTTCAGTGGATCCAATGAGCCTACAGACCTTGATGCGACAGTGGGCAGTGTTGGTGGAGCGGACTGTTGGGCCATTGTTGCTTGCCTCACAAGCCTAGGTTTTGGTGCTGCTGCCTGTAACTGAGCAGTGGGCCGGCTCATCTGTGCTGGGGGTGTGGGTAAAATTCTAGAAGAGGATGCAGCTGGCCTCTGCATCTGTTGGGTTACATGTTGAGGCTGAGTTGTAGCACGAGGATCCTCCTTTATGATCTTTGACTTCAGACTCTGCAAACCTGATGACAGAATACTTTTGGCTTGCTGGTCTGGAACCGCAGTCTCAGTTCCAGGTGATTTACTTTGAGCATGAGAGGTTATTGGAGACCTTAAGCCAGTTCCTTTGTTTGAGTCCGCCTCTGAGGTTTTGCTGACGAATGAGGAAATAAAAGATGATATCTTCTTGACTTGACGATTGGGTTGTTCCTGTCCAGGGCTCACTCTTTTCCTCCATTCCTCCTCGGTTGTGTCATCTACATGCATGATTTTGACTCCCGATGAAGAGCGGTGCCGAGGTTGACGATGCTGGTCCCAGTCATGCAAGCGCTGCTGGGTGGAGTCTGTGGTGGGGGTAGAATGAAGGGAGATGGCAACCTTTTGAGCTAAAAGTGCTTTCATTTCCTGATTGTTCCAATGAAGGCCTGTAGGATAACCATTATGACAAGAAAGGTCCATAACCTCCGTGTAAGGATCCTGATGGACATAGTTTTGTCTAGAATCCATCCTGACTTTGTTGAGTCTATAATCTGAGAAATTGAAAGGTTGTTCTCTCTGCCCATGGAAGGAGCTTTCAAACATCTGTGAGAAACGCTCCAGGTTTAAATTCATGATTTGGTTTCCTTTCCTGTATGCAGCAGATAAATCGAGGGGGGCATTGAGGAGTTGTGGATCACCCTGATCTTGACCAGGGAGCCAGAGGAGCTCATCCTCATTGTAGAGAGGAATTTTAAAGCCACACACTGTAACCATTTCATTGCATAGCCATGCACTGGGGAAGTTGTCAGGCTGCTGCCCATTTTCCCAAGACCCTTGCTCAGGGGCACAGGCATATACATTTTCACCTGCAGCATCTGTGAGCAGAGCATAAATGTATTCATGATCAGTGTAGACAAAATAGCCACAATCGCCATCATCAGCTGGCCACCACATCCCTTGCTCTAAAAGGGCAAGCCACTGTTGATACCATTCTGTCTCTTCCAGGTACATGATATCTTCCATTTCTCCATTGATGGCATGATGGTAATTGCGATCAATTGGCTTCCTAAAATTATACTGGCTTTGATTAATAATATTTTGGGATTGTTGAGCGCTACCATAATGCCAATTAGCTGAATAAGACAGGCTTGGAGCAGTTTCCTCATAATAACCCTCATGGTAAGCCACACCACTGACGCTGCCTTCATTAAATGAATGCCGTTTGCCAAATCTATCAATTCCCTGTTTCGTACTCAGGTTCAATGCACCCTCTTCTTCGGCATTGTACTCTTGGTGTCCTAAGTCATCAGAGCTGTTCCATAGTTTCTTCTTGGCATGATTGCTGTTAAAATGTCTTGGTGCCCAAAGCCGGTCCAGTCCTGGTTCATTCTGCTCTGGGTTGTAGTTGACTGCCTGCCATGCTTGTGGTGGGTCATATTGGTGCTGTGCGTTGATATTTGTGGAGCCCCAGGGTAGAGAGGAGCTTTGATATAATGCACTGTCTGACGGGTGTCTGTAGCCCAGATCACCTGGCTGTTGATAAGTCTGTGGTTGATTTTGAAACTGCTGCCATATAGCAGATTCTTGCATCCACTGATTTTCACCATAACTAGAATGGATTCCATATGAGCACAGTTGATTTTGGTCATCTTGCCCAGTAAATACATAAGATGACTGATTACATCCACCACGATATTGTCGGAATGGCATCGCTGCACTATTTGAGTGTCCATGTAAATAAGGATAAAGGCTCTCTGCACTATACGCTGAGGGCATTGGGTGGTGAAGTGTCGAGAGAGAACCAGGGTAGGATGAAAACTGTGATAAATTACCTGTACTGTTTGAGATGTAGGATGCTCTATTCTGAGGAGACCTTGCAAAAGTTTCCGGAGTTCTTAAGTCTAAACTATTTGTGTCAAAAGAGGCAGGAGCACTTTCAAAAGCATGCATGTTCTGTCTTGGAAGAAAGCGACCAAGAACACTTCTTCCCTTGCCTTCTCTTTCAGCTTCAGAGGTGGTATCTGCTGCACTGTTTTTTGGTCCAGTTTTAAACATGCCTGAAAGCAACCCTGGCGAGCTGCTAGGAACAGGTAATGTATTCTGTTTTTCATTCTGAACAGAAGTGTCTGCTTGCTTATGAGTGGAGGTTCCCTCCATTGTATTCTTGTTGAATAGTGCTGATAGAAAGCCTTGTTGAATAGGTGGCTTTCGGTCTACTTCAGCAGGGTGTACAACATGGGGAGGTTGTTGTGACCCAATTTGTGTAGATGGTTGAGATTGTTGTGGAGTCTGCCTGGCGGCAGTATTTGTGTTGGCCCTCTGATGCTGTGTTTGCATGGGTGGTGGGACCTGCTTGATGGAGTCAACATCGGCAGAGGACTTGGTTAACTTGCTGAACAGACCTGAGAGAACAGTCTGGCCAGTCGTCTCTTGTTGTGTCTGAGGGGTCTGGTGGTGTGGTGTGGGTAACTCGGCCCCTCTTTCTTGGATGAGTGGTGTCTGCTGTTGGTTAGGCACATTCTCTGTGGAGGGTTTAAATATCCCAGAAAGTAGACCACCAGCTTGACGTGGTTGCTGGGATGAAACATCTGGTGATTGATTATGACCTTGCATCTGTTGGTCCTGCCCTCTCTGCAACTGATGGCTAGACCGACTAGGAGTGGTTCCCTGTTGCCGAGTAGCTGGGGGCTGATTGGTTGAAATATTGCCCGCAGAGTTAAACTTGAAGAGTCCAGATAGAAGATTGCCTTGTTCAGTATGAGATTTCTGGAGTGGAAAAGTTTGTTGTCTTGTATAGCTTGGCCTATTTGTCTGTGGTTGCTGCTTATCTAGATTACTCGGTGGTCTAGCCCTGAGCGAGGGACCACAATTTGGACCTTGAATATTCTGTCGGCTGAAATTCGTCTGGTTATCTGGATCACCTGTTTGTTGTTGTAGGGGTTGAGTAGCTTGATCGTTTGAAACATTGTCAGAGGATGCTAGTTTAAACAGCCCAGACAGTAGACCCCTTTGTTGGCGAGGTGGTTGTTGGGCTGGGTTTGATGTCTGCTGTTGACTGGGAAGCATACTCTGCTGTTGAGCCTGGGGAGGTTGAACATTTGATGCAACATTTTCTGAGGGCGAAAACCTCAGTAACCCTGACAGAAGACCCCCCGGCTGAGAGGGGGGAGATGCACTTTGTTGTGGGGGAGGCTGCTGTTGAGGTAACTGTTGGGGATTGCTGGCTCTAGGAGGGTGATTGCTTTGGGGAGTCTGCTGAGGTGGGTTTCCAGATATGTCACTTGCAGAACCAAATTTGAGAAGCCCAGAGAGCAGCCCTCCTTGTTGGGGTTGACTAGAGCCAATATGTGATGCATGTTCTGTGGAACTGGCTTTAAAAAGACCTGTCAAAAACCCTTGAGGTTCAGGCTCAGGGGCTGCTGGCCTCAGATTTGGCATTTGTTGATGTTGTGGACCAGGGGGCATTTGGTCTTGATGGGACCACCGTTGACCATTGGCAATATTTGGATCTGAACCATATGGAGCTGGAGGGGTGTTTTGAGATGGTGCAGGCTCATTTGAAGCTGGTTTGAACAGGTTGGAGAACCACCCTGTCTCATTGTTTCCCTGTGGCTGTGTTCCAGGGACGGCACCCAAGTTATGTAGTTGAGGGTTTGAAGTGCCAGGATTCATGCCTGATCTTGATGGTGCTACAGGGTATGATTGGATAGGTTGTTGTGTGCTTTTGGAGGCACTAACATCTTCACCAGATGCAAATTTCAGGAACCCAGACAACATTCCTCCCTCTGTTTTAGGGGGCTGCTGGGAAGAAACATTTTCAGAGGAGAGGAAAGGTAGTTTTATATTACTGCTTAAGGAGGGGTCCTCTGCTGGCTTCTCCAACCTAACATCTTCAGCTGACCTAAATACAGGATATACTGTGATAGGCGGGGGTCCCTGAGGGGGAGCATGAGCAATTGGGGCAATTAAAGAGCTTAACGATTTCTTAAAAGGGCTGAAGAACCCTGTATTCACGGGTCCCGTTTGGCCAATGGGCTTCCCAGCCCCTGAACTTGGCACATTTTCTCTTGGGCCAGTCATATTGTTAGGCGTTCTATACACTCCTATTCCTTGAGTGTCAAGTGGTTTATCGTGTGATGTACTCCTGGCTTTATCAAGTCCTCTGCCTCCTTGACTAGTCCTGGATGGATCACACGCCTGCACACATTTCTCCTCCCAGTGGGTATGGTCTTGAGATCCCTCTCTAAAGCCACTCAATCCAGGGCATGGTTTTACCTCAGTGGAGTCCACTACTTCATTCCCAGAGAACAGCTTTAAAGGGTTAATTTTTCCTAAAACAGAGTTGCCAACCGGGGTTTGTTGTTTAGGTGTAAACTCATGGACATTATTAGTATCTGTACTGTTCTGACTCTCTGTTCTAATGTCTGTGTTTGTCTGTCTATGGTCTTGCGTTTTAGCATCAGGCGGTTGGAAAGGCAGCAGAGAATTGAAAGATAATCTTTTGCCAGGGCTAGTTTCTACTGGAGATACTACAGCTACAGGTGCAGTGCTGGTTGACCTCGGAATAAAGGAAAACAGCTTGGATATGCCAGACTGCGTTGCTGGTGTAGATGGCGCCTCTTTAGTGTGTGCTGGTGAAGAACTGGGCGGCTTTGGGGCTGAACTCACTTTATCTGTGAAGGAACTGAACAAGGAGGTCACAGCATTCTTCACCCCAGATATTCCCTGATCAGGAGGAGCCGGAGTCTGGCTCTCCTCCCTTGAGGCGCTGCTCGGATCCTCTCCAACAGACTCCGTTTTCATGCTGCCCTGGGACGATAGCCTGGATTTGCTCGATTTCGGAAGAGAGCCGTACTTGCTTATCTCCTCTTCTTTTTCCGCCAGGTACTCAGACACCGTTTCAACTAAACACTGGAGCTCATCCATGGGATCTACAAACTCATCACTAGGCTCCTCCACTGGGGATAGCATAGCCTCTGGAGCCCATCCGCCCAACAACCCCATCCCGCTCTTTTTATCCCGGTAACTCTGGGGTTTTTCCATGTGACCTCCGTAGGATGAAGAGTACCTGCTTTTGCCATGGGCCCTTCCGTTCTCAGAGTAAACAGCCTCCGCCAGAGAAGCCATCTCCTCCAGCTCCTCCTCTGATCCCATGGAGTAGTGCAGTTCCTCAGAACCCTCAGAGTCGTCGTACTCATAGCCTTCCCTTAGTCTGGCCGCCTCCTCCTCCTGATACACCACATAGTTCTCCAAGGTGTTCTCTAGCTCCAAGGTGTTCTCTAGTTTGTTTTTAGCCCACATCCTAGTCTTGTAGAGAAGCCCGTTCTTGTAGGGTTTGAGGCACGGCTTCATCTGCTCCTCCTCTTTCTCCAGCTCAGCCACTCGACACAGCACCAGTTCCCCCCTCACCTGACGGAGCAGTGAAAGGTCAGGGGGAAAGGGTTTGTCTGGCTGGGCGTCTGCTCCTCTGAAGGTTAACCCTCCAGGGTCCCGTATCTTTTTCTTCCTCCGTCGATCGATGGTGTCATAGGCCTCTGGGTAGGTGGCTGTGGAGATGCCGGTACGTTTAGTGGTTTGACAGAGAGAGCTGCCTGGGGGTTTGAGGCTGCCTCTCCTCGTGCCGGGGGTAACATCCTTGCCGCTCTCCTCCCCATCCAGGAACTGGCTCAGTTGACTTCTCCCCTCTACTTTATATTTGCTCTCCCAATCATCCACACCCATGCCAGAATCTACAGGAATGATTCTGACCCTGCCTCTCTGGTTTAGGGATCTAACGTACATAAGGGGAGGAATTGAATAAGGTAGTGGAGTAGGACAAGGGCGAGAAAAGAGGCGAAAACAGAAAAGGAAGAAATGCAAACAGTTTCAAAGTGAAACGAGTGCAAATTAAGACAAAGGCAACATGAAAGTGACAGTGACGTTAGCATTACATACATTCAAAATAAGCAATTTTTTTCCCATAGAAAATTGAGAAACTCTGTCTCTGTATTCTCACAAGATAAACGTTTTGATTCTTGTCAGCAGTTTGATTCTAACAGGGTCCTTAAGGCCCAAACTGTACATGACAACATACTGTATAATAAACTAAGTTTAGTGTGATGTGAACAAACAGCCAAGTTCCACAAAACAATGAAAATAAATAAACAAAAAACGACTAGCATTTTCCGGCTGTAATCCCATTCCTCTTTTCTCATTTTATGGAATTATCCGGATCAGCTTGCTATCTGTCCACACAGACAGATTTACAGCAATCTCACAGAGCCACACACTCTGCAGCAACACACAAGTGTAAGAGAGAGAGAGAGAATTCCATCTTGGCATATTTCCAAACAGTTTGAGAGTATTTTCACATTTTTCCATCTATTTCATCCTAACAAAATACGCTGCGTTTACAAAAGCATCTACCTTCAGCTAAATTAACTGGGCAGTAAAACAATATTTATACCACAGAAAATACACTACAGACTGTAGTTGAACCAATTGAACCTTCAGTCACTAGGGCAACAACTTTGCCAACTTTGCAACTATTGTTTTGAATATGAACATTCCATGAAATGGTCAATAACAAGGCTATAACACGGCTATGTACAGAATGAAGGTAACTAGCATTTTCAGTGGGATGCCCTTTTTTAGTGCTGTGATCAAACGAAAGGCACTACACCACTTCATGCCAAGCAATCATTAACATTCAGTAACAAAGTAACTGAACCCACGCAGCAAAATATCTCTCTTGCACTGACAAAAAGGACATCTGGCTAATGTCTCCCACAGGAGAGAGGATGTCCCTAGCCTGGTGAAGCCGCTGAATGAACTACAGACTGTGACGCCGAGGCCCGCTAAACAAACACGCTAAGCTTCAGCCAAGTCAGACGGCTTCCAAGAGCTTTCAGCAACTCTATTCCTGTCCTATCTATGGCCCTTCTCCCTGTGTGTCAACAGTCGATTGTGAATAAGAGTGCATTGTTGTGCTTATGCATACTGTCTTGTGTGTGACTGTACTGTATAGTGTGTGTGTGTGTGTGTGTGTGTGTGTGTGTGCGTGTACCTGCTCCCTCGGTGGCCACGGACGTCAATGTCATAGCTGTGTAAGGAGTCCGTGTAGGACTGCCGGTCGCCTATGGGGTACTGGTGCATGGAGGAGTTGGGCTGGGCCGTGGTGTGGAAGCGCGGGGGCAGGCTGTTGCTCTCACTGCGGTAGTCACTGTCCCGGTCATCCAGAGCGCTGTCAAGCTCCTCTAAGGCTGTTGGGCGGACAAAAGGAGAAGATCAACAAATACAGGCATCAACGACGACTAGCGATTATCGAATTCCAAATCTCTACAAAAGTCCTGTAGATGCCAAAACAAATAAACCTCACACACTAAGAGAATGATGCACTGTCTCACTGGTGCCCATGGTGATCTATGTATTAGAAACAAACCAAGATGATTCATAAAGACTGGGATGAGGGCACCTCAGGTACAAGGGAGGTTAAAGGGTTAAGGGTCATGCCCGTTCTAACGACCGTTCAGACCCTATTAATGCATAGAACCCCGCATAAAGGAAAACTGAAGCGGAAAAGAAAACGGAGTGCTAAAACCGCCTTCATACAGTACGTACAGTAGCTAACTCCTAATGCATTCACAAGGGCCCCGCCAAAAGAGAGGCATGTAGAGTCAGTGTAGCCAGCTGG
>NC_140235.1:36444680-36454680 GCF_949987555.1 Borostomias antarcticus | reverse complement strand
TCACTTCGACGGTGTTAATACGCTGCCATTAGGCTAATCAGGGAAGTGTAATATTGAATGTTAATGTTATTTCAGGATACCACAGTGCCATTCTGGCCTAGGTCATCAATCATGGCTGACAGCTTTTATCTCTCTCTCCCTTTCTGCAGCATACTAGTGTCAATGAAAAGAACCGCGGGGCCCGCAGTTGAGTAAAAGCAGCATTTAGAAAACCGTGAATGTCTTCATCTGAGCTTCCCACTGTCAGAGCAATGAGACGGGGAAAAGAGCAGACCGTCTCTCCGCGGGATCCCGAAAATAATTAGCAAAACAACGCTGGAGAAAAAGCACTACACAGACCACATTCATTCTACTGCCTTCGCCGTTCCGTTTAGTCTCCAAATACTTGAAAAGAAAGCATCGGAGGGATGGACGAAAGACTTATTGATGGGTTTCCATAGTAGCAGATGCCATCTTTGAGGCTCTGAGCGAGCGCCGAAACATCACGGTTCTGGTCAAGGTCACCAGATATCCTCTCAATCAGCCAAGAAAAGAGCGTCGCGGTCACTGCGCAGACAAACGCAATGCTTCTTCCGCAAAAACGCCACGTCAGCCCTTTTAAAAACGGTTGCCTACTGTAAGAAAGCTCTCTTGTAAAGACGACAAAACAGGCCCGCTTGTCACGGTCTACTTGTAAGGTATGTGACCTCCAATATGGCCGCCGTCGTCTCATGTCTAGACGGAGGTAGATGGCGCGTACCCAACAGGTGAGGTGAATGGGGGGAGGTATGAACTGATCCAGTGCCATTACAGGCCTGCTCTCTGACCACTGGGGTGACCAGTGACACTGGTCCCTGGAGAGGACTGGCTAGACACGACCTGACACAGTAAAGGTCAGGCTAGTCTTAGGCTAGCAGTAGTACACGACTGATACCCTGGCTTCATTGATTTTTCATGAGAAACATGACAGATTTCCTCTCAACTATCATACCAATTCAATGTTGATGTGGACATATTGTCCATAGGTTGAGGACAATGGAGAAAAGGCACACCGTAGTCTTGAGGAGGTTCCGGTAACGGGTGAAATATACAACTAAAACAAAAGGAAACCGCACACTCATGCCCCATTCCAGTCAGCCAGCATGCAAAATATCAGGGCCCCAGCCCGATTGTTTTTAATTACCCCTGTGTTTACCCTGCGATGGCGCTACAAAATGGCTGTTGGGAAAATAGTGTATCGCAAGACAAAGGCCACATACTGTACAATACATCAGCCGAGCCATCTAAAACTATCTGATGCACCATTCCAGTAAAATCCTGCGGAACAAGTTTCCCCAGGGCAGCTGATCTCATCCTAGAGTGGATCATCTTTCAGAAACAGCGCTTGTCTGCTAACTAAACCACAGCGCACAACACTTAAGTCATTGTGTTATGAAGACGTCGACTATTTAATGAATAAATCATTCAGACATTCGGTCGGAGGTGTAAACAGGTGGCGGCCGATGGTGTCCTACATGCTGGCAACGGTGCTGAATGATTCACGTTGTTAACGTAGGCCGGCGCGACGGCAACACCGCCACCAATCACGAAGAGATGGAAAAACAAATATTGTAACAATGAGGTCACAGGCACGCAGGCCGGGACACTGTCCTGTCAGCGCGTCAGAGGCAGGACACCCTGCATGCGGTGCTGTGCCACCCCCACACAGTGACAAGGGAAAAAGAGGAAGTTAGCTAATTAATAATGAGCAGGAAGTGAAGAACTGTTTCGGACTTTTCTTCCCAGAAACCCAGTCACCTGGCCTGGTGTCACCTAAGCCACCAGGCAAACCACATTCTTGGAACTCTTTCTTGGGTTTCACTTTCAGGGAAAGAAACGCAAACAGAGCCTCGCTTTCATGTGTTAGTCTGTCAGAGAGAGAGCAGCTCTCCCTTTCATGTGTTAGTCTGTCAGAGAGAGAGAGAGAAGCTCTCCCTTTCACGTGTTAGTCTGTCAGAGAGAGAGCAGCTCTCCCTTTCATGTGTTAGTCTGTCAGAGAGAGAGAGAGAAGCTCTCCCTTTCACGTGTTAGTCTGTCAGAGAGAGAGCAGCTCTCCCTTTCATGTGTTAGTCTGTCAGAGAGAGAGAGCCATGTGATTCCTGTGGTGTAACCGAGTGAAAATGTCCTGGAGTTCCAAGTAATGGTGGTGGTTAGAGGTTGGTTAGTTAAACGCGTAGGTTACGGTGGCATAATGACTAAAGCCAATCAGCGCCGTCTAACTCCAGCTGATCAGCTCTGCTGCACCCTCTCTTAATCTGGTCTTCATCCAAACACATATTGTGCAAAATATAGCTGTTCCAAACAATTCCCTCTTACAGAAAATGTGTTTGTGTCCAGATTCTCAACGGTTGATTTGATTCACTATCAAATGAATAGTCATAGTCCACTATAAAATACCCACAATTCACAGCAATTTCTAGAGTAAAGAGGATGTACCTTACAATTTCTCATTCACTACACTACTATACATCACTGAAAGGTGAGTGTGAGTGAATGAGTGAGAGGTTTCAAACACAGATTATGTTTGTGTGTGTGTGTGTGTGTGTGTGCGTGCACATTCACACGTGTATGTATATTATGTGAGAGTGTGTATGGTCGCTTACATTACGAAGTCCTGCACGTTCGCATTTGTGCGCCTGTGTACTAGGTGAGAGTGTGTGCGTGTCCAGCCCGTTCACATGTGTGTGTATTGGGCAGGAGTGTGTGTGTGTATTGGGCAGGAGTGTGTGTGTGTATTGGGCAGGGGTGTGTGTGTGTGTGTGTATTGGGCATATTGGGCATGAGTGTGTGCGTGTGTGTGTATTGGGCAGGGGTGTGTGTGTGTATTGGGCAGGAGTGTGTGTGTGTGTATTGGGCAGGGGTGTGTGTGTGTATTGGGCAGGAGTGTGTGTGTGTGTGTGTGTGTGTGTATTGGGCAGGAGTGTGTGTGTGGTCACTCACAACATGAAGTCCTGCTCCCAGCAGGGCTCGTCCCCGCGCACCGTGATGGTCGTGCTCTTGACATTCTGCACCTTCAGCGTCACGTAGCTGTTGAACTTGGCTGGAACACGAGAGGAAAAATCACTCAAACTCTCTCTCTCACACACACACACACACACACACACACACACACACACACACACACACACACACACACACACACACACACACACACACACACACACACACACACACACACACACACACACACACACTGACACACATACACACACAGGCACTGATACACATTCAAAATGACAATACTGTTTAGATCCTTCCTGATAGTATTGGTCTCTACTAATAACCATGGTACGGGTTGAGGGAGAGGAGAGAGAGAGTTGACTCGGCACAAACGCGTTACAACGGCGCTACAAACGCTGCTACGCTAACATATTACAGCGTGACACCGGCAGTGATGTGCATTCGTGGGACAGAGGTGGATGGGTCGGGTGAACTCATCCGGGGCTGGAAAGACGGTGGGTGGGTCGGGTGAACTCATCCGGGGCTGGAAAGACAGTGGGTGGATGGGGGCGAACTCATCCGGGGCTGGAAAGACGGTGGGTGGGTCGTGTGAACTCATCCGGGGCTGGAAAGACAGTGGGTGGATGGGGGGGAACTCATCCGGGGCTGGAAAGACGGTGGGTGGGTCGGGTGAACTCATCCGGGGCTGGAAAGACGGTGGGTGGATGGGGGGGAACTCATCCGGGGCTGGAAAGACGGTGGGTTGATGGGGGGGAACTCATCCGGGGCTGGAAAGACGGTGGGTGGATGGGGGGGAACTCATCCGGGGCTGGACAGACGTCACCGGTGGTGTGAGTCAGGGATGACGGCAGCGGAGATCAAGCAGTGGAGATCAAACGGCGGTAATGCTGGCTCAGCCGGCGGGCGACGCTGCAGCGGCCGCACATATTGGCTTTGCAGCACATATTGGCACGTAACAGGGAAGACACAGCGAAAGCAGATAAGTCTGTCCACCCCCCCCCCCCCTCATCCCCGACCCCGTTAATCTCCGAAGGACGAGAGTCCGGTCCAACACAGCGGATATAGCCCTGGGATCCACGGGCTGATCTGATTGGATAATGTCAGCCCTCTCTCCGACCCAGCAGCTGCAGACGGGACCACCGGCGTCATCCTACAGGGCCTTGGCCCCGGAGGGCCCCTGACACAGACAGGACCACCGGCGTGATCCTACAGGGCCTTGGCCCCTGAGTGGCCCCTTACACATATAGGACCACCGGCGTCATCCTACAGGGCCTTGGCCCCGGAGTGGCCCCTGACACAGACAGGACCACCGGCGTCATCCTACAGGGCCTTGGCCCCGGAGTGGCCCCTGACACAGACGGGACCACCGGCGTCATCCTACAGGGCCTTGGCCCTGGAGTGGCCCCTGACACCGCCGGGCTTCTGCTGCTGCTGAGCTGGGGAGAGCTGGAGCAGCTGGCCCCGGCTCTGGAACTCGTAAAGGTCGCAGTCAGCTCTCATACCGTCAAGCTAAAGACCAAGGTTAGAATACCGGTGGCGTCGTTTCGCATAAGATCGCACGCCGCTCCAGAGAGACAGGAGCTTTTGGTAAAAATGGCCCCTTACCGTAGTGCAGTTAGACCAATGTTTCACTCTGCCACCCGTAAAAGGATAAGCAGTACATGGTCTCCTCTACATGGGGCTCAGGGTGAGGTCCTCAGGACAGCTACCCTCTTCTCAAACAGCACCATATGAAAGGCTGGGCCATGAGGCTGAGGTACTCTATTCTAGCAGGTTGGAGGTACAGTAGGGCGCGCTTCTCAAAAATGCTCAAAGAATAACTGGAAAGTGCTGGACTCAAAGGTGAAATAATTCATTCAGCAGGGTTGTGTTTTCATAGAAAAGAACTGACAGAGCAGCAGATGTTTAAAGAAAATCTGAAGCAAAAATTGTCTTTCAACATTTATTGTGGCCGGTTGAGTCAGAACGCGTTTGGGTTGAGAGCCTTCTTCAGTGCGAGTACTCTAGTATAGAGTCAGGGGGTATTAGAGTGCCCGTGACATAACCACCCTTTTTCATTTCCGTGGCTGGCAGTGAGGGCCGGGCCAACACGTGTCCCCCCCCCCCCCCCCCACACACACAAACACACACACACACACACACACGCACACACGCACACAAACACACACACACACACACTCCAGGAAATTGTGAAAACACACGCACCTAGTCCTACAGTATTAAGCAGTCGGTCTACCTTGGTTACATGGGAAAACACAGATAAGCATCAGCTGTACATTTGGCGCCTAATCACCTGAGCGCACAGGTGATTAGGCGACAAATGTACAGCTGATGCTTATCTGTGTTTTCCCAGGGTTGCCAGGGTGACCAATAAACATTTATTTTAGCAGCACCCACAGCACGCCATTCAGATCAGTCAACAGAGGTCTTACACAGCTGGGGTGAATACAGAAGAGGGCAAATTCCACAGAGAAACACAGTAAACACTCTGGTTGTCTGTCCCAGACAGTTGGGTATGGAGCTCTCAGGCTTCCCAGCACTGACACTGTTACTAAGCCTATAAAGACCTCTGGAGAGAGAAGATACACTTCATCTTTATGGAGGGCAATAACAACACACACACAGTCACACACACAGTCACACACACAGTCACACACACGTATACATACACACACAACTGAAGTGCCTGGAGCTTTGCTCCCCTGACTAATTAGATATCCCATAGTCTGTGCTTCATCAGTCACTCACTGGCTCCCCATGACCCCCAGAGAGCAGATAAGAGGGAAGTGGGGGGGGGGCAGGATGTGTGGATTAGATCACAGCCACTCAGAGACGGCGGTGTCTCACTCAGGACTCCCCCTCTCTCAAACACACACACACACACACACACACACACACACACACACACACACACACACACACACACACACCTGGCAGAGAAGACTGATCCTGTAGTCTGGGAGGAAGCAGCCCCCCTTTGCCACGACACAAACTGTACATTAACATATATGGTGCACACACAGAAGCACAAATAAAAGTGTCTTTGTGCACTTTGTGCAATAGGTGGGCTGTCGTTGTTGTTGCTGTTGTTGTTGTTGACGTGTACCTATTGCCGAGCTCACAGAGCCTGCCCCACTAGCCGACCCTCCAACCCTGCCCTGTGCTCTGTTCAAAGTGTCTTCATTCATTATTGATGCATGCCGAGTTTTTCAATAAATTAGTCTAAAAAACACGGGCAGTTGGAAGGCTGACATTTACTGTTGGGACGCGTCATGAATGATGTATGAATAAGACCTGCAATAGGTTAGGAGACTGGCAGCACCTGCAGAGTTGCACCAGCACTTTCTTTATGTGGTGGGCAAGTATTTACCCATAACACCCATCGCCAATGTGAAAGAGCAATTTGAATCATTGTAAATAATAATAACAATAGTAACAATAATAATAATAATAATAATAATAATAAGTAGTATTACTATCATTATTATAAGTATTATTATTATTATTGTTATTATTATTATCATTAGAACCAATAATAATAATATATCATTATATACCAAAAAAGTTCTGCACAAAGCCGTACACAGAACCAGCCACAAGGACACAGAACCAGCCACAAGGACACAGAACCAGCCACAAGGACACAGACGAGGCGCTGAAACGTCCAAAATAACACGGGGAGGCTCTAATTGGCCAAAGGTCCTACAAACAAACCAATCATAATGTCCTTAACAATCAACAAAAGGCTTTTCCCCATATCTGGTCTGGTCTATGGCAGGGCAGGGAGGACGGGGGGAGTCAACAGAAAAAGGAAGGACTAACTAAATAAATTATCACAAATAAACTAAAGAAAAAAGGGGAAATAAAACTCACCGCCCTGCCAGGGGAAGTTAAAAGACCACATAAAGCTAAACCTCAAACTAACCCCATAACCCACAAACACGTACAACCCACAAACACATACAAGATAAACTGAAAGCTCTTAAACATGAGACTAAATCAAACACAAGGGCAGCATGGAGGCAGTGTCGTCCGTCCGTCCGACGGCAGGATTACGCAAAAACGGCCACACCAATTTTCATGAAACTCGGTAGAGGGGTGGAGCATGGGCCAACTTAGAGCTCATTAATTTTAATTTCACTTCATTATTCAGTCTGAACAAGCTCCCATTGCAGCCGTTTTCCGAGATGGACGTTGCCGAAGAGGGAGTCCTCACTGATGTGTTCATCCCCTAAACCAATCACAGAATTTGACATCGCATTCAAAGGATGCTGATTGGCCTGGTTGAGATTGCAAGTGAGAAATCACTCTGGATGAGAGCTTTTCCAGACCCTGTATCACATCTAGAAAATGTGTACTACACATACGCATTGAGATCCAAGAGACATTGAAAACCAGGCCGAATAGGACCCGTCAAAATGCCGGTAGACTGAAAAAACGTATTTCAACCTTAATTTGCACTTAGTGTGAAAAGGATTTCAACAACTAAATTCTGCGAGTAAAAAAGAAATAATGTAGACAACATTGCCTCTTAAATCATTGGAATATGTTTTACCGTCTATAAACTGCATACCTTACAAATAGCCTACAATAGGGAACTGATGCTGAATAGGTCGACCAAACATGTTTACACTCTTTAAAGTGTGCCACATATGAGTGTGACTGGCGCTCGAGTTGGAATTGGAATTTGCTGAATGGAAAACCAGTTGAACTGAATATGTGCTTATGCTATCTACCTGTCCTAAGGTGAGCATGGTGTGTAAAGTAGGCTCTGTAAATAAATGGATTGCCGAATATAAAGATAAGGTAATTTCACTGGACATTGGTTTATTTAGTGTAGTCCTACTAGTCTAACTAGTGTGGATGTAGGATTCATTAACAATGGTTAGCCATACTGTACTATTTTGTTTTAGTCAGGTGCATAACACTGTTGGAAACAACATTAGACATGGTACAAGGGCAAGATGGTGCAAAGACAGGACAGTTAAAAAGAGCATAAAGGGTTAGGGTTGGTTAGGGTATATGTACTGATGAAAAAGAAGAAATACGCAAAAATGTACAGTTGAGGTGATGATGTCAGTTAAGAGTTAGGGGTATCTGAGGACAGTGTGAGAGTGACTCCACACTACGAGATCCCAGGCTGGGCTACTTTTTATTCATCCCCCCCTCTCCCTCTCTCTCTACACATCTCCTTCCCTCCCCCTCCTCCTCCCCCACCCCCTCCCCCTCTGCGGCCAGCATGGTGGTCAGAGGGCTTATGGGATAGGCATAAGGGCAAACAGTGGAGGGATATTCCTAGATGGAGGACGTGGGGATTTAGACTTACTGTAGCCAGCACTGATCTGAGCTCACCTGCACATGGGTGAGCTAGCCTAGAGCCCGCCTAGCTAGCCTGGAAGGACACAGCAGGGCTAACTCCACCTGGAGGGCCTTCTTATCTTCCCATCTCTTCTTTCCACTTTTTCCTCCTCCCTATCTGTTGCTGCTAAAGCTGATTTCTTCCACTTTAAAATTCTAACCTTGGCTTCCAATCCTAAAAAACCCTCAAAACTAGAAAGGGTGCTCAGAGACCACAGGCCTCCACGCATCCATACATTTTATTGGTGTAACTCAGTTGAAATGGTTAAAATCACACCTCAGCTTATATGTAATAGCTTACCAGAGGATCCAGGCTAAGAAAATGTATTTTTTCCTAACAGTAAATCAGAATCAGATATTATTTTATTTTACAAGGATAGAAAGACACTGCAGCCACGAGTGTTTAAAACCTTGCTCTGCCATCGCAGCTGAAATTTCCTCATAAACGTTTCGGTACAAACCAGTAATTGTCTTGCACTGACTCTTCACCCCGAAGGCTCAAAACACAGGTGACCTCAGCAGGTGTCCACTGACCTGAGCCTTTGTCCTCCATTATCTTTTTAAGCGGAATAGTTGAAGCAGGTGTTGATGGATGCAGTTGCGTGAGTAAGATGTCTGATTCATTTCTGATATCTGATTCATATCTATTTCCACATATGATTGAGGCCTGAAACGGATCTGAGAATATCCGATTCCATGTTCTTTTTTCCTGCTTACACGTGCATAATAAATATAAATAAATAAACAAACATAAATGCGGCCTTACGCACCTGACTCATGACTCGGGGGACAGGTGCGTAGGCAGAGTACGTATTATAAAGAAACAAACACTCTGTGACCGAAACGAACGGATCCCATTGAGCAAGTGAAGGAAGTAAGCCTACAGGGTTAGTGAAAGGAATAGCTCCTTCCTCACTCCAGGCCATGGTCAAGCCCTACACCCCCCCTCCTCCCCCCCACCGCCAGACCGCTTCGCTCTGCTGCCTCGAGGGGATTGGTTGCCCCAGCGCTCCGAGGCCCCTGTGGTCGATCGACCCCGTTCTGTCCGGACCCCACAGTGGTGGGACAACCTACCCTTTCACCACAGGCTAAAAACGTACCTTTCCGATAAGTACTACCCTGACACTTCCTCTTAGCACTTATTGTATGTAGCTGTTTTTTTCACTTTGACTTTAGCACTAGATTAAGCTCTTAGTCGCTTGCTTAGAAAGAAGAACTCACACTTGTGAGTTCTGGCGAGTAGTAGTACACTTGACTACCTACGGTAAATGCAGTTATTGTTCTACGTCTCTTTTGATATGACTGTAATGAAATGTAATGTTATCCTGTAATTACGCAATGCAAAATAAAAAATCATCCAATTGTGACCTACAAGAGAAACAGGTCCAACTGCTACAAAGGATTATGAAAAGGCTCATTTCCCTTCGGAAAATTAGTGGGACGGTCAATGTGTGTGTGTGTGTGTGTGTGTGTGTGTGTGTGTGTGTGTGTGTGTGTGCGTGTAAAGTCCCTTTCTCTCTGTGAAGTGCATGTATGCATGCAACAGTATGTTGTATCTGTGTATGAAATGCACAAGTACTGTATATAAATAAAGCTTGAATTGATTTGATGACTACCAAAAAAAGTGTCAAACTGGTTGTAGCACAATATGAGACAATGACAC
>NC_140235.1:36324680-36439680 GCF_949987555.1 Borostomias antarcticus | reverse complement strand
TATTTTAATTATCTGAAACAACCTTCGAAACAGCAGCTTCGTAGGCTACGGCTGGTATTTAGGTTGATGGGCTCATATGCCTACTCCCAAAATGTCTAATAGATAAAAACAACAGCAACGACTCGACAACAACAGCAACAAAAACACCCGAGTCGTGAACAAATAATTACTATTATGAGCTGTTTCCAACCATTATCCTAAAGCTTGGGTGGAAAATCACAGCTGTAAAAAGTTGCGGCCGAACAGTTGCATGTCTCGTTTTCTCTCAAAACTTCATTTCATAAGACTTACGAAAAAATCCGATACCATTAAATAAATTAATTGAAGCATAAACTTACCTCTCACACACAGCAGAGACATGGCTTTCCGCTGGCAGAGACTAGCCTACTGCAGTTTCAATATTGGCAAAGCGTCTCAAAATATGTGTATTAAGTCCGGTAACATCTCAATATAATAACTTCTTACAACTCGCTTTAGCTGAGGGTCTGAGATGCTGAGGAAAGCGCCACAAAAAATCGGCAGAGAGCTACAGCCCCCTGCCATGGGCACGCCATAACAAAATTCATTAGACTAACCTGAGGGCAAGCACGGAGATTAGAGGGCGGCGTCGTAGGTTTGGAAATGACATATATACTATCCACTGTGGTTGTACTCTGTCTGAGTAGGGCGGGCCACAGACGGAGTTTTGACCAATCAAGAAGCTGCGGAATGGTTTGTTACAGGTTGAGAGAACAGGTGGATGAAAACCCCGGTTCTTGACATAAGTAAATGGTTAAACTGTTGCATATTGACATTAACTGGCTTGTTCCCTCCTAATGATCAGAATCAGGTTAATTTAGACAGGTAGCCTATGTTTTCACTCATTCTAGGGATTTATTTTCGACTGTTGGTGCATGAATATACAACAATAGACAAGGTGCAAGGACAAGACAGGGCAGTGCAAAAGATAGGACACTACTACAGTAGGCTACTACTACTACTACTGCTGCTGCAGAATGTATGCCTATAGGACGTACGGCACTCACATAAGCACCATACACACACTCACTCACTGACCACACTACAGTTTGTGTATTGTTTTGCACTAGTATTTTATCTTACTTTGCACTGGTACAGTATTTTGTACTTGCTCCTTGCACTGTCCTGTCTTTGCACCTGTCTCGTCCCTGCATCCTGTCCAATGTTGTCTATGCACCATTACCGAAAGCAACTTCCTAGTACGTTGAAAAACTACAATGGCAATAAAACGAATTCTGATTCTGATTCTACTAGCCTACTACTACTACTATTCCTACTATTGGCAATGACTATAAAACGAATTCTGATTCGTATTCTAGTAGTATAGTATTCTACTACTACTACTACTCTAGGCCTATTAGCTGCTACTACTACTACTACTACTACTACTAGGCTACTACTAGCCTAGTACTACTACTACTACTACTGTAGGCCTAGTAGCCTAGTAGTAGTAGTACCCATCCATGAGTAGTACCAGCAGCAGCTAATAGGCCTAGTAGTAGTAGAATACTAGGCCTGTCTGAATACTTGCCCGAATTGTTTGAGTTAGAGTAATTTCTTATAGCAGAGATGATGTTATTTGTTGATTTTAGTTTTATAATATTGCTAGTATTGTTGCCTACTGAAAAAGATGCAAGCCAGGCGACATCCCTTGCGGAGCCTGAAAATTGTCAAATGATTTGCTGAATATTAACTCAACAGCACCGCTCTGTGTTATCTATACGTTACTGCATCATGCAATGGATTTAAAATGGGTTTGTTACTATACTATAGGTTAATATTCGTATTTTCAAACAGACACATTTTAGATAGAAAATAGGCACACATAAATGCAACACTTGAACAAGGTATCCTATAAAGATCTTTTTGGGGTTAATACTGAAAGCGTGTACCCGGCCGGAACCATAGTTTCTCGTTCAGGTTTCCCCTTCAGACGGGCATCGTAATTACTAGTGCACCACATAAATGTTACGTGATATGATCTGCCGAGGGTCGCACATGAACACAGTTGAGGAGGAGAAGATCCAGGCATTCTTTCTGCTCACACACATATAAGTCACATTTACGTTAACAACATGCACCGAGCACTCTACCGGACCGGCGGTGCCCTTTTAAAGGTAAAGCGTCGGACATATTTCTACGTCATGTCATGTTACTAATGTCATCCTTTTGAAAACACTAGGCGGTTAGCCACTAGCAAGCCCTCGCACTCTTCTCTTTCACACTGCTGTAGCCTACTCGCTACCCTTCTCGGGACTCAGGAGGACTAGTGTAACCCATACGTTTCAGCATGTCCCGTGGGACAAACACCATTATTAACCAGCTACGCCGATGAAAAGCTAGCTATTCATCGGGAAGGGTTTATTATTATTATTATATATTATAACATTATTTATACAGGGGGAGTGAGTTTAACGAACAACTCACCTACTTGGGACTCACAAAGACGTTTCACTCGGTAGGGTAGCATTTAAAACATTAAACTCTGAAAACATTAACTCTGCCTATTCTACGAATTACATGTCCTGCAAATCAAACTCTGTAAACATTAAGTCTATTTTACAAATGATATCGCTTAGTTTGGATGGATGAGGGTCTCTTGAGTTGCAGTAGTGCAACGTGAAATATCAAAAATTAAATGTGAAATGTGTTCTGGTTTTGTCTGGTTAACTTTTTTTTTTTGTGCAACTTTTGAGTCATTCATCCGTCTCCTACACACCTGCCTTTTGAAACAGATGAATTCTCTTGATGTTTTTCTTCTGACTCACAGCATTCCCAGGGGACGGCGCCGCGGTTGTGGGTGACGCCTGCCCGGCAGAGATGGGCGTCCAGTCTGCCCATGAACACCGTCATACTGTTTGTGCCACAACAAGAAGCCTGGGTGGTTGAGAGGATGGGACGCTTCAATCGGATCTTAGAGCCGGTAATTGATTTAAAGGGGTGCTATTATGCTAATTTTCAACAATTTAGTCTTTGGGGTCCACAAAACATGTATTTGAGTATTTTTGCTGAAAATACCACTTAGAATTAGCGTTCTAGCATGCCTCTATACCCCTCGGTTGATCAGATTGAGCTGATTGAGCGCTTTTTCATATGGAAATGAGCTCAGCTAAGAGCAAGTCGGCAGGCTAGAGAATTAGGGCTGTTGACGGCGCTATGATGAGATGAGACTAGCATCCGGGTTGAGGCAAAAGGGGAGTTTGTTCGTGTTATCTGGCTAGTGTTAGTACTATATGCAAAGAAACACACAGCATAATTACTTACAGTTTCTGCATGATTTCCACGGACAGTTGGCATTGCTTGATCAGTCAGAAAGAGTTTATCTGAAAATCCTGCATTGTACTGACCCAGGTTGGAAAAGCAATCGGGCAAAAAAATGCCAGTGTTTTGCCAATTTCAACGGGAACGTTTCCATCAAAAATAAAATTAATCTAATCAGCTCTTCTGTCCTTTGAGCTTGGGAGACGATGTAGCGATCTGTGCTGCTTAGTACATCCAAGAATAGAGCATTTTCCGTGTGAAGACTTTATGCTAGCTAGATAGCCAGGTAAACAAATGCAGGTGATTGGAGGTATTCAAATGGGGGAGGATTATTACAATGAGTTCCCGACTGTGACGTAATTTGACAAGGGAGATTTGAATGGCTTGCTGGGACTGACTTTCTTTCTGATGTTTTCATTTCGACTGACCACAACAAATTGGCTGGGTTGTGTCACTTCATACTTTGTGTGTTAGGCCCATCAGAGACTCAAATGTACATGCAAAAACAATGAAAAAGTTAGCTTTGCAAACGTGGATCCCTTTAATAATCTACTACTTTGACGGACCCAATCCCAGTTCGTCCTGATTCCCATCTCACATCGTATCCCACCTTTTGACTGTAAGGAAGAGGGATCAGTCGACTGCCATGCTTTTCTTATTCTTGTAGGGTTTGAACTTCCTCATCCCGATACTGGACAAGGTCCGCTATGTACAGAGTCTGAAGGAGATTGTTATTGACGTTCCAGAGCAGTCGGCCATCACTTTAGGTGAGTAGTAGCACCTCACACCTGCTCCCCCCACAGCAACCCTTCAGAAGTGGATTAACGTAACGACTTCTTATTCTTACAGATAATGTGACGCTACAGATAGATGGTGTGCTTTATCTCAGGATACTGGACCCTTTTAAGGTTTGTCGGTGACCTGTCTGGGCCACTTAATTTTGTGCTGTACTGTGACATTTCATTAAGCTCTGAATGTAGTAAATTGACTGATGTGCTCCCTTCCAGGCCAGTTATGGAGTGGAGGACCCAGAATATGCAGTCACACAACTGGCTCAGACCACCATGCGTTCTGAGCTGGGGAAACTCACCCTGGACAAAGTGTTTAGGGTGAGAGCCTGCCGGCTGATCAGAAAGGTATTTGACTGTTGACCGACCACTTATCCTTAACGCCTCTCACCTCCCCCAGGAAAGAGAGTCCCTGAACTCCAACATGGTCCACTCCATCAACCAGGCGTCCGACGACTGGGGAATCCGTTGTCTTCGGTATGAGATCAAGGACATCCACGTTCCGCCTCGGGTCAAAGAGTCCATGCAGATGCAGGTGAGGGAGGACTGGGCCGTCCCACTAGCAATCGGAAAGAGAGTGGAATCCTGCTGATCTTGTTGTCGGCCGAACTGCCATTTGATTTGATTTATTTGACTTATTTGACATTTGATTCAAATACATGGAGTAAAAAGCACACGCAACAGAAATATAGGTCCGCCATTGTGGCACACAAAATCATAGATGGAGGTCTGTGTACAGCAGGGCTCTTCAACCTGCGGCTCCGGAGCCGGATGCAACCCTTCAGCCCCTCTCCAGTGGCTCCCTGGCTCCCGTAGAAATTCACTAGAATGCTTGAAATTAAAGGGATATTCTGGAATTTTTGAATTGGGACCGAATTTTCGACTTGCCTATGATGTTTCTGACTGATGGAGATCATTTTCAGTTAATTCCATGCTGTAGATAGCTTTGGGTCGTTACAATTTCCACTGGTGGCTAATGTTAGTTCAGCACAATGAAGTCACATTAGCCTGTCCAAAAAACACACCCAAAACACCCCCAAAAACAAATGAAATATGAATAAAGTCTCGGGGATTCTTTTGTGTCTATTTACCATCCGTTTTGAATTCAAACTATCGTGTAATCCGTTCTGGTTTGGGGACTTGTATTTCTGCTGCGTGTGCTCGCACTTTGTTGACATTGACAAGCGCTGGCTCCAGGCTGCCTCTAGCCGGATCTTACTGAGTGTTACTCCGCCTGCAGACTCAGACAGAAATATAAGTTTCACAAACCAGAACGGATTACACAATAGTTTGAGTTCAAAAATTCCAGAATATACCTTTAAGTGTTTGATGCTCAAAATCCCCCACCCCCGGGTGTCTACCACCAGCCCTGAAAAAAAAATCTAGGATAAACACTACCTTCATTATAAGGCTCAAATGTTTTGTGGCCCCAGTCCGCTTTTGTACGTATTTTTTGCCCCAAAATGGCGGTATTGGTAGTAAAGGTTGCCTGGTCTGGGATCTGTCTCCTGCTCAGGTGGAGGCAGAGCGGAAGAAGAGAGCTACTGTGCTGGAGTCAGAAGGGACGAGGGAGTCGGCCATCAACGTCGCCGAGGGACGTAAGCAGGCTCAGATCCTGGCCTCCGAGGGTCAGAAAGCAGAGCAGATCAACATGGCCGCAGGTGGGTTGATGTCTCGCCTGTCGCTTCATTGATCACAACACTCTTGCTGTTTGACGTGTGGACGATTTAAGCAATAAGACACTGGAGGTTGTGCTTTACTGTGGTTTATCGGCACGGCTGTGGTGCGGCCGCCGGCACAACGCGAAGCGGAGCAGCACAACAGCACTGCACTGTCGTTAATTTTATTTTGGAAAAAGATGGGTTTATAGTGTTCAGTCTTGCTTAAATATGTTGTTCCAGACCTCCGCGATACGACAGCTAGTTCCGACTTTGATTACGATTGCTAGGCAACGCGACTACGCTACGAGCGATAGGGAGTAGGAATACATTTGGTGATTAACCCAGTGCCATTATAGGGTTTTAAGGCGCTGCTTGGAATGCGTCTTAGCCAATCACAATGGGCGGTCGGAACTAGCTGTTGTATAAAAAGAAATCTGAATCTTCATGTTAGTGGCATACGACCAAGTGAAAGCCTGATTGCTCTTGTTATTTTCACCCAGGTGAGGCTAACGCTGTCCTAGCCAAAGCCGAGGCCAAAGCCAAGGCCATTCGACTGTTGTCGGAAGCTCTGACGGGACAGGTAAAATTGTGCAGTGATGGCTTCACTGAGGTTGCTGTTACAATAAATAACAATATATAGAGAAGCATAATGAACGTTGTCTCGCGTGTTTTAGCGTATCCAACGATGGTCCTGTGGTTGTGTCTTTGACAGAACGGGGACGCGGCAGCCTCCTTCAGCGTGGCTGAGCAGTACGTCTCAGCGTTCTCCAACCTCGCCAAAGAGTCCAACACCATCCTGCTTCCCTCCAACTCCGGCGACATCAGCGGCATGGTCACACAGGTCCGTCTCTTATTCCGTCTGTCTCGTCCACCTCTGTATGTCCTCCTCGTTGTCTTTTCTGCTCCCAGGCAGCATATAGTAACAATATGCGCATGCTCCTCTCTCTAGGCCATGGCTATATACGGCAGCCTAACCAAGCTCAGCACGAAAACAGCGGGGAGTGTGTCTCCAGTGAATCCAGAGGCAGGGGGGGAGGGGAAGAGTGAGGAGGCTACACCCCAGTCAACATCAGCCCAGTAGTGAGGGACATCCAGACAAACTCGGAGCAGCAGAAGACGCAGTGCCACATAAACACGAGGCCCCGAGGCGTCGCCTTGTGGGCCCCACCACCGTCTGGCTCAAATAACTCGCTCCGCTTGCAGCCAAGTGCGGGCGGATGAAACGGCAGGAGAATCGTATACACTTCGGGAATGCCTCGAGGCCTGGAAATGTCACATTCATCTGGCAGGATTATTGTCATGCATTTGTGTTCGGCTGATCAAGCGTTACTGCACAGCACACGTTTAATTTTTTCCATGTTGCAGGCTGGATGATAAAGTACACACCTGAAGTAACTGGCTTTTTGTGTTCCTGAATCATCATCATCATCATATGTGTCAGTTGTGAGGAGGTGTAGGCCTACTGTCAGAGATATGCACTGCTACAGTGATGATGCATTAGGACTTTCTGGACCCTTTGTGTCCTTTTCATGTTTTCAGTAAACGGTATACTTGATCCATGTTAGACAAAGTTTGTTTTTTAAGTGAAAATTACGAATAGTCAGAAATGTGAAAATAATTTAGAATGTTAATTCCCTCTTAAATAGTCATGCATAATTTATATTTATCTACTTGAAGAGCTTTTTTCTTTTAGGCGGTGGGGGGTGAGGTTGGAGGGATTGATGGTCTTTAATTAAACCATGGGGCGGTGGAAGTATCAGAAAGTAAACTAATGTTGGCATGTGGAATGCTCTATTTCACCTCTTTATTATTACCGGCTGTTTTGGATTATACAAAAAAGAAATATCATATCCAATACCATTTTATGATGACAGTATCACAATTAAATTCATTTTCACCTTGATGGAGGTGATTAATGTGATATTGTGTAATTAATGTGTAATTTTTTTTGGGTAGTTTTACTCTTTTGATGATAGTTTTTTTTCCAAAGTACACCTTTAAATATCCAGTGCTTCACATCTTTCAAGCGATTATAATCGTTTTATAATATATTCATGAGGCGCGCTTCAAAGGGTCAGCAGAAATTGAATCAAACACGGTGCGCATGTCGGAAGAGAATTTGGGGTTACATCGAAAGGTGACCGTGTGGAGACGTGGGTTCCCGTGCTTCCGCTTAGCCCCCATGCACGCGTCCCATTCAATTGTGTCTGAGCCGAGGTCCCAATGAAGGTAAGAGGGACACATTATCGTTCCCTGTTTACCTGAGGCACCTGTCTCACCGTTGTCACGCACTAACGACCGCTATTCCTGATCGAGGCAGGACAAAACGGAGCACCACAAGGTCAGTAGTTGCAGCAAGTTAGCAGGGCAATTTTGCTAACGTTACCTAGTCCAGCTAGCTAGACGGTTATTAGCAGCGAGCATATTGTGAAGCGGCATTTTTTGGGGTCTGTAATGTTTGTCAGTATATAGTATTTTCCTAGATCGTAGCTTATACCGAGTTAAATTCAGTTGGTAGAGACTTAGCTAAGTTAGCTGCACAGAGCTACAGTAGACAGAGTCTAGCTAAACTTGCTATTGGCGAGCTAACCTAAGCCAGCTAACGCTAGGGTACCACAACTGCAGTTTCCTTGGAGTAAACTATCGATAACTTAGTTAGCTAACGTTACTAAACTACTGGAGCATAAAACAGCTGTAGCTGACCTTAACTGGGCAACTGATACTGGAGTGGGTTTATTGGGTGGAGCGCATAAGAAAGCTATCAGTGTAACGTTCGGTGTGCTATTAACTAAACAGTTTATTTAACTAGTAGTTATTTTCAAATAAACATATGACCCCATAAACCTCTCTCCAGGATGAAGCGACTCCCCATCCTGGCCCTGCTTCTGTGGCTGTGTGCCATCTTCTACGTGGGCATCTTCCTGTTTGTGGGCGGCTTCCTGCTGGTGAGGCTGGAGGTCAACAGGACCAGCACCTGTGGGGACGTGCTGCTTCCTGGGGGCGGGCAGCAAGGGGACTTCTGTCGGGGCCAGCCGCGCTTCCGCAGGGCCGTGATCCTCATCATCGACGCCCTGAAGATCGACTTTGCACGATTCGACCCCTCCAACGCGCAGCCACGGCCTTACGAGAACAAGCTGCCCGTGTTTGAGGAGGTGATGTCATCCAGGCCCTCTCACGCGCGCCTGTACCCCTTCCGGGCAGACCCTCCCACCACCACCATGCAGAGGATCAAGGGCTTCACCACCGGCTCACTGCCCACCTTTATCGACGTGGGCAATAACTTTGCCTCCAGCGCCATCTTGGAGGATAACCTCATTCACCAGCTAGGGCAAGTGGGTGAGTACTAGTTGCACGGATATGGTCCACTCTGTCATTCTGCTGTCTGTAATAAACTCAGTGTGGTCTTCAGAAAGGCAGTGGTGCCTCTTGAGGAATTAAAGGTTTGAAATGTGAGGTCCGGCTACTACCATGATTGACCGGCACGTATTCTTGCTTTGCTCTCCGTCCCCCTCCCTATAGGTAAGCGTGTGGTCTTCATGGGTGACGACACCTGGGAAAGTCTCTTTCCCAAGAAGTTCCATCGCTCCCTCCCCTTCCCCTCGTTCAATGTCAAAGATCTGCACACTGTGGATGACGGCATTCTCAAGCACCTCAATCCCACCAGTAGGTGTCAGCCAAGAGCATAGTCTAGACACTTTGGCGTGCTTAGTGGACTCTCCTCATCTTTGTACTGTCCTGTCTTGTTCTTTCGCTATGTTTAGTGTCATGCACAGACCAAGGGACAAATATGTGGCTAAAAATCTGAATCTGAATGAGTTTTCCTGCGTTTTGTCATAGTAACGGGAGATGACTGGGACGTCTTGATCGCTCACTTCCTGGGGGTGGACCACTGCGGTCACAGGTTTGGGCCTGACCACCCAGCCATGGCCGACAAGCTCACCCAGATGGATGGGGTCATCAGGTCAGAGAGCACTAGTGGCTATTCTCATATCTCCTAGCATGTTTCACAACACTGCCACTGCTATATAGGGTCACCATCTAGAACATCTAGAAAACATTTGACCGTATGACAGCATTGCAAGTCTACTGAGAGAGACGCACTTTTGGTTAGACAGTGAGCTCAGTCATGGGATGGTCTCTGTCCCTCTGTGTCCCGCCTCCAGGTCTGTCCTTGACCGCCTGCAGAATGACACCCTGCTGGTGGTGATGGGAGACCACGGTATGACCGATACAGGGGACCACGGAGGAGAGAGCCAGAAGGAGACCGATGCCGCCATCTTCCTCTACAGCCCCTCCCCCCTTTTCCCAGCATCCATCTCTCAGGTGAGCCTACTGGCTATTATGTTCTCTCTGTCCCTGTTGCGCCCAATCAAATGAGTAGTTGGACCCTTCTGTGTTTAGTTAAGTTATATACTGTAGTTAGTTCCTCCCTGCACCTCTGTTTTTGGAAGTTGGAAGTATGGAGTTTAGGCTTTCATTGCATTACCGGTGTCAGGCTGTTGTACTGTTTTTTATCCGGCACTTAACATCTTGCCCAGGGACGGTAGTTGAAGCTACTAAGCTAACACTGGCACATTTACTATGAGGGCTCATTTCCTAAAATGTTCCTAAAATTGTTGATTGGTGTGCATTGTCCCTGTCAAAAATAAACTGAATAAAGTAAAGGCTCACATTGTCTTCCATAGCTCCACCGTTCTCCTGTTTGTCCACGGCTCCTTATCTTTCTGTGTTCCTGCAGAGCGAGCCGGAGGTGGTGCCCCAGACGGACCTGGTGCCGACCCTGGCTCTGCTCCTGGGGGTGCCCATCCCCTACAGCAGCGTGGGACAGGTCCTCCTGCCTCTGTTCTCCGCAGACGCGCAGACACGAGGCGCACCGGCAGGGCTCAGCCAGGCGGAGGCGCTGTGGATCAACGCCAAACAGGTGAGGCCTTATCCAAAGATACTCTAGGACTGTACCACATATGTACACGTATGTACAGTCTATGTAACACATAAGTGCATGCTGAGTGCTTTAGGGTACATCGGAATTCGGCTCATGTTTCCAGACTTTCAACGGAAACAGAGATGTGTTTTCATTGATTCGTCTTCGATCTCACACGTTGCCCCCTGTCTTGTGAAGGTCAACCGTTTCCTGGAGACCTATTCCAGTATGGCCAAAGACATCCCTCCAGAGAGTCTGTCCCAGCTGCAGGCCGCCTTCTCCCGCCTCTCCTCCCACTACCTCGGCGCCGCCCGAGAGGCCCCGCCCCCCTCGCCGGCGCCGCTGGCCTCAATGCAGGCCTACCTCACCTCGGTCCGCGACACCTGCCGGGCCACGTGGGCGCGCTTCAACCCCGCCAAGATGGTGGCGGGCATGGCCGTCCTGGCGTTGGCCTGCGCGCTGTGTCTCCTCCTCTCCGAGCTATCCTCCGCGGTGGTCAGAGAGAGTGGCTTGCTGAGGGTCCCCGTGGCGGCGGCGGTGGGGGCGGGGCTTTGCACGGCGGCGGGGCAGCTGTCCACCCAGGGCTACGTGGAGGCGCCCTGGTGCCTGTGCGCCGCGGCCCTGGCGTCCGAGCTGGTCCTCCTCCGGACGGCGAGACGGGCCCAGACCGCCGCGGTCGTCGCCGGCGTCCGACGCGGCTGGCAGCCCTTCCTCCCGACCCCTCCCCTCCTCGTGATGCTCCTGCGCTGCGGCTCCCTGCTGTCCGACAGCTACGTGATCGCCGAGGGCCGGGCGGTCACCTTCCTGCTCTTCTCCCTGGGCCTCTACGTCCTGCTGCGCCTCAACTGGGACGGCCTCCTGCTGCCCCCCAGCCACGACCCCCAGAAGCCCCCCGGGCTGCTGCCCTCCCCCGTCCTGTCCCCCTCGGCGGTCAGAAGAGAGAGCGGGACCTTCCTGGCCTCCCTGGGGGTCCTGGTGGGGACCCTCTACCTCTCCCTGTCCTTCCACGCCTGCAGAGAGGAGCAAGGCGCCTGCCAGCCCTCCCCCTTCCTCTCGCCCCTCTCCCGGTTCCAGGACGGCCGTCTGAAGAACCTCCACTACGGCCTCTCTCTGGCCTCGCTGACCGCGTGGACCTGCCTGCTGCGCCGCTGGCTCCGCCACTACGGCAACCTCAACAGCTCGGGGGGCGCGGTGTTCGCCGCGCGCTGGCTCCTCCCCCTGCTGTCGGTGTGCACGGGCCTCCACTGGGCGGTGAGCGCCACGCCGGAGGAAGGCTTCAGGAACCTGGCGGAGCTCATCGGACTGGCGCTGGAGGTTCTCCCACGGGCGGCGTTCAGCCTGCTGGGCCTCGGCGTCCTCCTGCTCTGGCTGGACCCCCTCACTGTCTTCACCAAGGCCGTCGCCGCCCCCGGGCGAGGCTCCTCCTCCTCCCTCCCGGCCCTGCCTCCACGCTACCGGGCCAGCACGGGGATCAGCCCCCAGGCAGAGCTGCGCCACCTCATCCCCCAGCTCTACCAGCGCATGCGGCGCTCGTTGGAGGACGGCGGCGAGCCGGCCGGGGGGGAGGAAGGAGGCGAGGGCCGGCCCGCCGTGGAGGCCTACGGCCTGGGCACGGTCTACTCCGCCCCCCTGGTCCTGCTGTGCGGCCTGCTGGGTCTGGGGCTGCTGCTGCTGCACGCTGAGAGCATGGCTCTGGCCTTCCTGCTACTGCTGCTGGAGATGGGAGCCCTCCTGCACATCCACGCCTCGTCCACTACCCTCAACGCCCTGCAGGGGGCGCAGTCTGGTAAGAGCTCCGTATCGCAGACGGTGACCGGAGTGTGGGAGGTCCGTTTTTTGCTTAAGTTTAGCACGCGATGTAGGCTGCGTCCGAATCGCATACTTCCATACTATATATTATGACACTACATCCTTTTTTATGTCCCAATATATAGTATGCCACATGCAGTATGGCAAAAATACCAGGATGTCCTACTACATCCGGTCGTATTTTGCAAGTCAGCAGGCTTTTCTGACTATTCTGACCCAGAATCGAGTCGCGACAGCTGTGGATCGCTTTATCCACAGCTGTGGACTGCGACGGATGTAGTCAAATTTCAAGGAGCAATGTCGACAAAGTAGTGTGTCCCAATTGTACGCGTACTGTGTGCAAAGTACATACTTTCTAGTAGCACGTACTGGTAGTAAAAAGTATGCGATTCCGAACGCAGCCGTGATCTCTTCTCTGCTCAGCCCACACCCAGATGTTAGTAATACGTTTCTTCGATGTCCCTCTCTTTCTCCACCAGGGGGCTTTGAGGTGCCCTGGACCCCGGTGGTGCTGTGGTCCCTGGCGGCGACCCAGTTCTTCCACGCCACGGGCCACCTGCCCACCTTCACCTCCATCCAGTGGGGCGCTGCCTTCGTGGGCTTCCCCCACGGGCACACGGGCACCATCCTGCCAGCCGCCCTGGTCGTCCTCAACACCTTCTCCTCCCACATCCTGTTTGCAGGTGCAGGATACTAACATGGTTTTATTAACTAGCCTGACGGAGAAGAATACTTAAGTAGTAGTAATAATAATAATAATAATAATAATAATAATAAATATAATATATTATTATATGAGAAAAAAAATAATAATATATATAATATATAAATATAAATATAATAATAATAATAATAAATATAATATATAAGTATAAAATATAATGATGATAATAATAATCATAATAATAATAATAAATAATAATAATTGTCGACGTGTATCGTAATGTGAGTTTTCTTCTTCTGTGAGTCCAGTTGGCTGTCCACTGCTGCTGTTCTGGCCGCTGGTATGCGAGGTGCGCGCGGGGCGGACAGGAAGAGGAGGAGCCGGAGGAGGGGGGGAGGGGGAGGACGCCGTCATGGAGATGAGACTGAGGGAGAACCCCCAGCAGTTCAGCGCTGCCCTGCTGCAGCTCGCAACACGCTACCTCTTCATTAATGCAGCACAGGTGATTAAATACACACACACACACACACACACACACACACACACACAAAGCACTTCACCCTTTGCTTATTGCGCCCTCTCCTCTCAGGTCTTTGCATCGGTCTGTGCAGCTGCTATTCTCCGGAGACACCTAATGGTGTGGAAGGTTTTTGCACCCAAGTAAGTGTCTAAAAGGATTTTCCAATCCCATTGTAAATCAACCCGGAAAGACCATTGACAGTCGAGAATACTTTTGGGACGACTGTAATGCCATTAGTATATCTTCCTTCCTCTGTACACACTGCGTATTGGATAAAGGGGTGCAATGTAGTTTTAGTAGTTTCTTATACAGCACAAAGGAGAAAACTGACATAAGTTGTGTATTGTTGTGTGTTTCGTGTTCTTCTAGCATGTGCACGAGGACACGTGAGCGTTGTAGTGATGTTTCACACGTACGTTAGCGTGCGTGAAGTCTAGCCTTGTAGCTACAATTACAGCCCGCCCTGTTTTTCTAGACCAATCAACTCAACTCAACTCAAACTTTATTTATAAAGCACATTTAAAAACAACCGTGGTTGACCAAAGTGCTGTGCAGTATAGGCACTAAACAACAAAATACAACACGAAATAAGACGATAAAACAAAGAAAGGGTGGAAAAACATAAAAATAATTATCGGAGTGCTAAGCCCGTCATGACATGAAGGCCACTGAGAAAAGGCGAGTTTTCAGCAGACTTAAGGACACTTCTAATATGCAACGCTAGGCTATTCCACAGCTTGGGGCCAGCTACCTCAAAGGCTCAGTCACCTCTGGTTTTGAGCCTAGATTTAAGGACATGTAGGAGTAGCTATTTTCTTGACATGAGTGTTCTAGCTGAGGAGGAGGAGGAGGAGTTCAGCTAGATATGGAGGTGCCAGGCCATTCAAAACTTAAAAGCAAGTAACACAATATTAAAATCAATCCTGAAGTGGACAGGAAGCCAGTGCAGGGAGGACTACATGTGTGATGTGGTCAAGCTTTCCGTTTGCGGTCAGAAGTTGAGCAGCAGCATTCTGCACTAGCTGCAAACACCGGAGTGAAGTGACCCAGAGGTTTCTATATCCATGAGCCAATTGACCTTTCCGACCTGTCGATCACGCTGAGAAAAATAACCAATAAGGTTGCTTGACTTCTTAAGACCACGCTGCTGATGTCCAACAAACAACACTTGTCTGCATTGTGTTCATAGATTAGACATTAGTTTGAAGAAAATGGTTCTTAAAACGTATAGAAAACTGGCCTGCAGGCTGCTGTACCATAATGTAATTATAAGAGAACAAGCTGTACGATACTCCACATCTCCCTCCACACATCTGTTTACAGCAGCGCCGACACAAATAGCTACAAAGCTAGTAACGTCAGGCGCTTGGATGTACAATAGCTAATTAGCCCATAGCTAGTAGTCAACAGATCATTCTCACAGGCTTATTTTCTAAGAATGAATGCCACTAACTTACTCTCCCTACTTTACATGTGCAGTAAGACTCCACTCCAGATTTTGTCCTGATGAGTTTCAATCTGGAGTTTGTGAGGCATCTGTGCCTTCCGCACCTACAGTAGCATCGACTTGTATGTTGTCACCTGCTCCGTCCGAAATCCAAATCCAAATCTCATAGATATGCTTGTGTAAAATAGTTCATGCCTTTCTGTAGAACTCTCTTAGATAAAGTAGTGGCATTTGGCAAATAACATACAGTACAGCAATATGGTCAGGAATCCTTGAGAGAATCATCAGATATGTGCTTTTCAGTAGACATTTTATTAACTTGGCTTGTGGCGCATAGCAGCAGTAACTAGGGGGGGCGGAGCTTGCTGCCTGAATAGGAAAGATCTATTGATGCCATGGTTTTGTGCAGTGGGATGCAACCTACCTTGCCACTTGGCATCTGTGCTGTTGTGAGGTAAACGGTAGTCACATTCTAAACATTAAAAAAGGACACTTTCCGAAAGACTTAAACGGTAGGAAATGCATTCAACATGTTTATTAATTACATAGGTTACCTTTAATGTTTTTGTCCTAGTCATTACACCGTACTCTGTGCCATAGGACTAAAGGCTGTCCCTCTCTGTCCTCTCATGTCCTCGTCCCCGTCTCTCCTCGCATGTCCTCTTTCATTCCTGTCCCCATCTTTCCTCTCCTCCCCTCCCGTCCTATCAGGTTGATGTTCGAGGCCTCAGGGTTCCTGGTCAGCAGCGTCTTTGTGCTGATTGGTGTTACCTTGGTGATGAGAGTGGACGTGGCCGTGAGCCACTGGTTCAAAAGACTCCTCCCTGAAACATCCAGGTAGCATGCCACTTCCACTGGACTGGTCTGGTCTGGACTGGTCTGGTCTGGTCCGGTCCAGTCCGGTCTGGTCTGGTCCTATATCCCTCACTGCCTGGGATGAGGAGGCATATGAAGAAGTCTTGATAGACCCAGGGGGAAGTCCTCAGACGGCCATAAAGACGGCCATGACTATCTGCCAGGAGGAGGAGACAGAGTGAAGGACTCTTCAACGGGAGAACAATGTGATGTCACCCGATCTGCTCCTCCTCTAGTCCTTCACCAGAGCCTTGGCAGGTGACCCCTCTGACCCTGTGAGACCAGCACACACTCCTGAACAACCTGTTGAAGAAGACGTGCAGCACTCCTCCTTCTTGGTCAGCAGTTGCTGTTCAGATGGCCGGTCAGCGAGGCTGTTTTCTGCTAAGTCGGGGCAGGAGGATGTCGGGACACGGTTTTAGATCTTTTGAGACGGGTCAAAAGCGGTCACTTTTAAGAAGCCCAGGTCTGAACTGTGAATGAATCTATCCCTGTTAAGTGCATTGCTGTACTCTTATGTCCGTCATCTACTGTCTAGAGGTGTCTGCTGAGGGAAGCAATCTGTTCGTATGACGTTTTACTTACTGTATTCTAAAGCTGTTCCATGATCTCGGTTACTGCCAAACTAACAGTATGATGTTACAGTATTCCAGAATATCAGCAATTACTCTCCTGATTTGATTCTTGAAATGAGTATTGTAGGTTTGTGACTGCTTTCTAATCAACTATTTAAATCAATGTTGTTCTTTTTTAATCACACAGTATACATGTTTAGTCTTAACAGGCCAGTCAGACACCTTTCCATGGTACAGGTTTAAAGAATGATGTGCGTGATTGTATGATTTTCAAATTTTGTTTGCTGAATAATTGGGTGAGATAAATGTTTCATGTGGGCAAGCCTAAGTCTGTGGTCAAAGACACAAATGTTACAGTACAATGTCTGCAGCTAAATACGCGATACTGAAGGGATGTTGTTAGCTCAGGTTACATTAGCAGTAATGCCATAGAGCTTTCTTGCTGTAGTTGTTCCGTGTGAGTGACGGTTGTCGGTGAGTGGGTGTGTTCTGGTGAGTGGGTACTATAGGGATGCACTGCACACATTGTTGGGAATTGATCATGATTGAAGATGGCAAATGTTGGCACACTTTTTGTCATGAAAAATACATTTTAATATAACGGGTGAACCTGATTGATTTTACTTATTGTGAAAATCTAAATAAACTTTTTGCACAGAAGTGTTTTGACATCTGTTCTATTCAGTCCTTAGATGAGATACTGTAGACAAACTCTGGTGGGGGAAATTGGAGTTGAGCCAGTAGGCTGTGCTCTCTGCACACATTGGTGAAGTTCACCTATATCATACACAATCTTTTCTAAAAAAAAATGAGAGTCCATAGGCAGTCTGTTTTCACAGCTTAGCTGTGAAATCCCAGTCACAGCAGTGCTATCTGTGACAGGGTGCAGGGTGGGCTGGGATATATTGCGAGCCCCCCGAGACGGCTCTAAGTCGCAGCAGCGCTAGGATGAAACTATAATTCCTGCCTTCCAGGAGGCCCTCCCCCCCCCGCCCTAGCGGTGGCCCTGACAGGGTGGAAACTCCAGGAACTAACCTGGTCACTCAGGGTGGCCTCACACCCAGCCTGATCTCTCCTGACGGAAGTTTCAGCAAATACTTAGTAGTTAATCATTAACATGCACAGTCTCGTAATCATTATGCATGCTGCCATTTCTGGAATCCCCCTATGTAAATTACTATAAACACATTACTGACTGATGTTTATTACTTTTGATTAGACTTTGAAGAGTCTAAGCAATAGAAAAATGTGGTTGATGAGAGCTTAAAGGAGTAGTAAAGGGAAAATGCATGTTTAGCCTATACTTATGATCATATACAATGGTTCAGATCAAAACGTTGACAAAACTAGCACTTTTGAGAAAGTCTGATAATTGCTTTTTTACCAGATACCATTGTATATGATCATAAGTAACCTTAAAACAGGGCTAAACATGCATTTTCCCTTTACTACTCCTTTAAGTGCAAATTTAAACTCTTGCTGCATTCTGGAGGTACAGTATGAGGCAAAACAGCATGCTGTTATTGTTCCTATGGGGTCTCTGTAGGAGAGAAATGCTTTCAAAGAAACAAGTCACTTTGTTTATTTGCTTATTTAAAGGATACCCATTAGCTAATGGACCCCATGGCATTAGTATCCCGGGGTTCCACACACAACAAACCATACAATAAAAATACTGTACCTTAAAAAATACTGTACCTTAAGACAGTGACCACAGATACAAGATATCATTGCAAATTAAATAACACAAGATAATTCATTTTTTTAAATAGCATCATTAAAAAGCAAACATCCTTCCGACAAAAGTAAACAACAACCAAGCATCCCTCTGAAACCATGAACAGTTCATAACAATTTCATAACATTTTGGTGCATAACATTGAGACAACATTGGACAGGGAACAGGGATGAGACAGGACAGTGCAAAGACAGGACAGTGGAAAGGGCGAGTACAAAATGCAAGTGCAAACAACAAAAAAGCAATAAGAGAGGAGAGCAATATACAGAAGTAGTGCGGTCAGATACAGTGAGTATGCAGACTATAAGGTGTAAGTGAGTGTGTGTATATATATGTGTGTGTGTGAGGGCGGTGCATCCTACACATACATACAATCAGGTCATGTGCAAGTGTGTGCATGTGTGTGTGTGTGTGGCATGATATGTGAGTGTGGTGCATCCTTTACAGCACATTCAGGTCATGTGCGAGTGTCTATAGACCGTGTCTCTCAACGGTGGTGGGGTCCGAGGTGGGTCGGGGGGGGGGGGGTGGAGTCAGAGGGGGACACAAGCCTTGTTGTGAGGCTGATGAGACTGATGGCCGTGGGGAAGAAGCTGCCACTGTGGTGTGCGGACGCAGTCCTGATGGACTGCAGCGTCTTGCCTGAGGGGCGTGGCATGAAGAGATTATGGCCAGGGTGGGAGGGGTCGGCCACAATCTTCCTGGCCCGCTTCAGGGTCCTGGAGTTGTGCAGGACCAGGAGGGAGGGGCAGGTTGCAGCCGATCACCTTCTCGGCCGATGGGATTACACGCTGCAGTCCTTGGCTGTAGTGGAGGAGTACCAGAGGGTGAGAGAGGAGGTGAGGACGGGGGGGGGGGGGGGGGCTGGTTTCTTCCTAAAGTCCAATCATCTCTACTGTCTTGAGAGGATTGAGCTCCAGGTTGTTTTGGCCGCACCAGGACAGCAGCTGGTCGATCTCCCAGCTGTAGGCAGACTCGTCTCCCTCAAAGATGAGTCCAATGAGGGTGGTGTCATCTGCAAACTTCAGGAGCTTGATAGACTGGTGGCTGGAGGCGCAGCTGTTGGTGTACAGGGAGAAGAGTAGTAATTTTACATTCTCAAATTGTTGTATAGGCTCACTAGATTTAGATTCAGTTTTGTCTTATAATCCAGTTTGTACCTTGACTCCAAAACAATAATTTTAGTGTTAGATATTTAGAAGATCCATTCATGCACTATGTTCTGCTTTTTTTATAAAACTTGATTGAGTTCACTGCGCGTAGTTGTTGCATAAATCATCAGCATTCACTGCTCGTAGTTGTTGCATAAATCATCAGCATACCTGTACAGCGCAATACTAGCATTACTAGCAGAAGGCGAATCATTGGTAAAAATAAATAAATAGAAAAGAGGAGTGGTCCAAGACAACTTCCTTGTGGCACACCACGTTAGACTGAATTATAGACAATTGATAGACAATTGGATTGGCTGCCATTGTAGTAGACCCTTTTGTGTTCTAGAGAAAAGCTAACTCTGTATTATTCATCAAGGTAATAGTAGATGGTGTGAAACCATACAATCTGGGCTTTGCCATTAAAACATCATGATCAATGACATCAAAGGCAGAACAGTCTAACATAACTACCTCTGAGTTATCAATTTATTTTAGCCAGTCTGTCATTTATGTGAGTACAATGCTGGTAGAATAGCCTTGCCTGTATGCCCATTTGATAGTTTAGTTAGTTAGTCCATTAGAGGTGAAGTAGGCCTAGTATTGAATCTGAACATAAAGAAATGTTTCCATAACTTTGCTGAGCACATGAAGAATACTTACAGAATACTGCAGGTCTGCTGTTATCTCCACTAAATGTTGATTTAGCGTCCTTAAGCAATGGAATGATTTCACCCTCCTTCCACATTCTAGGACACACCCCACATAGCAAACATCTATTCAATACAGTATTTGACCCATAGGCCCTGAAATTCGATCAGCAGTTAGCTTAAACACCTTACTGTCAAGGCTGTCTTTACCTGCCGAGCTACTGTATAATTAGGAAGGGACTTCAACAACCTCCTGACCTCTCTAACTTCAACAGTTCTATGAAACTGCTGCAATTGCAAGCTATCATTTCAGCCCAGGATTAGTTGCATGATTGGGCAAGGCACCATACAGTATGTCACCACTACCGATGAGCTGATAAGGTGTGAAAAATGAGAACCCATATTGGTACTGTCATCCTCCATTTGGCTTCTTTATCATCAAATCTGAGCCTATGATGGGGCCCTGATTACCTGTCACTGTCACTGAAGACAAAGCACTTACTGGAAGTCCCCTGCATGGCTGACTGCCACCTACTGTGCAACGACTTCCCAGCATTCCCTCCCGTCACATTTCTCAATGCCATCTCGGGTGTTGTCTTCCTGATATAATGTTCCTGAAGTAATGTCCCAACAGAGATCAGAACATAACTCTGGCAGGGGTTGAATAGGAGTCTTAGTGAGTGTGAGAGACAGATTACACCATAATGGTGTGTAGGTTAGGCCTGCATATCACTTTGAAGAGTCGTTAAAGGTAATGATGGGAATTCTTCTGGGAGAGGCTGCAAGACTGAACAGGTCTAGAAGATCGGTTCATTCTTGTTTCAAATAACAGAATGAGACCGCCGCATCTGTGCCAGAGTTATGTCTGGAAATTACTTATTTCACAACCAAAACATAATTTGGGTTTAGGGGCGACATGACCAACATTAGACATGGTGAGTCACAGATGATGATGAAATCCAACAATCCAGCAATTAGTCTGATAGAATCATCCTTCCTTGACCCTTACATAGTGACCACAGTGGGGCTGTAATCATTGGTATGGGAGGAGTGTGACGTCTCTATCTCAGCCCATCAGTGCTGTTAATAGAGTGAGACGAGCTGGAAGAAAAGGGAAGACAGATTTAGCTCAGTGCAGGATAAAGTTAATAGAACAGCTTTGTCTGTCCCTCCATGCCTCTCCAGTCGTCAGAGGTCAAATAGATCATGCAGTACATAGAACCCCATTGACAGTGTAGACAAGTCAACCTGTAAAGCACTGTGTATATAAACTTTATTGCGGACACAGGCCCATTCAAAGAACATACAAATGACAAAAACACATAAAAGTATTCAAAAACAGACTTATAAAAGGCACTCATACCAGTGTCTCCAGATGTACTAGATGACTGGTATCTGACCGAGCGGCACCTGGGATTGGTCAGACTTAAAATGACATAGTTCTTGGACTCATCAAGTCTACACATAAACGTATACATCAGATTTCTCAAGAGAGCTTGTAAGGTGCTTAACCTTGAATCACAGAATAGCTTACTGGCACTGCTACTCCTAGGCTTATTCAGCAGGATCCTGAGACAGTCATTGTATGCAACCTGAAGCTTGGTTAAAGTCTCTTTTTTGCAGGTTACGCAGAGGGGGGCTGTATACAGAGGGGTGCAATAGGCTCTGAACAAGTTCACCTTAACATCATCAGAACAGAAGTGGAACTTCCTAACTAACATGTTAGCTTGCACATATAACATTCTTCTCTGTCTGTACATGCTGGCATCGTCTTCGATCTTGTCAGTGATGATGTGCCCCAGATATTTTGTACTCTTACACACACACACACACAAACACACACACACACACACTCACACACACACACACACACACACACACACACACACACACACACACACACACACACACACACACACAATTTGCCCTGACAAATAAAAAACAGGGAAATTAAGCTTCTGGTCTTCCTTGGTCCTACATATTAACACAACACTTTTCTTGGCATTGTACTTAACATCAAACTTGACCCCATATTCTGAGCATATGTTAAGCAGCTGCTGGAACCCAACTACTGGGCGATACAATGGCCAAATCATGGGCATACATAAAGTGATTTAAAAGAGTGTTACCAATCAAGCACCCTGTCTTACACCCCTCCAACTGATTCGAGAGGTCATCTATATATAAGTTGAATAGGGCAGGGGACAGCAGTCCCCCCTGCCGTACTCCATTGCCTACACCGAAGGGAGAGGATAGGCTGTTCCCCCATTTAACCTGCATACATTGTTTTGCATACCAGTATATCAGGATGCGTATGATGCTTCCAGACACGCCCCTAAGCTTGAGTTTAGCGAAGAGCTTGTGGTGATTTACTCAATAATAATCAATAATCAATAAACCCAATCAGCATTGTTGAACCCCATCTTCTGTGTGATTCAACAGCTTCTTTCAAGGCATGAATACATAGATCTGTACTGTGCTTAGCCTTAAAACCTAATTGATTATCTGTATGCTGGCTAGGGCAATGGGTCTATAGTTGTCCATACGCCCTACCTTACCCGCCTTGTCCTTAATGACAGGTACTTAAGTGACTGTCAGCATTGAGTCTGGTAGTATACCATGCGTCATCAGCCCTGTGAGGCAAATGGACAGCAGCGCTGCTACTCTGGGGCTGACCCTGTGACCCTGGGGCCAACTTGAAGTGCTCTCCGGTGATGTTATACATGCCGCTCACTTTGTTATCAGCTAGTTGCCCTATAGCGTGGTAGACCTCCTTGGGAGTAAAATGTACCATATTCCTTATCTGTCTTACCTGCACAGTAAGGCTCACTTTCGATGCAGTTGAAGAGGGCCGCATAGTGCTGCCTCCACAGTTCTGCTATATTATCTGCACCAGATACACCCTCAATGCTGCATGGTAGTACTGCTTAGGCCCTATTCGTTGCTTTAACCTCTTTCCAGAATTCAGTGGCATTGTTGCCAAGCAAATTCTCAGCCATAGCGTGAGCTCTCAAGTCTTGCTCGTGCTTTTTAACAAAGCGCACTCCATATTTAAACCTAGCATTAGTAAGCTTCTTGTACTCTAGGTTAGCTCCCCGTCTGGGTCTACCAGCAATAACCCAGGCCCTATGGGCCGCCTTAGCATCTGCATGGGGGTCCAGCTACATACTTACTCCAACCTGGCTTGATGTTTTTAGCCTTTCTGGGGTGAGTGTGAAGAGGTCTACTGGCCTCATGTAAAGCGCTCACTATACTATTGTACATAGCACAGAGATCCTTACAGTGAGACATTATCACAGTTAACATTTGAGCATAAAATAGCATCCATGGGTAGCTGTACTTCCCTTAAGAGGGCGTCTGTCCTCCCACAGTAATATAAACTTTGGAGGGTTTAGCGCACCCCTGGTGTACTGTATAAGTCAGGCAGATTTTCGACATTTATCATAAACAGGTAAGTGATCTGTGGTAGCCAACCCGTACAGAATTTCAACTTTTACTAGACTGTTATATGCATCGGCTGAACAGATTACATGATCCGGCCATGATGTTGTGTGCCGTGCTTCACTGATGTAAGCATAGAGAGAACCAGTTTACTATACTTGTGTTGCTTCTGTCTATGAAATTCGCTATACAAATAGAATTTGATTTGATTTGACCCTACAGACAAACAGCCTAATGTTAATGCATTCTAGCATGCTACATTAAGCGTTTGAATATGACCGTCTTGTCGGCAAAATGTTACAAATATCTAAAGAATTTAAAAAAATCTGAAAAAAAAATATATTTTTAAATGTTTTAATCCTACATTCCAACACTTCCAGAAAGCTGAGAAACTGTGCTTTCTATTAATATAGGAAGAATCCAATTAACATTCTAAATGTAGCCACTGTACTCAGCGTACTAAAAGGGTTGCACAGGACTAATACTAATGAGGGTGCTGTTTTAGGGTACAGGTACACGATGTGAGTGTGTCAGACTAATGCATGCTTTTATCAGCAGGTTGGATTACTGTAACGCTCTCCTATCTGGTCTCCCAAAGAAAGCTTTTAGTCATCTTCAAATAATAGTACAAAGTGCTGCAGCACGGGTCCTCATTAAGACCAGAAGGAGGGCACACATCACACCAGTTTTAAAATCACTACACTGGTTACCTGTCAGTTTTAGAATTGATTTTAATATTCTTCTTTTATTAGTTTATATGTCATTACATAATCAAGCACCTAAATACATATCAGATATGCTTTTAAAATATACATCTAGTAGGTCCCTCAGGTCCTCTGGCACTGAGCTTTTAATGGTCCGTAGAGCCAGGACTAAGAGGCATGGGGAGGTCCTAGAGCCAGGACTAAGAGGCATGGGGAGGTCCTAGAGCCAGGACTAAGAGGCATGGGGAGGCAGCTTTTAGTTTGTATGCCCCCAGCCTTTGGAACATCCTGCCAGAGGACCTGAGAATGTCTGAGACCGTGGTAGTTTTTAAGCGAGATCTTAATACATAGCCTACCTTTTTATCCTTGCTTTTACCACATAGTTTTACTTGTTTTAATATCTTAGTGTTCTTAATTTGCATTCTGTTTTCATAGTTTTTATTCTATTTTACACTATCTTATAATTTGTAATGCTTTGACTTTTATTGTTTCTTTTAAATCGGTTCTCACTGTGTTTGTATGATTCATGTTTTTATCCTTCTCCTTTTATATAAAGCACTATGTGCTACTTTGATTTCTATGAATGGTTCTATATAAATAAAATTACATTGACATTGTCTGTCTTTTGTGCTACCCCTAACAAAGGAATAAGGCCAACTCACACTCAGCCTGTAGCCTACATACAGTACTGCTATTCACACACATACATGCACACGCACACACACACACACACACACACACACACACACACACACACACACACACACACACACACACACACACACACACAAACACTCACACCACACATACAGTGCAGTAGACAATGATTAAGTACTAGTTACAGTATAACCTAGAGCTACAGGTCCTTGAAACTGGCAGATTTCCAGTTAAGATAGGGGTGGGAATTTCTGGGAAATTACATGACTTTGAAAAGTGAAAGTGAAGGTGAGTATCTGGGAGTATATAAAACTGAGCTGGGACCTGAGTTGTCAATAGGTCCCTGGAAACTTGTTAAAGGATTAACACTCAGACAAGAGAACTGAAAATGTCCTCTATATTCCGGGTGGCAGCTCTTGTCCTGTTGGCGTCAGCACTCTGGAGCCATGCAGTCGGTAAGATCCCCTCTCAGCAGATCAACCGCAACATCAACAACAACAACAACAACAACAGCTGTAACTGATAATATGGGTGTTCTACTGCAAATGTATGAGTCAGTAATTATGTAAAAAACAACAACAACAACAATGTACTGTATATATATACTGTAACAAAAAACATTTTAAGTTTCTGCAATGGCAAGGAGATAGACGCACAGACAGGGCAGACAGAGCTGTAACTGATAACATGCTGATAATCTTCTGCTGCAATAGACAGATCAGTGTATTTATGTGTGTGTGTGTGTGTGTGTGTGTGTGTGTGTGTGTGTGTTCCTTCAGCAAACCCAGATGGCGCGATTGACTGCTGCTTACAAACAAAGGATATCCCCATCCCCTGGAGGGTGGTCAAGACCTACTTCTTCAAGGGCATCGACGAAGGCTGTCTGATCCAGGCAATAGTGTGAGTTACTGTTCAGATCTAGAGATGGTTACCTAAGCTACTGTAACACTCAGGTAGTGAGTGTGGACCTATGTCCATCCCCCCTTTGCTCTCTGTAAAGCGCATTGTGTTGCCTCTGTGTATGAAATGCGCTATACAAATAAAGTTTGATTTGATTTGATGTATACTATACTATAATAGCTCCGGCATAATCCTAACATTCATTTCATTTCATTTCGAACCTTTATTTATACTCGTAAAGCACTGAGGTTTCCCTCATTTACAGTGTTGACGAGCTTGCACAAATACACAAATACACATTCTGACTAAAGTATTAGTTACTGCCAGGTTTTCTGTGACTGCACATGTACAGTAAAGCCTACCTGACCTGAGCTGCTCCTGTCAACAGTTTTGTCACGAAGAGGAATAAGAAACTGTGTGCTCCTCCTGCCTCTGGTAAAAACTGGGTGGCCAAACTCATCAAGAAACTCAAGAGACAAGCAAAAAACAAAACAAGAAAAAATGGTGAGATTATTTGATACAACCCACATAAACACAATTATGAATTGGTCAATTAATCATGCAAATACTGTAGGTATTTTTTAAATTATATGAATCTAACCCCTCTGTAATCTATTGACTATAGTAGCTAATCAATGTTATGTGCACTTTGTCCTCAGGTAAAGGACGTGGGAAAAAACGTTTGTGATGGTCTCCACTGACAACCATCCTCACATTACCTGACGTTCAAGCAATTAGCAGACAAGGTCTCAGGATCGGTGGCTCTAGTTCAAGTTCAAGGCTTTTATTGTCATGTGTATTTATAAAAGAGAGGTCTAGAGGTCCCTCGGGTCACAACTGAAATAGGAAAGACTGCTTTTAGTTATGTTGCTCTTATAGAGCATGGAATAGGTTTCAGGAGACTTTTAAATTAGGCACTTTGGACACTTTTAAAATTTATGATTCAGGAATATGGGGTTGAGGTCTTTGTAAGTATGACTGTATAACATGTATGAATATGATTTTATATTGTTAAATTGTTTTTATATATTGTTTTATATTTTTTATATGTGCTGTGTAACCAAGGCATCGTTGGGAATGAGACATTGGTCTCAATGGCTAAATAAAGGTTAAAATTAAAACCAAAAGCAAACAGGCTAGCCTGCAAGCACATCTGTAAACCTAGCTGACCAGCAGTTTGACCCATGCTGTGACCACCACTGAGACTGGTCTACGGGTTGTTTTATGATGGTGCAGGGACTCTAACTTGTACTGTAGATATGTAAAGTAGGCCACAGTCACTAAGCGTATAAATTAATTAATATAAAATGTTTTATGTAAATAAACAACACATGATATCTCTCCATGATTCATTCACTGCCCTGCGGCTAAATTAACCTTTTCTTGCCAAAGTCTCACTTGTGATTGTTTTTCTGTGGTCAACATGATGGGAAATAGTAATCAAAAAATTCTGGAATTCTGGAATCTCAAAATTCCATATTCAGAACACAATACAGCATTAAAACTTAATCTTCAGAAACGAGTGTTAAAAAATGAAGGAATAACCCTGGGGATTACGGACCCAGGGACAGTGAGATGATGTGAGAGGAAATTGTGCACGCAAGGTCATAAAATAGATATGGCTGCCACTCCCTTATTGAAGGAGGTTACCGGAGGACAAGAAATACCGAGGACAGATGAGTTCAACCCAGAGCTGCTCCCCCCACCCACTCATCCACCCACCCACACCACGCTCAACCAATATCCGTTTGTGAGACATCAAAGTCAGTCTACTATAAAATAAAACCCATCCTCTCTAGCTTTGGGTGACTCTAAACATTCTACAGTGTTAGAATCTATGCACCTTGTTCTCACAAATGAACGTCCGAAATATAAAATGTAAAGAAATCACATATATGTGACTTAAATATCATATTACCATTCTTGGATCCATCTGCACTCCCCATGTGCCGAGAAGACTGATCCCGGAGGTTTCAGAAGTGCTCCAACACCCTTCCTCTTTCAGACTGACGCCTATGCACAGACGACAAAGTGACATGTCTATAGATGGAACCGAGGGGGTGAGCCCTCCTTGTGGGGGTGAGCTCTCAACAGACTATTCCTCTAAATCCTGGCTTCACACCCAAACCTGTCAAACTAATGGCCCTCTATTTTGTATGGGGGGGGGGGGGGGGGGGTGAACACAAACCTCTTCAGAGTTATGGTGTTATAATCCTTTTGAGCTGACAGTCCTATCAGCCTGAGCTATGGATGTCACTGCCTTCTGCCATCTTTGTGATATTATTTATCACTCCCTTGGACAAGCTTTTGCCCATGTTTCTATTCTTTAAACTAGAAAAGGGCGCTTAGAGAGCGCATACCTCCGCCCGTGATGCATGTCGCAGCATGTACAGCTCAAATCGGGGTTTCACGCTCGGGAGGTAGAGCGGCTGCCTGGGGATCGCAAGGTCCCCGGTTCGATCCCAGCTCCCGGCGTGTGCCGAAGTGTCCTCGAGCAAGACACTGATCCCCAAAATCCCTCCCTTACCTTGTATCATCGCCTCACAGCAAGAAGGTCTCTGGAACTTTCTATGTGGAGTTTGCATTTGTTGGCAAGGGTTTCCTCCCAAAAGAACCCAATACGAAAAACACGCAGAAGAACAGATGCTCTTCAGTCCGGTCCCTGACCAGGACCTGGACTGAGCACTTGGACTTGGTCCCCGGGGCGTCGTGAGCGATTGCTGCCCACTGCTCCTGGCTGCCTATTTGTTTGTGTGTGTGCTGTGTGCTGTGTCACCGCTCAGTATGTAAACAGGGTATCACGGCTAAACATGGATAGACGAGAATTATTAATAATTAATAATTAATCAATTAATAATTGCTTAAACGTTGAATAGAGACGTTTCTCTTATCGCATATAATAACAATAGTTTGACAAACAGGAGGTGTGCTCGGCAGCGAGCAGCGAGCAATTCCAGGCGAGCGTGCCCGAGCTGGGGTATTGTGATATGCGGAGCGCGTCCACTCAGCGCCGTCCAGGTAGCTCCACTCCTGGGCCCAGGTTCATAAATCATCCTGACCCCTGTGTCCAGTACTGACCTGAATTCTAAAATGGCTCTATTCAACGGGTCTAACTTGCTATCTAGGTCTACTGGACGATGACACGTTTAGCTGTGATACCGGGCTGCTCTGTAATGTGTGTGTGTCACTGTGTGGCGAAATAAAGACCCCCACCTCGGGTCCTGTCACTTACTTATTTTTGAAGTCTAAGTGAATGGGGCAACCCCCTCGGGTCAGAGCCAGTGGGGGGAGGGTTTGGTCAACAACAACAACAACAACAACAACAACAACACAACAGCTTCACCTGCTCTCACCTCCTCAAGTCTGCACACCTGCTTGTTGTGTGATCTGTCATCAGCAGCTCCTGGTTCCTTCACTTCAGGACCATTTTCTTGTTTATGCTACAAGTTAGTTAAACCTTCGAAGAGCCTCTTTTTTTTTCTCGAGAATTTGCAGTATAGCTGCATACAGTATTTCAGTAAAATTCACTCAAGCTTTGATAAAGTCTGTGAAGATCATTTGTGGAGGACGGTCTGAAGATGCAGTGTAGCAATTGTGGTGTCAAATGACCAAAACATGTGGGAGGAGGTAAGTTTGATAGGTTTTACAGTTTTTTACAGAAAAACAGTGATGGACTTCATTATTCCTGCCAGCTCAAAGCATACAGTATGAACCTTTCTGCTCACGTGTTGCAAAGTGATAGCACATACGGCTGATTTGCTATGATTTTATTTTTTTCAAGTTTTAAACTTTAAACAGTTGCTGTAGCGCCACCATCAGGACTATTGGCCCACAATGCCAGATGAAGACTTTTGGCATGAGAGTGAATGTGCAATGTGATTTTTCATGCAGGGGGAGTCAGACCTCCTATAGGAAGAAGTTTCCAGTGAAGAACATTCAGAATATTGAATTCAAATACTGCCAGCCGAGCTGCCCAGCCCCTAGCTGAGCAAGGCAAACAATATTCAGTGCTCAATATGAAAATGTTGCCATGCTTGATTGCTTTCATATTGGGGGCTGGATGATTGTGCTTGCAGCCAGCCAGGCGTGCTGACACAGTCTCTGTGATGTTCCCTAGCTGCCAGGTAATCCTGGCTATCGGTCTCAGCTGTTCATGCAGTGACACTGATTTATCTCCTCTGAGGCTGAAGCTTAGATTCTGACCACATAGCACACACACTCCAGATGCCCCCAGAATCCTTTGCTGCCTGCACCGCGGAACACTTTGATTGCATTACGCTCCTAGATGGGCTGCCAGACGACTTTATGATGGAAAACACTTTCAATGCAACTGCAATGATTTTGTTAACGACCATAACAGTACGAATCAAAATGTTATCTGGTTTGCCCAACGACATTGAACATATTCTGCTTTACATTGATTATGGAATTCATTTCCAATTTCTAACATTCAAATGTCCATTTCGTACCAAAATAGCCGGGTTGGTGAACTTATTATGTTGTCTTCCAGTTTTTGGAATAAGTCCTGTCACATCCAGTCCCCCTCAGTATCACAGTGTAGTGTCATCTGGATCACAATATCTCTGTGCTCTATTCCACTGATAACTATTGTCTGCTGTGTACATCCTGTACTCACACAATCACCTCTAAGCAGCATCTTAGCCTGCCTCTCTCTCTCTCTCTATGTCTCTCTAATTCAATTCCCTGGAGAAGAATGTGTGTGTGAATTGTGCGTGTGTGTGTGCGTGTGTGTCTGTGTGTGAGTGTCTGTACAGTAATGTATATGTGCGAGTGTGTGAGGTATAAGAGAGAAAGAAAGAGAGAGAGAGAGAGAGAGAGAAAGAAGGCTGAACAGGCCAAACGAGCAACACATTAAGCTAATGGAGCCGGTGGGCTGGTCCCTTGCTGCTCCTAGCACACCCCAACCCCCAGCCCCCCACCCACCAACCCCATTCCCTGGAAACATCTAATGCACTATTTACCCAGGGCTCCTGGGTAATGACTGGACTTTCCTGTCAGTCAGACTCTATTCGCCTTTTATGAGAGTATGCTTTGGAGAGGGAGAATGTCTCAAAGGTTTACTTTCATTGTGTGAACAATGCACATTCATCAAATGTCTCTGAGACACAATACGCTGCTCTGGACAAAGGCATTAAAATGAAAAACTGTTTCTATGCAATTTTCACTGTTCCCTGGCCCTTCGGACCAGTTCTAACCGGTTGTATAAGATTTTCAGGATGTGCTTTTAATACTATCTCTGTAGAAAAAAAAGGGGATACAGATGAATTATCTCCGATAGTCACCATGGGGGATCTCTGATTAATTTATTAGACAGGGTTATAGGACCACCAAGCCTTCCCCCACACAACACAGACAAACCATCAGAGTGCATCATGGGAGCTCCTGTTCTGTGTGTGAGAGCATAGGTGGGTGCAGAGGCCTGCTGGGACGATGTAAACAGGGTAGAATTACTGATGTGATTCAGCAGATGCTGTAGCCATAAAGAGGATGAGTCACATGCATACAAGGTGGACACAATAGGACCTCGCTGAAGTCTAAAACCTGATAATTACATACCTGAGGTTTTCTATGTTTTCGCACTCAACAGTCTACTGATTTATACTGAGCATTCGGAGGCATATTAACACCGGCATTCCTCCCTCCGAATCCTCCTCTAAACACGACACACTATACTCCACTATTATGCACTTCAGTAAGTCTACACGTTGAGTGGTGGTCAATATAATAAAAAATTCTTAAGACACACATGTTCAAGCAGGCCTTCGGCCATCTATAACGCCTTGCTGCTCGCAATGTTGTCTTTTTCTGTTCTGTGTCGTTTTAATTTTGTCTCGTGTTGTATTGCCATTTTAATTTATTACTGTAAAGCACTCTGTGCATCCGTGCTGTGAAGAGCGCTATATAAATAAAGCTTACTTACTTACTTACTATAATGCTCATTTTCTGTTCGAGGATAGAGAGACAGGCATCCATTATGCTCCAGCATCCGCTGCTATCTTCTATTTATACTTTAACGTGATTGGGTACAGGACGGAAGAGGATAACTACAATGACAGACTGAAACAGCCGATGAGTCAATATTAATGACCGTTAACTGTTACTGATGACTAGAGAGAGAGAACAGATATTACCAATGGTTGATGGTGAAAAGAGGGAGTAAAACTATGAAAGAGAGACAACCATATTACCAATAAAAGAGAGACAACCATATTACCAGAACTCGTTGCTTCCTAACATTCGGTTCAGAGAGGCTGACTCCATTAATTAACTACCTAATTGCCTTCTCCTCCAACAGCCATGACAGGCAACAGTGAACTACCTTCGACCGCAGTGGACTTAGAGTGCGTCAGAACTTCAAAGTTTAGAAGAGACTTAAGACTTCAGAGTTTATGGTGGCTCTAAATGACAAAAAGACGTATCTTCAAGTTGCAGAATAAATTACAGAAGCTCGTCAGGGAGGGGAGTGGATACTCTGGTGGTCAGTCGTTTCCCTGTAATCCTCCTAAGTGCTCCTCAGGAGCGGTGTGGAGAGGGCAGGAGCTGCGGGGGTGATGTGGAGCCCCATCATTCAGGGCTGTGGGGGGGGGGGGGGGTTCGACTCACCGGGAACCCAGAAAAAGCTACTGCATCTATCATGCTGGTACTGATGTTGACTGACTTTCTGGAGCAAGTCCGATCAATACTGGGAAATGCACTGTAGGGAAAAAAATATATCACCGTCCTGGATACAGAGTTTTGCTCTTTGTTGTGGTGTGTTTGTGTCCATCCATCTTCCTTTGAAGCGTGTGCCTAGTTTGCTCTTCATTTCTATTCATCCCAGCGGGTGACAGCAGCATTCTCTTGTTGTTAGACCTTAAAAGATTTTATTAGGACGTGAGAGTTTGGAATGCGGAAGCAGAAGTGGTGAACTTCCCCAGTTTTATAACTGAACCCGTACCTGCTATTAAGACGAGCTGATATATCAGCAGATAATCAAGAATCCACAGTAGAAACACACAATTTTGAGAAGAAAACCTTGCGAGTAAGAACACAGCACAAAACTATGAGTAATTATACTACACACAGTATATGGCTATGTGGCCTTGTAATTTAAGGGATACAGTACATATTGAAATCCAGTAAGGTTTCTTCTTATAAGTTTGATCCATACTAATCTGTGGTGAAGTGAAATCTATCCGTCTTTGTTGGCAGTCCTTTTACTACCAGTAGCCAGGCTAAACATAGAGGAGAGAAGGGAGACCGACACAAACAAAAGGAAGCTTGGCTGCACCCGGTGTTGAAGATGTTCACACGGTAACACTGCAACACCCTCATTTCTGAGAGATTAGACAATCTGGATCTGAATCAAAACAATCACCACATATACATGTTAGGCAACATAGAGAGAGAGACAGACAGACAGACAGACAGACAGACAGACAGACAGACAGACAGACAGACAGACAGACAGATAGATAGATAGAAAAAACCCACAAAGAGCAGCAGTAAAAAACACAAAGAGCAGCAGTAAAAAGCGCACAGTCAGGTTGTATTTACCGTAGGTACAGTCGACAGCCCTGGCTATACCGTCAATTCAAGTCAGTCAAATCAGTCAAATGAAGCTGTGGGTCAATTCAAATAAATTAGGAATAGATTTGAGGAAACGGGAACACTGTCTTCACTTGCTTAACAAAATCCAATATTAAAATAATATGTTTCGGTACATGACCTTCTTCAGATACTGTATATATTATATTACTACTGTATAAATATACTGTACTGTACAAAAATTATATTTGATTACATTTGATTTCCTTGAACAAGTCAAGAAAGTGTACAGGCGTTCCTATTTCCTCAAAGTAAACCAGGCGTGACATATGTATGTAAATATAAGATATACAGTATGTAGCCGAGTAAAATCGGGTTCTCGTGAGTACAGCGTAGGTAGGGAGTTGGTGAAACTCCCCAGTATAAATACTGTCCACCCATGCTGAAGAGCTAGCTTTTCACTGGCTTAGCTGGTTCAAACAGTGTCTGTCCTGCAGAAGACCCGGGTTTGAATCCCACCCATGGTGCGCTTCGCCATGACCCGGATGAGTGAAACTGGGTTCTCGTGAGTCCTTGAGTAGGTAGCTTGTTGTTGGTTAAACTCTGATCAGAGGGTCATGAAGAGGGTAGGAGCCATCATCCCTGATGGCCCTCTGTTTGGTCAGCATTTTTCTCTCCGCAACTACTGCCACTGAGTCCAGGCTGACCCCCAGTACAGAGCCCGCTGTCCTGATCGGCTTGTCCATCCTGTTAGCGTCCGCTGCTCTGATACAGCTGCCCGGCACACAAAAGCGAAGAAGATGGGTCTCGCTACAACAGACCGGTAGAACATGTTGAGCATTGTTCTACATACCTGCCCGTTCCAGCCTGTTGTCCAGGGGCACACCTAGGTACGCATGACTGGTCACAGGGGTCTCTCTTCCTCCTAAAGACCCACCACCAACTCCCTGGTCTTCCCCCCGTTGAGCTGGAGGTGATTCTGAACACACCATCCAGCGGATTTCTCCACTAGGCCTCTGTATTCCTCCTCCTGTCCACTTCTTACACATCTGGGGGCGGCTGTGGCTCAGTGGTAGAGCGGGTCATCCAATTATCGTAGGGTCGGTGGTTCAAATCCCGCCTCCTCTTGTCCATATGTCGAAGTGTCCTTGGGCAAGACGCTGAACCCCAAATTGCTCCCAATGAGCAGGCTAGTGCCTTGCATGGCAGCTGCTGCCATTGTGTGAATGGGTGAATGAGAGGCCATTGTAAAATTGGATAAAAACGCTATGTAAGTGCAGTCGTCGTTGTCGACGACATTATGTGAATGGGTGATTGAGAGGCCATTGTAAAATTGGATAAAAACGCTATGTAAGTGCAGTCGTCGTTGTAATAGCAGAGTTGTCCCGGTACTTCAGAAGAGGCACGTCTCTGAGTTGTAACTGAAGTCTGCAGTGTAGGGTGTGGAAAGGGAGGGACAGGACAGTCCTTTCAGGGACCCCAGTGTTGCTGACCGCTCTCTGTGACACAGTCCTAAAGCCTCACACCCTGTGGGGCCTGCCGGTCAGGTAGTCCATGATTCAGTTCACAAGGAGCGCCTGCCGGTCAGGTAGTCCATGATCCAGTTCACAAGGAAAGTCTGCCGGTCAGGTAGTCCATGATCCAGTTCACAAGGAAAGTCTGCCGGTCAGGTAGTCCATGATCCAGTTCACAAGGAAAGCCTGCCGGTCAGGTAGTCCATGATCCAGTTCACAAGGAAAGCCTGCCGGTCAGGTAGTCCATGATCCAGTTCACAAGGAGCGCCTGCATTGACTGTAGCTTGTCTCCCAAGGTTGGGGGCTGTATGGTGTTGAATGCACTTGAGAAATCAAATAACATAATCTTCACAGTGCTACCACCTGTAAATACAAGTAATTACTAATACTTTTCAGTGTAATTATAGACATATTGCAAATTGATAACCATAGTGAAGCATCCATTGTATAGTGTAAGTAGTAGAAGTATGGATCAAGTAAGAAAAAGATAAAAAGAAAAAAACTAAAAGCTATAAAAAGCTCTTCATATAACCATTCACATGGACTTCAGACAATAAAACTCAAAACAAACTCACAATAAAAGCAATTAAAGACATGCTGATGTTTGGACATAGGGAAAATCCCAGCATCCAGAGCTTCAGAGTTAGTTTGACACATACATCAATCAGCAAAGGATGTATTTAAAATGTATTTCCATAGAGGAATGTATTAATCCTGTGTCTAGTCTATCACCTACTGTATAACACACAAACCAAACTGATCTGCCCATTTCCATGACCTAATTCATCTTTTATGCTGGCTGTTTGTTTACAAACATTTAGGCTACACCCTCTAACAGTCTCATTGCATTTATTTCTCATAATTTTCAGATAAGGTCAAAAAATCTGTGAAGAATTGCCTGGACGAGGTCAACGAGTCCAGATGTTCGATTCCTGCTAATACATGCAGAAAACAACACCTGCGGGTTATACAAGTCAACAGTCGATGCAGCAAGCGACCCCACCACCTGCACGAGAAAATCACTCTCAGACGACAGCCACAAGCCTCACACAATAGAAACCGCAAAGTGCTTTAGCCCCTTGTGTTACATTCCATGGCCATGACAACACAAAGCTGTCCCCTTGTCCGACACAAAGCTATCTTCTTGTCCAATTACTGTAGGCTCACATCTTTCACTTGAGGCCACAGAACTGGCCTTGGGCTATTTAAAGATCCGTCCTCTTGACCTTAGAACCTCACTTTGTCACACTGTTTGTTCTCGTAGGGGATCCATGCTGGCAACAAGAGAGTTCAGCCAACAAAGAGCAGCGAAGTCAACAAAGGGCAGCGAAGCCCCTGGATAAGTGGCAACTAATTTCCTTTCACATTAGACCCCAGCCAAACGGAAACGTTTTTCCAACTCTCAGTGCATAGAACAGCATCTCCATATTTCACCTATCCCTACACCATCAATTATTCATGACCCCGGTGCATTAGAGCATGATGGTAGTGGGGGGATATTGGATTTGATGGCTGAACAACGTTAGTTGTTCTTTCCCCTTAGTTGTTAGTTGTTCTTTCCCCTCCGTGAATATCCTGCTCCGCGCGACAACATCCCCTTTCCCTGAACATCCCCTTTCCCTGAACATCCTCGTTGACTGAACATCCCCTTTCCCTGAACATCCTTGTTCCCTGAACATCCTTGTTCCCTGAACATCCCCGTTCCCTGAACATCCCCATTCACTGAACATCCCCTTTCCCTGAACATCCCCTTTCCCTGAACATCCTCGTTCCCTGAACATCCTCGTTCCCTGAACATCCCCTTTCCCTGAACATCCCCTTTCCCTGAACATCCCCGTTCCCTGAACATCCCCTTTCCCTGAACATCCCCGTTCCCTCAACATCCCCTTTCCCTGAACATCCTCGTTCCCTGAACATCCCCGTTCCCTGAACATCCCCTTTCCCTGAACATCCCCTTTCCCTGAACATCCCCGTTCCCTGAACATCCCCTTTCCCTGAACATCCCCTTTCCCTGAACATCCCCGTTCCCTGAACATCCCCGTTCCCTCAACATCCCCTTTCCCTGAACATCCCCGTTCCCTGAACATCCCCGTTCCCTGGACATCCTCGTTCCCTGAACATCCTCGTTCCCTGAACATCCTCGTTCCCTGAACATCCCCGTTCCCTGAACATCCCCATTCACTGAACATCCCCGTTCCCTGAACATCCCCTTTCCCTGAACATCCCCGTTCCCTCAACATCCCCTTTCCCTGAACATCCCCGTTCCCTGAACATCCCCTTTCCCTGAACATCCCCGTTCCCTCAACATCCCCTTTCCCTGAACATCCTCGTTCCCTGAACATCCTCGTTCCCTGAACATCCCCGTTCCCTGAACATCCCCGTTCCCTGAACATCCTCGTTCCCTGAACATCCTCGTTCCCTGAACATCCCCGTTCCCTGAACATCCCCGTTCCCTACGACAACAGCCCAGCTCTCTGCCGAACCCCGAGCCACCAACCACCCAACTCCGGGCCGCACATCCAATCACACGCCGCCACGCGGCAGCGGAGGCGGCGGCACGGTTAATCCAGCCTGTGATTTGGGTCGACAGCCGTACCGTAATTACAGAGGATGTGCGGAAGAAGCTAATGAGATCACAACCGAGCTTCTCCACCAGCAGCCATCCAGAGCTTTGTTATCCCGTTGTAGCTTATTTCCAAATGATATGTCAGACCCTCTCCTTCCGAAGCGGCATAGTGATTTGGTTACTCCTTATTGGAAAGTGATCTATTGCTATTTCGTATTCATTGGCTGGAACGGAGGACCGTAAAGAACAATAAATGTGTTTGTGTAGAATTGGACGGTTGCAGTGTTGTTCTGGATGGATGGGGTGGGTTGTGACAGGGTTTCCCTGTGGTAGTGATGACATAAGCACCCATCACAGCCATACTGCTGACCACACTTCCTGTCAGTCTCAGTATCAGGTTGATCTGAAACACAGAGAGAGTTTCCATTACAGGAAAGGGGAGCTATCAAATATGAACTTGCGCATGGTTGGGTCATTGCCATAGTAAGATAAGATATATTTTGTATCTGGTGTACATTTGACAGCTGAGTAATTGTCTGGCAGACAGAGGGGAGACCTCTTTCCTTTCTCTTAAGCTAATGCACTTTCTGTTCATTACTGTCCAAGTATCCTTAAAGGCAATCTACAGAGAAGTGCCCTCACAGTAAATCAAAGATCGCGGAAAGTCATTATGCAAAAAAGAAAATCATTAAATTCTAACTACCGGAAAAACAACCTGTGGGGAGTATTTGAATTTTCGGAAACAAATGGAACGGTTATTAAAGGAAGTGTGTTGACCTTTCTAACAGCTTATTCTGGCACTGCTTCTGCCGTTTTCTGATTTGAATGGGAAATTAGTGACGCACTCTCACAACCTCTCAGTTGTCGCGCTCTTCTTCAGAGCTTCCAGCAGCATCCGAACTGGGTTAGCAGATGGACAGGACCCACCATCCTCTCTCCAGATCTTTCACTAGTAGTAGATGTGATGATGACATGTAGACAGTCTCTTCATAAGGCTGTCATCCACAGTGTTCTCTGAATGTAAAAATAGTTATTTTAATATATATATATTTTTTTTTGGATAACTCTACACTGACAGCATTTCTATTCGTGTCAGTATCATTGCTTGACTAACTTCAAACGCCATTGTGATCTATTTCTAACACACTAGGCTAGTTTATAGAATGATTGGTTTGATGTGTCTTAATCATTGCATATCTCTTTTATACTGTACCGTGAAGTCAGAAGACAAACTGATGTTAGATTTTAAAGGAAATGAGTCCTGAATTTGAAGTAATACAGGTGTTGGAAAATGGAAAACAAAATGTCATACAAGAGAAGATCTGTTAGTGATGACAGGTGAACCAGCGATAACCTCCATTATGCACAAAATGAGTCAGGTTTTTAAGCACTGTTTTTGATGTCCGGCAGTTATAGCTGCTACTAAATTTGAGTGTGGTTCAGTCAGACACACAACAACGTTTAAGTGGGTGCTGTCTCCATTAACTACTAGTACTGGACACTTGATGAGCAGAGAAAACGATCATTCTGAGCCATTAATTGCATTTCTACTGATGGTGCTTCACAAACCATTGTGCCACTCCATTGTTCAACAGTCTTCCCACTTTTCATGTCTCCAACTAGGGGAGGCCAAGCTACAGTAAAACCCATCTGTTCCACGTCCATGTGGGAAAAGGGACCAGTATTACTCATTAACATTGTATAGCCTACTGTAGACCTGGTCCAGGGCGATATCCTACAGATAACGCCCTGTTACTCTCAATGCAATTTACCTATGAATGCGCTTCATCGGCCCGCTCGTCCGAGTCTACAGACAAAACCGTTTCGTTACTCACCAAAGTAAACACATCGTTGGAAAGATGAAAGCCTTTTCTCCGAGGTCGCTACAGTTTGTAGTCCCCCACCTTTCAAATAAAAGGCAAATTTGTACACTTAAATGGCTAATATCTGCAGCGCGTCAACTGTCTTCTTCTACCGGCGATTCGGCGCTCTCCGCTTTGTTTAGCCTACTCACTGCTGCTGCCCATGTTGGGGATGATGCATTACATCTTAAATGGTGTTGAGAGACTCGCGTTGAGGTATCTGATTAGCGGGAGAACATTTCGCTGAGTTATTAACTATGGCAAATTTTAAACTTTAAAACAGGTAAATAAAACATGTAAATAATGTAATGCATCATCCCCAACATGGGCGGCAGCAGTGAGTAGGCTAAACAAAGCGGAGAGCGCCGAATCACCAGTAGAAGAAGACAGTCGATGCCCTGTGGATATTAGCCATTTAAGTGTACAAATTTGCCTTTTATTTGAAAGGTGGGGGACTACAAACTGTAGCGACCTCGGAGAAAAGGCTTTCATCTTTCCAACGATGTGTTTTCTTTGGTGAGTAATGAAACGGTTTTGTCTGTAGACTCGGACGAGCGGGCCGAGGAAGCGCATTCATAGGTAAATTGCATTGAGAGTAACAGGGCGTTATCTGTAGGATATCGCCCTGGACGAGGTCTAAGCCTACTGTATCTCCCACACCTGTCTGTATTTCTGGTCCCCAAACACTCCACCACCTAATGTCTGCAAATGCAATGCTATGAAGGTCTTATTATTGCTATTAAACTTATTTAAACTTGTTTGTTCTTTGGCATGTATCTCTAAGGGGGTACTTCCAACTAATGGATCATTATTGAGATAAAGTTATGCAATTCACACAGCTCTTGTTATGGTCAAATCTGTTGTGGACAGTGGCAAAATAACTGCAAAGACTGAATCAACAAACACCCCGTAGAGAATTAGATCATTAAAACCTCCAAGCTGTTCGGTTATATTCTGCTACATTAAACTGGGTTCTGCCAGTCTTTTCCCTGTACTTATTTCTTTGTGTAGATTAATGCGTATCCGTTATACAGTATAAGTGTCATACCAGTAGGTCTTTGCAATCTCCCAGTGTTGAAAATAAAATAAAAAAGTTTGTTGGGGGGGAGACTCATTTTAAATTTTACAAGCTAGGCTTACCAGAGTAATAGCCTGTCCCCAGTACTCCAGCACAGCCATAAATAGGCAGGAACCTGTGACATATTTAATTAAATTCCCTTCTCAAACTGTCAGTGGTTCTGCTTGGCCCTCCTCTCTGGTCCTAATGGATCTTTGTGGTCTATAATGGCTGTGTGGCAGCAGGTCCACAGCGGCGGTTGGGAGGCCGATCCTTCACTGATGAATCCATGATGCGAACCGAAGAAAACTTTGAGCGCCAACACTGTTTGATCTCTGTGCAAATGGGGTTGATCCATTGGGTGGAAATCAAACATTGCAAGATGAGAATTTGAAACCAGTGGAGATGTACAGCTGTCCACTCTACTTTGCTATGATCTTCCTGTACTGAACACAGTGTATGGATAGATCATATCAGTCTATCCCATTTCAGCATAGGTCCTAAATCAGATTAGCCCACCACTTATAGCCCAGTATCAGATAAGAAACATACAGAACCCTTCTCTTCTCTGTGCGTGCATTAGGAAGCATTGAGACTAAAGTTTCAAATCCACTTCATGTGATTGCCCTAGGCTAGGCTAGGCTAATTGCTAGGGTCTCAATGCCTCCTACTGCACACACAGAGAAGAGAAGGGTATGTAATTAGATAATTTCCCCCAAAGTTGGCGTGTTCCTTTAAGGAAGGCGCGTAATGAGGTCCTTCGTTGGACATTCTCTTCGGTCATTAGGGGCCTCACAAATGACATGACCTGTATCAAATAAGCCAAGCCTTAACCTTGTACTCATATTCAAAACTTTTGGGGAGGTGATATTTCACAAATTGGAGCATGTCTTTTAAGGAGCCACTCTGTTGCTAGGCAACAGTCTTGGCATCACCATCAACCGATTTTCACAGACTACATATACCATTTTAAGCTGGTCTGTACTGTGTGTGCTATGTTTACATGCCACTGTATATCAAATCCTATCTAACGCAACACATCTACAGTAGATTCATTTTCTGTCTGAATTTTTTATCCCTTATCAAAATTTGCAGACTTCAGAATTCTAATTGAATATAGAGGCAGTTTTGTAATCTAGCATTAAAGGTCTTTTTAAAACACTTTCTATAACAGAGCCTCAGGTTGCATTGTTGAATCATATTACAGTAAATTAGATCCTGCTGGGAAGTCAAACTAAACTGTGCTCCGCCCTCATATTACTCCCCGTTCTGTCTGTAAATGTGATTATGTGACACACCCATCAGCTCTGAAGCAATTACAAACAGTGGGAGCTGCACTGTATACAAATCCACTGCAATCTTACACATTCTCCCTGGACACAAACAAACACAAATGAGCACGTTTTGATGGATATTTAGTGTTGCTCTGCACCAGTCCCTGGGCCACATGCTTGTTCAGCCTGCATTTGACGTATTGAGGACCAGTGAGATGTGAACTGTATGGATGAAGAATATTAAATGTGAAAGAGAACACTATCTAAATGACAATTAATCGCTGGCTGCATAAACGTGACTGAGTTTAGCAGACAGATGATATTCCGTGGACTGGAAAGAGCTGTAGAGCAATGTATTCTTTAGCATGCTGAAATAACACAGGGGCTTGGATGATAGCAGATAGATCTGGCTGCCATTCTCTCTTTTCAAGAGAAAAGCACCTGAGGTAGAATACTTGAATAACTATTTTTATCACTGAGCAGCTCACAACTTTTCTTCTATTTCCCAAGTGTGCCAGGCTTCCTGCTCCTTTTCCCAACGCTCATCATCCTTCAAAAATCATCCTGGACTTTTGTTACTGTGCTCCAAGGGGTACAGGATGAACCATAGTAACGTAAAGAGCAAGGGGACAATACACGTGACCTTATATTCATGAATCCTGAGGAAGTCATGAAGGAAATGTCATCTAGAGTGAGAGGATGGCGAGATCAACTGATAGGTACTGTAGGTTTGAATCTGTTTAAATTGCATAATCTGATTGAAGGTGTGGTGCCATAAGGGGAAATTGAATCTCAAGCAGAATGGGATATTTCCTCTGAAGCACCGGGTGCTAACTGTATTAGTGTTTCTATTCACCTAAAGAAGCTAGACTGGTGGAGCTGAGAGCATGTTTGCTGCTCAGTAGTATCTGTTATGGTGGCGCATTTGTTTATAGGGCGCTGAAACAGCAGCTAAGCCCATTCCCGCTCCCCTTAATTCGGCCAAATGAGAAATAATGGGAATGTGATTGCATTGTAGATGGACTGCCAATTTGGCCTGTTGGACAAACTAGCCACTGGGGTTTGGTTTCATACCTTGCTTGTTTTCAGCTGCTCCAAGCTTGGCTCAGCCTGGTCTAGGCTATATGTCTTAATTAGCACTCCAATCCTGTTGAAAGTGCTCCAATAATGAATTTACAGACTCCTCTCTTCTTACTGCTTCAGTTCACAAAGTGCGCAGGAATTACGATAATAATAACTAGCCTACAGTATAGGGAGGGAAAGTAATCTCATCGCCCCCTAGTGGTAGCGTTCCTAATGCCGAGAGAATGAATGGGATTTCTCATAGACACGTCTTTTGAAAAATGATATCTTGGTCGACACCGAAAAGTTAGTAGAATGCCTTAAACGGCAAATACTTGGAGACAAACGTTATTGATTCTGATGATCATAGTTGATTTTCAATCACAATATTATTAAATATAAAATATTTTTCTTAAATTCCATTGACTTTGACTGGAGGAATGGAGCAATTTCGAAAATGTGAAAGAAGGTGAAATACTGTTTGAAATTCTCACGGTTAGTAGGTTATTACTGTAAAGACACTCACAATTTTTTGTTTTGATAACTTCACCGAAATGGCTTTGTAGTAATTATTAGAAAATCCGGTCTATGGGACATTGAAACTCCTCTCCTCTCTCTGACTCAACGGATGTAGGTTGGCAGTGGCGAGACTGGAAACGCAAATTAATCTGATTTGGGCCGAGTGATTCTCTCGGCACCAATCAGATTCGATCCAGACTATTTGACTATTTTGCACCGCACAGCGTAAACGAAGTGTGGAGATAGGTCTGGCTATGTGAGACTACTACAGAACTCAAGACGTGGTTTACATAAGAAAACATGAGTTTTATTGATTCACAGTCGTCACTGCACAACATCCCCTCTCTTCCTCTGTTTCATCTACGGAGCACCGCCGGTGAAGTCTTTCTTCGTCAGGCAGTTCTTTTTCACCACAACACCAGGCCTCATTCACCAACTGTTCTAATGAGCATTTTCGTCTTAAACCCCACTCACGCGATTTTCACGAAGATTCTGGCATTCACCAATGTCACGAATCAGACGTAGACTAGGACCTTTCTTAAAGGAGTAGTAAAGGGGGAAATCATGTTTAGCCCTGTTTTAAGGTTAGTTATGATCTGGTTCAGATCAAAAAGTTGACAAAACTAGCACTTTTGAGAAAGTCTGATAATTGCTCTACCACCGTTTTGGTCATACAATGGATGTGGGTGGGCACCTTGAAAAATCATTCAAAAAAACATGTTAAACTCTCAATTTCAAAGACAAGAAACTTGTTGAAAGGTAGTAGTTGGCGTTCTGACATATAATTCGCCATAAAGTAAGATTCTAGTTCATGTGGAAAGTAAAAAAAAAAAAAAAATTTGCATATAACTATTTAGTTGCAGTACATACGTGTGTAAACGTCCGCAAACTATAGCCTAGCAACATAAACAATAACAATAGCTACTGTAAGTAGTTCCGCTTCCTGAATCCCCTCTGCGGATTGATCTACACATCTACACACAACATCTACGCACACAACTCGTCAATACAAGTCAATGGATTTAATAAAATGATCAATAAAACCCTACAGGATTCATACTTTGCGGCGAATTTGATGTCAGATCACCAACGGACACCAATTACCCCTCGGTGAGCGTCTTGTCGTTGAAATCGAGTTTAACATGTTTTTGAATGATTTTTCAAGGTGCCCACCCACATCCATTGTATGACCTAAACGGTGGTAGAGCAATTATCAGACTTTCTCGGGATCAACGTTTTGATCTGAACCATTGTATATGGTATCATAAGTAACCTTAAAACAGGGCTAAACATTCATTTTCCCTTTACTACTCCTTTAAGATCATACTTAAGAAAAAACTTTAGTTAGATATTGGTGAATAAGGCCCATTGTTTTCCCGTTCCATTTTACAGTATTTCACTCTTCAGTTGAATAGGTCCTCAGCAAAGTCGACGCCTGATTCATGACGTGTTCTTACTGTACACCGCAGAATTTGTTCGCACCTGTATTCTTATCGTAAAGCGGAAGCACATGCCATTTGTTCCTAATTAGCATGTCAACGCCCTGTCAATCCCATAGAAGGGCATGAGTGCCGTTTTTTGGGGGTGTGCATATAAACCTTTTGTCTTTTCCGTGAGAGTGCAGGGCCTTGTACACACAGGCCTAACCGACTTGAAATGGTTTTAAACTCAATCGGCATGAATACCACTCACCCGTGCCATTGAATCATAGCTTTTCGGCGGCGTAATAACGCTGTTTTGTTATGTGCGTTGGCAAGTCAGTGGACCCGAGATCAAACACAGCGTGGCCAAGTGTCTTCCCATTTCATTTTCTTTCCCTCATCAAGAGTACTAACTTCAACCATCACTCTGCACCGATAATGTCTATTCATATTGGATGGACACGTCAGGAATGCAAAATACTATTAATGAGACTCAACTGGTTATAGCCTTGCCTATAGGAGCAGGGAGACACCAGGGGTTAGCAAGGGGGTCAAGAGGTCATGTTTCCTGTGAGACGCATCCTGTTGCCTCATTCCTTCTTCCCTCTCCCCTCTTGCTGTCTGAGGCTGTTCTCTCAGAGACCCATGGGTCAGTATGCATTAACCTCAACATTAATGCATGGGCTTCCATTTTACCCAGCATGCCTTGCTGCTAACACACGAGAGTGCATTTAATGAGAGCGCATTTCCGTCGCTCGAGTAGGCAAGCGGGGTAACTCCTACTAGTGTGTCTGAATGAAGCATAGTCTTTGGCTTAGGAGAAACGCTTGCTTTGTGGATTAAGTTTGCAATGTCATGTGTCATATTTGTATGGTGGAATGTAACTAGACCCAATGTCAGACCAATGTGTTTCCAAAATAATTTATCATATGATAATCATGCTATTTCATGATAGGCTATGTTTCATATGGCAGTGAGTAGGCCCAGTGAGTGTTCCTCGTGAACAGAACATTCTGCAAGGTTATTGGTTGTGTGAGCAGTCTATCCCGGTATGAACGTCATTTTCGAGAGCCGTTTCCTGGCCAATCAAGAGGCTACCAGTACACATTGAGTAGTCCAGAAGTTGTCAGGTTCCTCAAAGCTCACGATTGAAGACTTGTGGTCAGTGAGTGCAGTCGTGAATAGCTTTATAACAAGGGTGCTACTTCGCTGGAGCTGTCACCGTGCATACGGGTGCAGTCTTCAAGGACGCTCTCATTGACGGAGCACGGATGCGCTGCGCTCTCACGCGCGAGTGGCAAGAATTCAGCACCGGAGCTGTCCAGTTTTCTTGGAGGACTCTTCTTTGGTCGCTCTGATCTGACAAAAGCTTTTGACATTTTGGCTACTGTATAGAACTGTGCTAATTTATTGTCGGCGGGATTAAGTTAAATATTCAACTATTTCAGATAACGTCTCACGAGTATAGCCTAAAGGTGCATCGCCCACTTTTCATTCAATCGAACACTTGAGATGCTGGGTAGCCGCGCGTGAGTCACAAGGAACTTCAAAGTCTCGGTGGAGTGTTTTATTTCTACACAAAAGGTAGGCTAAATGAACCATTATTATATAGTATGTATGTAATGCAAAAGTGGCATAGCCTACTGTCCCACGTTAAAACGTTGCCGTTTTTGTCGCAATACATTGAATTACATCAGGGCAAATGCCTCTTGGTGATTTGCAGATGATGTGTTTCGTCATCTAACAATGATTAGGCTATAACAATGTGGGCGTATTACACATGAAGAGGTAGGTATTATAGGTTGAATTGAGGTGGGTCCATGCACGTCATTAAGACCCCTCTTTAGGCTACTGTGCGACTGCCGGGGTGAGAAATGCATTTGCTGGTGTATGATGTAGCCGCACAATTTAGATTAGCCAGCACTCACCGTGAGCATCATCTCTGAAACGAATGCTCGAAATGAGCATGAGCTTGGAATGAGCCAAAGTCGGTAAATGTCCCCCAGATCACATATGCTATACTATATAGTCGGTAAATGTCCCCCAGATCACATATGCTATACTAACAAGGTGATTACATCCAAAAACCCCGTTAGTAGGCTGTCTCCCTCTTAGACTGTAGATTAGTTAGACTGTTAGGATTTGTTGAAGTTTGAGCGAAGGACTGGGAACTTTATTGATCACCAGCTAAAAGACAGACTTGAGGAAATTTCTAGCCTACATGGGGGGGGGGGGATTCAAAAAAAAAAAGCCAAGGCAATTTGTAAGAATGTTGTCATAATCCAACCTTATACTCAGCATGTCTGATTTATGGTTCAGTGTTCTGCAACACGGCCTATTCCTCCTGTGCTGCGGCATTTGCTTCTCATATTCAACATGCCCTCTTGTTGGGACTTCCCACCCCCTAGCCAGCGGACAAATCCTGGGGTCCGTGTGTGTGTGTGTTTGTGTGTGTGTGTGTCAGGCAGCCCTAGACTGAGTCCTGCTCCACAGCCTGTCACAAGCCCCTGGAGCCCCTGGTGTGTCCCCCCGCTCGCCATCACTGGGCTCATTGTCCGCTCCTCTCTCTCAGGGTATTGGCTGGCACACACTCCCTCCCTGTCTGCATGGCAGCTTGTGAATGCCAACGCTGGGGCTCCTCTCTAAGATGCATTTAGATTTAAATTCCTACTCATCTTGGCGCCTCTGTGCCCGGTAGACAACTCACCAGTAGAATATCAAACCCCCCGTGCGCTGCTCTCTGGGACGGCCGCACGCTTGTCACACACCCCCCGGGAGGCCGTGGTCTGGCTTCTGGGGACGCCGGAGAAGTTGAGGTGCTGGTAAGAACAGAGAGAACGGATCCTGGCAGGGAGGGGGAATCAGGCGTGTTTCGTGGCACTCACACACCGCAGAGAGCAGCAGATGTGGATATTATTCATTAGATTACTGCTGCCTGGCCTGCTTTAGCAACGGTTGGTTCTGTGATTTGCGATGTTTCGAGTGTGTCTGTGTGTGAGCAGGTCTGGGTGAGCTCGTTAGTTTAATGGGCTGTGGATGAGATCTCTGGATAAAAGGGGCTTACATTCCCATGAACAGACAAGCTTTGTGATGCCTCCATTCACCCCCCCCACCCCTTCTCCCTTGAGAGCAAAAACATGTCAGTACAGTCACATCCTCACTACACGGTGTACTCAGATCTTGCAGCTCGCAGCCCTGTCAATGGGTTCAGTAGATCCGGTACACCCCTTCACTGCGTGCTGCCTCTCAAAGCCACCGTGTTGTCTGTATGAGAAAAGCTTATAGGTTGAACAATCTGTAACAAATTATTATTATTGTTATTATTTTTGGACTAATAGAGACAACATGAATAGAGCTTTTGTAGTGGCTGGGTTTGTAGTGTGATTGAAATAAAGTGTCTGCTTTTTCTAGGAGGGTGAAGGCAGCTTTAATTAGGTTAAACCCTGGTGATTTTCCACTGTTACACCTGTACAGGCGAGGTGTCCCGCTGAATATTAATACCCAGCCCAAGGTGTCCTGGCTGGCCGGTGATACCCTGTTCGCATGTCTCTGTGTGACATAAATAGATGTACTAGCATTTAGGGGCGTCCAGGGATTTTTGGGGGGGACATTTACGAAATGAAATTGACTTGTGCAAAGTTTCTCAGTAGTGCTGAGTCATGTCATTGTTTATTGTTACTACTCTGCAGTCAGATGGACTTGCGCTGCTTGAACTCTGATAAATCCTGTCTGATAAATCCTGTCTGGCCAGCCTCATGAGGATGACACTGAAAGAGAGAGAGAGAGAGAGAGAGAGAGAGGGGGGGGCAGTGTGTGTGTGTGTGTGTGTGAGAGACAGAGAGAGAGAGAGAGAGAGAGAGAGGGGGGGGCAGTGTGTGTGTGGGTGTGTGTGTGTGTGTGAGAGAGAGAGAGGGGGGGGGGGCAGTGTGTGTGTGTGAGAAAGAGAGAGGCGGGGCAGTGTGTGTGTGTGTGAGAGAGAGAGAGAGAGAGAGAGGGGGGGGGCAGTGTGTGTGTGTGTGTGTGTGTGTGAGAGAGAGAGAGAGGCGGGGCAGTGTGTGTGTGTGTGTGTGTGTGAGAGAGAGAGAGAGAGAGAGAGAGAGAGAGAGAGAGAGAGGCGGGGCAGTTTGTGTGTGTGTGTGTGAGAGAGAGAGAGAGAGAGAGAGGCGGGACATTGTGTGTGTGTGTGTGTGTGTGTGTGTGTGAGAGAGAGAGAGAGAGAGAGAAGCGGGGCAGTGTGTGTGTGTGAGAGAGAAAGAGAGAGAGAGAGAGAGAGAGAGAGAGGGGCGGGGCAGCGTGGGTGTGTGTGAGAGAGAGAGAGATAGAGAGAGAGAGAGAGAGAGAGAGAGGGGGGGGGGCAGTGTGTGTGTGTGTGTGTGTGTGAGAGACAGAGAGAGAGAGAGAGAGAGAGAGAGAGAGAGAGAGAGATAGAGGCGGGGCAGTGTGTGTGTGAGAGAGAGAGAGAGAGAGAGAGGGGCGGGGCAGCGTGGGTGTGTGTGTGTGTGAGAGAGAGAGAGAGAGAGAGAGAGATGACCACGTACTGTAGGAGCTCATCCCACAGCACCACCTCCATCTAAAACGATCAATATTTCATTAAACCTAGACAGTTGTGTGCACCCCATCTGCATGCTCAGGACCAATCAGATGCCTTGCTTTATGGAGCAAAACAAGATTGCTTATTTGAAGAGTACAGACGAATAACCATATGTTCCATTTGCAGTTGTGTTACTGTTTTGTAATCTCATTGTCTTCTGACTTTTACATTAAGAGGGTTAAATGCATAGCACTAAATATAAGATGTTGTGTCCTGGCAAGTGATGCATATTCACACAAAATATTATTAGGATGGCCTGTACATCTGTTAATGTTTAAACACACATGTGGTTACTTGTCTATAGGCCTCGTTTGTTGGCGGTGACAGACTGTACAAATGGACTCAGATCATACAATGCGGGCGGCACCAATCACAAAGATGCATCAAAGCATACGGGGCCTCATTCATGAATACCAATGAAAAAGGATCAGCGAGGTCCTCTTTAGCCTTGTAAATTCACCATGCTCACTCACATTTAGCTTGCTTCCCGTGCTCATTTAGAATGAGCGCTAACAGGGACTTCTCTGCTGTTAAAGCTGCCTCTATATTCTCTAGACACCCTCTGAGGAGGTGCAGCTTGGGCTCCTCTGCCACATTGTGAGGTCCGGCCCCAAGAAGTGGCTATGGCTTCCTCCCTCCTCATACTCTTCTTCTTTTTTCTTCTTCCTTTTTTGAATCCAGAGGCATTTAAATCATTCAGAGGGGTCCGGGTGGCGGGAGTTCAGCAGGGGAAGCAAGCGGAGGCAGCTGTTCCTTTATGAGACTAGTGAAGTCCCTGGGGAACTCTCCTCCACTGTCCTGCCCTGCAAATTGCTAGCTTAATACCACATAGCAATCTGCTGGAGAGGACAGTGGAGGAGAGATTCGTCTGGGACAAACGATCAGGGGCATTAGAATCGTACCGTCAGTCTTAAAACCCATTTGAATGTCAGTCAGGCCCTGCTTTTTTTGTATTCTGAGGCACAGGCAGTCACCTGAGGCAATATTAAGATAAGATCCTCTCAGCCTGGCATCAAAAGCATTTAGGCAGGGTGTACACTGCTGCAGTGGGTACAATTCAAATCAATCTAAGTAAGACCTTGTACTGTGTGTCACCCCTGCTGTTCTGGGATGCAAGATCTGAAAACAGTCAGTCATGCGGTAATATATATTTTGCTTTTTTGCCAGATTCACTCAGTTGTAAGTACTGCCCAGTAACTAAGTGTCAGTTTACTCAATCCCCCTTTACTGTGGCAAGGCATCAAAGTGCTGACCCACATGTGTCAGCTTGGCCACAGAAGAAAATAAGTCATTTAAAATTCATAAGTTAACCTCAAATGTGCCGAGGTCTCCCGAGAGCCCTGGTATCTACACGCAGGAGGATGATGGGTAGTGAAGGGGGCGGGTTTACAGGAAGTGGGTACCCACCCCCAGCTGAGAGCTGCAGATCACATACTACTATACTCTTACTATGGCGTCACGGAGGTCTGTGAGCATGACATGAGCTGAAGAGGCCTTGACTCTTTCTTATTCGCTGAGAGTACCATCCAGCAAGTCATGTTTTTTTCAGCTTGTGGCTTTTGACCTACAGCACACAGCTCTTCCGCGGTCGCCATGGTTGCCCCGTTTTTCCTGTGGAATCTGACCTAGAAATACGTTCAACCGACTACCTTATAATAGGCGCACTGATAGCATTCACCACACAACTCTGTCCTGGTCCTATATCCACGCTTGCTTTAACATGAAATGAGTTCCCATTTTAGTTAATGGTTTCAACAGTAACCAGACAGCCCCCCCCAGACACACCAGCGCTGGGTCCTAAAGAGGGAGTGTTGGACATATCAGCCACATCAGTCACTCGGCCATCTGCCTTCACCCTCCTGTGCAGGAGGACAATGGACACATCACTGGTTGTGAGATTAATTCCCGCATCGTACTAATCCCCTCCTCCCCCGGATGCTTCAAACAAGCTTTTCCTCTCGTTTCCTCCCACATCCGAGCTGGAGCCTCAGGCTTGACGTGAGCAGTAGGTGTAACAGGAGTGTCCTCATACATCTCTGTCTATTGAGGAAATCAAGCAAACCTGGCAACACAACACAAACCTGGCGGCCCAGAAAGAGATGAAGAGGACACGACTCCTACACCCCAGACGAATCGGATTTCACACAAGCGCTCGTCTAGAGCGTGTCCGGATGACATTTAGTTGCAGATCATGAAACGTCTCGCATAAGTATTGTGTAATCAACCTGAAACTATTGCATTATTAAAAAGCGTCATTTTCAATAATTGAATTCATGGTTGAGCTGCAATCTGACTGGAATTACTAGACAATCTGTATTCTGGTTTGTATTCGGCTGCAGGAAGATTTGCTACTGCTCTGTTACACCCTCCCTTTTAATGTGTTGATTTATTGATGTTATCTCCATCAAAGGTTATTTCATGTGGCAATCAGCTATGATTGATGGGCAGTGACGGCAGCTGTCCAGGAGTTCTAGGCTCTGCTCATAAGCGGTAATTAGATGAGTTACAGGGAACGTAGCCAATGACTAAACCACACACACACACACACACACACACACACACACACACACACACACACACCAGTGATACAGTATCACTTTTATTGTTTTTCCCGATTAAAATCTCTGTCTCTCTGATCTTAATTTGCTAGTCCCAATCCACATGATCAATATGAATCAATATTGTTTGGTAACAAGGCCTCCTCTTCTCCTCTTTCTCTCTCCAGTCATGGGGGTGCTCATGTCGAAGAAGCAGCAGGTGGAGAAGGTGCAGAAATGTAGCGTGGTGGTCTCCGCCTTCAAGGAGGGGTTGAGGGAACGCCCCGCCCCGTCCTCGACGCACCAGCCGGAGGGTTCTGGAGAGGCGGGGGGCGGGCCCCCCGAAGCCGATCCCCCGGCCGGCCAGGAAGGCGTCGAGCAGGCGGAGCTTAAGCAGACAGATGGCAAGGCGGGGCCGTCGGCCGCCACCAGGGACGAGTGCAAGGTCAACCAGGAGGCCTGGTCCAGGCTACGGGACGGCAAGGGGGTGGAGCCTGAGGATCTAGACAAGACCGGCCACCAGCTCACCCCGCCGGCGTTCGTGCGCCCCAAGAGGGACGCCGATGACGACCAGCCCGTGGAGGTGGCCCTGGACCAGAGGGAGCAGGTGAGGACCGCCCAGAGGGCGCTATGGAAACGATGCGCAAGCCGCGGGCTACTGTACCGTCATATCTCCCGGTCATTAAAATCCCCACAGGGATGCACAAGATTTACACAGATGCTTGAAATTACCATGGCAACGGTGCAGCCTTATCACCCCGCACCTTCACACTAGTCAGGATGGGGAGTCTCAGTCTGTGATAGGCTGCGGTGAAAGAGTCGGGCGACTGCACCATTTGCTGGAGGTGAGATAAGACATGATGCTGTCATCCTGGTTATTTCCATTCCGGAGGCGAGGCTCTGTGTTTGTGCCTGAGAGCCCTTCACAGCTAGGACCTGTGGGGGGGGGTAGTCAGAGTGTGGGGGGGGGGGTGGCCTCAGCGTCTAGAGACACTCTGGTGACTGGAGATGGGGCGGGAGTCGCAAGCACACAGGCAGAGCAGGAGCATCCAGACAGTGCTGACTAAATAATGATTGAATGAATGAATGAATGAATGAATGAATGAATTTATTTATTTTGAGTCCGGCTGCTCCAAATATCCCCATAATTTTGAGTCTGGCCGTTCCAACACTGCAGAGAGAAATAGAGAGAGAGAGAGAGAGAGAGACAGAGAGAGAGAGAGACAGAGAGAGAGAGAGAGAGAGAGAGAGAGAGAGATAGCGGGCATCCTCCAAACAGGCAGCATTACCTGCTGCAGATAATACGCGACTGTCAGAGGAACAACAGCCATGTTTTTCACTAACATCGCTCATCAGAAAGAAAGAGAACAGAAGGTGGCTTTTCTGCACTAATGAACGTGTGTATTGAACCTGTATGTGTTCTGAAAGGGTTTAGCCATGTGAGGCAGGTGTGAGTGAATTCAGGTGAGTGAGTCCAGGTGAATTAGGTCAATTTCTGAACAGTGTTGACTGAATCGTCATGATAACAACAAAATGCTTGGAAACAGTCTTATGACAGGCTTCAGTAGAAACCAGGTCCATAGAACGAGGTATTCAACTCACAAGTTGCTGAATCCCCCCCCCCCCGCCCCCCTGAAAACGGTTGAATTAATGATGTCAAGCAGGAACCCTCTTCTCACTCAATGGTACGGTAAAATCGATGGAGAACAATTGTCCTCCCCTTTACAAAATGACTGTAATTATCACCTCAGGATGCATGACTCATACACACTGACAGGAAGCCATTTCATGTATTTTTTTCTTTTTAGCTTGAGAGCATGTAGCAGTCACACACTAAACCGGGGGTGTGAGTTTGACCAGGGGATGTCGTCTTCCCTGAGATCTTAACTAACCTCGGAGTTTGTCAAGGTCACTTCGCATGACCAGGAAGATGCTGGCATATCTGACCCTGACGGCAGAGCCCGAGCACATGTACGGAGTGAGTGGATTGATTCTGTGTGCAGGGTCACATCTGTTATCATCTCTTGTCTGTGGTTGAACATGCTCTACCTGTAGATGAAGGCTAGGGCGTCTGGCCTGAACCCATGATGCAGCATTTCATTCAGGAAAAACCAACCTGACGTGCCAGATGGTTTGTTCCACGCAACCAGTTCAATCAAACATCAACTTTGTTCCACACAACCATCTGGGAATGTGTTGTTGGAAACTGTTTGGCAAAGTACAAAAATACTTGGCAGATGATTGGATGATGAACTGTCTATCACCATCTATCACGGTGCCATGTTAGCGATTCTCGCTGTGGTATCACCTAAACCAGGCATTCCCAAACTGTGAGGCGGGCCTCCCCTGGGGGGCCCCAAAGAAATTCAGGGGAGGCGCGGAGGGATGGTTAGAAAAGAAAAAAAAGGAAAACATTTTTTATTTTAGAATTTTCTATGGTTTTTATGAATGAAACGTGATTTTAAAGGTCAGAAAATCGAAATAAATAATGGGAGAGATGTATCCAAAATTTGTGGATAGTGCAGAGAGAGCCTCCTCCCGCAGGCATGAATGTATTGTGCGAAAACGTCATAACGTTAACTAGCAACAGGTGCCACCGAGCTAACTTAGCTGTGTAACGTTATGGGCTAGCTAAATGGACAGATTTGGGGGGTTGGGGGGGAACTGTCACTGTTTTCAGAGGGGAGGCCCACATTGATGGAGTTTGGGAACCCATGACCTAAACCATGCCCGTAGCTGCCTGTATAGTTCCTCCTCATAGGACGCTGATGAAATTTACCTCGGCACAAACATATTTCTTAGAGGAAAATTCCACCTGGCACTCAAGTGAGTGCAGTGTAATCAAAAGTAGGCGGTGCTCTTGGGGTCAAGGTCCCAGGCACTCCATAGTAATTGGAGGAGGAAGAATGTAGATTCAAAAGCCTTGCGAGATCAGGATGGTCTTGGACTTGATTCAGAAGTGATGTTTGTTTCAACTGGTCATATATAACATCTGTTTAACAATGCACTGGGCTCTTTTAATAAGAGCCCTGGCCTGTAAGTTTCGCCTTGAGCCTCTCTGCATTATAGCCTATGTTTTTATTCGTTTTTATTACCTTTATTACTTTTAAAAATTTTATTAGCTTTTATTATTTTTTCATTATTTTATTTTATTAGAGGCCAGAGCCTGAGCCTGTAGCTGGCCAGTTTTTATTTTATCCTTCAGCATGCCAGATGGCACCATTAACCGAAGCCGTTCTCGTGCCCTCCATCTCCCACTCACTGCTCCCAGTGTGATGGGAGGATCAATAGGATCGCTAGACTGGAGGAGGAGGTGAACCGGCTGAAGGAGATGCTGAAGGAGATGCTGAAGGAGAAGGATGGCTTCCTGTTGAACTTACGTGGACCTAGCCTGCGGTCATGCGAGAGAAATCTCTCCCCTGAAGCTCAACCTCACCAACCCTGGCGGTGAGCTGAACCAGCTGTCTCACACGGGTGAGCCCTTCCCTTCAGTCTGTCAGCTGTTCCACCCCAGCCACCTTCTCACTGAAATCCACTTCCTGGTTCCAGCCCTGGGATATGTGAAAGGAGCGCGAAAGAGAACCAACAACTTCCTCCCACCACAGGCTTGGGTTTGTGTAACCAACAGGTTCCAACCCCTGGTAGTAACTGACGTGGGGTATGGGCCCTCTGGAGATCGTGGGTTCGGTGAGGGAGCTGACATCACCACGCGGCCTGGAGTCAGCACGCTGGGGACAGGAGATGACATCACCACGCGGCCTGGAGTCAGCGCGCCGGGGATGGAGATGACATCACTATGTAGCCTGCCCGAGCCACACCCCTCAGCCCCCCGCCCACCCCTCCACACAGTCTCCTCCCCAGCCCCCTGCCTCATGCCCCTGCCCCTCCTCTCAGCTGGCTCCTCCCCCTGACTCGACCATCTCCACCATTATTATTGGCAGCTCTATAGTCAGAAAAGGCTAAGTAGTTGTGCGCACATCCAACCTACGTTAGGCCAGGTGCTTAAGAATTAAGAATACACACGTGTGAGAAATAGGAAAATCCGCACACTGGAATTACACTTTGATAAGTCAATTTTATAGCTTATAGCCTCTTCTGTATCTTTGTTCTTTTTCCCTAATATGGCCTCATCTATTGTATAATGGATGAATTAAACTTTGTATTGATTGAGATTGCTGTAAATATAGGTATGCCATTCTTGATGTATTTGTAGACATATTTGCAGCCAACAACTGTGCTGAATGGCAAGCACCATTTTACCATAAATTGACTGACAGATGATGTCAAGTGTGATGTCAAGGGCTCTCAGACTATACAGTATATACCTGCTACCTTTGAACTGTGAAGTTGCTAAAGGTCGAAACGTTGCATATTTATCAATAAAGTGAAACCGGGAGCTGCAATTCCAGTGTGTGTATTTTCTAGCTCTATAGTCAGAGACATGTCATCTCTCCATCATCTGGAGGTTCCTCCAGAGTTCACTGTTTCCCAGGGGCTTGAGTTTGTGATCTCCACCACAAACTCGCAAGCATCCTGGCTGGCTACACCAAGGCCGAATCCATCATCCTACATGTATTGTATTGAATTGAATAGAATGTATTCGTTGAGTGCAAAATCACACTGAGGTGCCTCAATGCACTTTACAACAAAATTAAAAACAACACAGAAATGAACAGACAAGAACACGGACAGACAGACAAATGTGAAAGCGCATGGACAGAAAACGACAAGCAATATACCGTACAAGCATCAAAGTACAGTGAAATAGAACAATATAAACAATACATTGTGCAATATAATATATAAATAGAACACTATAAACATTGAATAGTGCAATAACAGAGCTTGAGCTGTAGGAACAGTTTAAAGATGATGTTTAAAGATGATTAAAGCACTGATAATTTCCCTGCTAGACATAACACTGGAAAATGGGTCCTCATCTCTGGGCCCCTCCCTACATACCGAAGGGGTGCTGAGAGATGGTCCTGACTGTTCGGGCTTCACACTTGGCTACAGGACTACTGGGCTTCAATAGGAGTCCCTTTCATCTCCAATTTCAACTGTTCTGGGAGAGGCCTAGACTATTGAAACGTGAGGGTCTCCACCCAAACTGACAGGGGGCCAGGCTGCTCTCCGAGAACATGGCTTCTTCACTCAGGCGCTGACATCGTATTGAAGTCCTAGCGATCCATCTCCCCTAGGCCCCGATCCTGTTGACCCAGTGCCCACAAATGGATGTGGCGGGATTTTGGACATAGTAACTACCTTTGATCTGATAGTTTTTAGTGATCCTAGTGTTCCTAGTGGGAGGTGTATAAACACGATTGAACAATGCAATTCTCTTTCAACATCCCAGAGCCAGCCACAGACCAAATGGAGTATGCAAAGACAATTTGATATCTGTGCCTCTAACAGGATCTAACTCAAATCAGTTCCTCTATCCAGAGAATATATCAATGACAATGCTAAATATCAGGTCCCGAGCTGGCAAAACGTTTCTCATTAACAATCTTATATGTGAATGTTAATTAGACTGCATGTTTTTAACGGAAACTTGGCTAAATGTAAATGGATCAGCAGCGCTTATTGAAACCTCTCCTCCCAACTATATTTTCTTTCAATCAACTAGAAGTGGAAAAAAAGGAGGAGGGGTAGCCACCGTAGCTTCAGATGCTCTGAGCTGCAAGAGCACTTCCTTTGATGATTTTACTTCTTTTGAATATTAAGCTGTCACTTTTAAGTGCCAGCCCCCAATTCTGACAGTTACTGTGTATAGGACACCCAAGCAATGTCCAACCTTCTTTTAAGGAGATCAAATCATATTTAGACCGGTATGGTCCTTTAAGAATGTTACAAGGGCATCTTTTTATCACAGAAACTTGCTAAGGTTTTTTCTCTCCCAGGCCGATACTGAAAGACTAATGCATGCTTTTTATCAGTAGCAGGTTGGATTACTGTAACGCTCTCCTATCTGCTCTACCAAAGAAAGCTATTAGTCAACTTCAGATGATACAAAATACTTTTTCAAACGTCCTCACTAAGACCAGAAGGAAGGCACACATCACGCCAGTCTTACAATTGCTACACTGGTTACCGGTTAGTTTTAGAATAGATTTTAAGATTATTTTATTTGTTTACACTCCATGGTCATGCACCTGAATACATATCAGGCATTCTTTTACGGCATACACCCTGAGATCCTCTGGAATTGAACTTTTAACGGTTCCTGGAGCCAGGACCAAGAGACATGGGGAGGCAGCCTTCGGTTTTTACGCTCCCAGCCTCTGGAACACCCTGCCAGAATACCTAAGGATGGCCCAAACTATGGGAACTTTTAAGCGAGATCTTAAGACATACCTTTTTAATCTTGCTTTCATCATGTAGTTTTACCTATATTAATTGTATTTTTTTACACACTCACTTTTAACTTTTTACTTACTTTATTTTCTCTTACTTTCTATTCTCTTTTACCATATATGATTTGTCATGTTTTATTCTCTTATTTTTATCTACTATTTTAACTTTTTTTTATTTATTTTTATTTTTATGTAAAGCACTGTGTGCTACATTTGTTTGTATGAACAGATTATATTATTTATACAAATAAAGTTGACTTTGACATATAAAGTAGATATATGTATTATAGGTCCTGCTTCTATTCAGAGTTTTTAAGACTCCTCAAGTTGTCATTTGAATTTGAACGGGAAAACATTCCCATTGAAAGGTGCTGCAGGCTACATATTTGGGAAGAGACAAAACCTCTTTACCTGACTGTATGAGAGAGAGGGGGGCATTCAAACCCTGACGGATCAGTTTAATGGAGGATGTATGAACGATTGAAGATTCGTTTTGAAACATTTGGCATTATTATCATATACAAACCGTGATTTGCTAGTGACGTCAGATGTTCCAGAGCCACATGTTCTGCCCCCTGTTCCCCCAGCCGGTGAACGATGAGATGTGTGAGGTGTGCGAGGTGTGGACGGCGGATGACCTGTTCCCCTGCCGGACCTGCACGCGGGTTTACCACGACGGCTGCCTGAGGGAGATGGCGGTCCTGCGGCCGGAAGCCCTGGAGGAGATGAAGGAGACGGCCCACAGCGCCACTGGCTGGAGCTGCTACTACTGCGTGAGTCTGGATCACACATCACATCACATCACATCACATTACATTACACTACATTACATTACAATACAGTCATTTAGCAGACGCTTTTATCCAATGCGACTAACAATAATTGCATTTAACGTAGGAAAAGCCACATGCTCACTAAAGTCCGTCACGACCCCCCCCCCCACACACACACACACACAAACGCATACATGTGCACACATGCACATACAGTACTGTGCACACATACACTCAGAGGGTCCATAAAGGCACATTTTAATTAAGATTTATCTCAATGGTATGTTGGAAATGATGTTGTAAATTATGGAAACAATGTTGAGTGTTGTCAACATTCTCAAGAAATTCAAGTGTGTTGTGAATATCAAGGCCCTCTCATGATCTGGGAGAAGCATCACGAAATTTCAAACAACACAATGGTACAGCTCCTAAAGTACCCTTCAAACTGGAGGAGAGCCGACAGTATATTACGTTTGCACGCTGCGAGAGTAGAAGTCATCTACCAAACGGAAGAGTGGAAAAAAAAATACAAAACATTCTGAAGGACGACATATTTATGTTTTCATCACACATCGTGTTATTCTGGGCTGTCATTCAGTCCGGCCTTGGGGCTCTGTCAGGTGCTGAGAGCTGGTGCTGCTGTCAACAGGGCTTATATTTCTCCATGGTCATGGGGACAGGAGACACAAGTCTTCCCATTATTTTCATAATGATTCCCTCAGGCCCTTTGGGAGAAGTAATTACTTCTCCCAAAGCTTCTAAGCTTCATTTAGACTTCTTCCAAAACTCTAAATGGTTTAATACTGGGCACACATTCCTTTAAGGGCTTTCTGTGTTCAGCTGAGTACAATGGGCATTTAGATTGTGTACAAAATATGCTAGGGGCTTTAGTCAGTAGATGAAAATGTCATGAAAGAAAACATGTATGACAGCTTGTCAAACTGATTCGTGTAGATTGGCCCAGAGGGAGAGTGAATCAGATCACTTTCTTCTCACCCTGACAGGGCACCTGCATATGAGTTTTGAAAGATGACAGAAAAGAAAAGCACATGGTTTAGAAAGTAGAATATGATAGCAACATGGATTATAGTATAGTAATATATTTATTTAAAAGTACTACTTTTAAATGTATATTATTAACATTTTTATGTATATTTATTTTGATTTATTTGGAGTCATCAGTGTTCTCTGGGCAGGGAGGAATTGACCAAGGTGGATAGAAGGGGGGGGGTGGCAGGCCAGGCCAGGACAGGACCTCTCCTCACAGGCTAATCAATGCACTCAGAATTATGGGATTGCTTTCGACTCTTATTGAGCCCTGTGGTGCGCTTGTGCTGTCCTGGGATCGTCTCACATTAGGCCGAAGCCCAAATGTCAACCGGCAGCCTGTCTGTCTCCAGTCCCCAGGCACAATTACATTTGGACTCCCTCCTGCACGCACAATCACTCGCACGGACAAGCGAATAAATGCACACACACTTCAAAGTCAAACCCACATATTTCCCAGAAGAGGACATGGCACACAGGCATGGTGTCAGGCAGTGTTTTGAGCTCTCTGGGACATACGTGGGCTATGTGATGAAGCGCATGCTTACTGGCCTTTGCCACCCGTGTTAGTTCAGTCAAGTGTTTTAGGGGCTGGCGGGAGCACACAGGCCACATACCATACATCAAGTGCTGGCCTCAATCCTGTTTTGACCTTCATACTGGTGGTGTTTTAATCATAATAGGATTATGTCAACAAGCTCTACGGGTGTCTTCGCCTGATCCCCATGTACCTGTGATCTCTGGGAATGACACACATTGGCACACATGGCAAGTTATTATTGTTTGTCTGAGAGAGAGAGAGAGAGAGAGAGAGAGAGAGATGACCACATAGGAGCATCACACAGCATCATCTCCATTTAAAATTATCAACATTTCATTAAACCTGGATAGTTGTGTGCACCCCATCTACATGCTCAGAACCAATCAGATGCCTTGCTCTATGGAGCAAATCGAGAGAGAGAGAGAGAGAGAGAGAGATATCGGGCATCCTCCAAACAGGCAGCTTCCTCCATACACCTGCTGCAGATAATTAGGAGTTTAATAGCTGGTCTGGTGGACAGCATCCAGATTGGTTCCATATTTAAATTGGATTGGACACAATGCATACAGTGCCTAGTACACAGGGCTCGGTAGAACAGTCTGGACATATGGGACATATAAGGTCTGCCTAAGGACAAATTGCATGTGAAATCGATCAGGGCACACACACTGACCCACTTCCTCTACTACATTGCAGGCAGTCCACTCCATTCCCTCGACTGTAAACCATCCTCCTCGTCCCTCCACACACGTGACCTCTCTGTTATTTTGGGAGTGACCCCTCTCTCTCTCTGCCTCCTCTCTCTTTCTCAGGACAACGTGGATTTGCTGCTGACGGAGGAGGAGATGTACAGCCTGATGGAAACCTTCAAGCAGTGCAAGATCATCCCCGGTGAGCTGGGATTGGTCGATTATCTGGAGATTATTTTGACCATGGATGGTATTTTTACTGGTAAAGGGGGGAAATAATTGTCCAGTTTTATATTCCTTGTGGTATTTATACAAAGTCAAGGGGAGGTGGCTCTGCCTTTCTGAAAGTTAATCATCAATTGATGATTCATCAATTGATCATTGGTTACAGTGGCGGGGATCTGTATTCAACTTTGGGGGGGACATTTACATTGAAATTTTGCAAGGGTATTTTTTTGGGGGGACATCTTCCTACGCGGTTGTATGGTCATTTGAATGCCACTGCCCCAATGTAAATATTGGGGGGGACATGTCCCGCCCAGACCCCCCCCCAGGATCCCCGCCCCTGAGTGATTATATCTGTATAGCTGCCTAGTGATTTGTTGGACTGATGTGATGAATTGCTCCTCGTTGTCTTCCAGAGTCGTGCCTGGTACTGGACGAGCTCCTTCAGTACCGCCATTTTGTGTCCAAGCAGCTGTTTGAGAAGGACCTGTCTGATGAGCAGGAAGAGGAGGTTTTGGCCCAGTTCGCCGCCCTGGACCCGGAGAAGAGCGGTCAGATCGAGTGGTCTGACTTCCTGTACCATGAGTCTCTGGGGGTGCTCATGAAGTTCCGTACGGAGGTAGTAGAACCATCCAGAACCCCATCCCTCCGAGCCTGGAAGAGGGCACTAGGGGACCGTCGACTTAAAAAAACGAACTTCTGTCTGGTCTTGTCTCCAGAACTCGTTGGTTCGTCAGCTGACCTCTAAGGAGCGCGACCGTGCAAGGTCAGTGTTCCTCGGCCTGAACGTGGACAAAGACGGGGTGATCTCGGCGGCGGAGAGTCGCTGGGCCCAGCAATCCTGGTTCCACAAGCTCAGCAAAGACTCCCAGTCCTGCAACGTGAGGTAAGCGCCAGCGTTGGTGAGGCTCCAACCCAGATAGCAAGCGGATGTGTAATGATTCTGGGCCATATATGGGCCGGAACTAAGCCCAAGGGCCAGATCTGGCCTGTATATGGCCCAGATCCGCTTGCTATCTGGGATGACCCAGCCGACTGAAGTCTGGAGTCAATCTAGACTCAATGCATGACTTCCTGATTGAAGCTCAAAGCCTCTCACTCGAGAAAAACAAGCTCATGCATGACTGATGTGGTAGTACCATTTAATGTGCTGCTGCTACTAACGAAGCCGGTTACAACCCGGGAGGGGATGCTGACTTCATCATTAAACTCGTGCAGAACATGAATTAAATGATCCTCTTTGCATGCAGGTGCACCGTGAGGGAATATAAATCACTTTAAACTGAACGTTTGCTGACAATTCAGACAGAGAATTTCATTTGGAGGATCTGGAAAGCTCGTCTGAATATGAACGCAGTCAGCACTGAGGAGAGTGGTTGAGGTGATTATTGCAGGAGACAGAGAGCGAGATGAGGGGAGATAACGGCGGAGCGCTTTTAAATGCTGCCTCAGACCATCTGTGACCGACATCGCAACATTCTTTACCGCACATATTTTAGATATACGCATCTCTCTCTCACATGCTACTGTACAGACAGAGAGGACAAACAATGTTGTCCAACAATTGTATTAGACGCTTTGATGATGTAATTGTCTGTAGGCTAACCACTAGTCCAACCGAAGACTAATACTGGCAGAACCGTGAAATAACATCACATCTGGATGGTTGATTCCTAAATTTGGGACCCACAGGCTCCTTGTTTTGAGCATTTCTCTTACCGCAGTTTCTTACAAGCTATCAAAAGCCCTATTCACATTCTACTCACCTCTCCTCGGCTCATAGCATCTCATCTCAGTGTTCTCCATAAGAAAGTTAGACCTTGACTAAAGCCGCATGTACACTGTGCGATAAAACCCACGATCCTGAGGTCGTAAGGTGGTCGTGGGTTGTCGCAGACGATCGTAGCTCATCGTATGCAAAATCGGGACTCGCAAGTCGCACAGTGTGAGAAGGTGTACGATCTGCGATTCATTGCTACGACGTTCTACAGCGAGGCTACGACCTCCAAGCCAAGACATCCTTCAGCCAAGATGAATCGTGGTCGTAATCGGGGCTGACAGAAATCGTATAGTGTGAATACAAATCGCATAGTGTGAATACACACGTCGTATGGTCGTATGGTCTTGAGACGGAGTCCCGGTCGTAGCCTACAGTGGGAAGGGATCCCCGATCTAAGATTTTTTCAGTCGTACAGTGTACAGAAGGCTTAAGGCCCTGATTCAGTCAGACCGTAGGTGTGTGTCTGTGTACCCAAGAGAGTTTGTATGCATTGCATGCGAGTGTGTGGCATGTGTCTGTATTACACGTGTCATATGTCATATCCTACCATTCCATCCCCCTTTACCTATCCCACATGTGGCGTCCTGCACAGACTTATGGGATTGTGTTCTCCTATGAATTGTGGGTAAGTGATACAGAATGGCATGGGCTTCCTCTATTCACTACCTCACCTCAACACCTTCAAGTTTACTTAAGTTGAGCACATAAAGACAGTGCTAGGAAGGGGATGAACCCAGGGGGCTTGTAGAGTTGCATTCTTATATATAGTACCTGATAAAATCTTATATCTCACTTCAATCTCAAGGAGCCCTCGGCAGTATAACCCTCCACAGTACCCAACCTGGATCTAAGACAATATGAATAAATGAATCAAGTCCCATGAATAAAATGTCACGTTGACTCAGAAAGCCCTTGATATGGTTACAGCATGTTAATGAGCCTTGGATAAGACCACTGCCAGGCCTCTGGTAGTAAGATCAAACGAGGGGCTTTTATTCTCCTGTGAGAAGCTGAGAGCTTCACTCATTAGCTTTAAGAGGACTCTGGTGCTGAGTGGACACGAGTGGTGCTTATAACCATGACTCAATCTGTACTCTAATCCACCCTAACTAGAGACAGTCTTGGCTAAGATGCTGCTTCTTCACCTCCTTTGCTGTTTCAGCCTTTCTCAACTCTCGCTCATTCATAAAACCACAAGACAGTGTGTGGCAATATAAAGCATAAGAAGGTTTAAAAGAATTTTGTTTAGAGGGTGCACAGAGTTGAACCTCCAGCGACTGTTGATGTTTAAATATTCATGTCTTAGCTGTGGCTTTGCAGAAAGTTCAGCGGTAGTGCATGACCTCCTAAAGCTGTCTCGAATCGTGTATCAAAGCAAGATGTTGTCTTGTTCACAGACATAATAATCTTACAGCAGGTGTAAACAGACCCTGTGTGTGTGTGTGTGTGTGTGTGTGTGTCTCCTGATGCAGTATAAGCCATGTGGGGCCCATCTCTGAGAGCAGCCCAGCAAGCTCCAGCAGTGAAAGAAGCAGAGACAAATCACTACCCAACTCTGAGAAAGATGACCAGAGGTCTGTATGCGTGTGTGTGCTACAGATTGTGTGTGTGTGTGTGTGTGTGTGTGTGTGTGTGTGTGTGTGTGTGTGTGTGTGTGTGCGTGTGGCTGGTTCTGAACCCATAGTAATCCTCTCTATCTCCATCTCCAGGCCCCTGACCTGGTCAGACTTCCTTAAGGAGAGCGCTATCTACATCCTGGCTGCCCGGCCCAACAGCTCTGCCATGCACATCCGCCTACCGCTATAATCCCAGAGCAGGAGCTGCACCCGGAGCCCAGAGAGAGAGAGAGAGAGAGAGAGAGAGAGAGAGAGAGAGAGAGAGAGAGAGAGAGAGAGAGAGAGAGAAAGAACGAGAGAGAGAGACAGAGAGAGAGAGAGAGGGAGAGAGAGAAAGAGAGAGATGGAGAGAGAGAGAGAGAGAGAGAGAGAGAGAGAGAGAGAAAGAACGAGAGACAGACAGAGAGAGAGAGAGAGAAAGAGAGAGGGAGAGAGAGAGCGAGAGAGAGAGAAAGAGAGAGAGAGAGAAATTGTCTCCCTGTGTCCTGTGAAAGAGAGGTGTACTGTAGGAGAGGCAGATCATTTCTTAGGCTGACTGGAAGAACTACTGTAGGACGCTCAGAGACTGGACCGATCCAAGCCATCAACAACCCCCCTGCATCACTACATACAGGACAATCAAACGGCCGCTGAACTGACACACCATACTGACGACAACACTGACAACACACAGGCTGACAAGCGTCTGGGTACAGACACTCATGACATGTGCAGGCCAAAAAACATCAACAACAACAACTGACAACAGCTCCAATTCATGACAATTCACTAATGTCTGGAAGGTTCTGAAAACATAGACTAAGATAAAGACTATTAACTGTCCTCCTAAATGATAGATACTAACTACACCTTCAAGGCATACTCAACACTATAAAGCACCTTCATTTGATGCATTGATTCAGTGACATCAGATTGATATACAGTGTAGTACATCGTGCTAAGCTGCTCTCATGTGTCCAGTATATCATACCTTTTTGAGCTTCATGTTTCCCAGATAGCAAGCGGATGTGTAATGATTCTGGGCCATATATGGGCCGGAACTAAGCCACAAGGGCCAGATCTGGACTGTATATGGCCCAGATCCGCTTGCTATCTGGGTAATGTCACCCTAATAGATTGAATCACCTGCCATCATACGTGTGTATCATATGTAGTTAACAAACACAATATGGTACAGGTATCTATCATTTAGGTATTGGCTGACAAGTGGATTGAGATATTTGTGTCATCTAATTTGCAACTACCAGGATCAGCACAGCACATGTATCAAACAGGAATGAAAGCTATCTGCATACATATTATATATCAAGACATACCTATAAGTACATATTATGATGTTATGCATTAAAAAGCTGTATTTATTACTGTATCATTTGTTTATTCCATACACTTACAAACCACTACTCTTTGTTATCTTTGAGTGTTGATTGTGATGAAGGTTGTGAATTTATTAATGACAGTTAACCAGCTATAGAAGGCTTGTAAATACTGCCATTGAGTATGTATTTCTGTACACAGACAACTACAACCGGACACATTGGAGTCATCTGCTGCAATTTCAGTCTTCTATTTGAACAGTTGGATGTTGGATGATATGCTGTTTGGGGTTCTTTTATTTTTTAATTTGCCTGGAGTATGACTTGAATCCCTAGATGGTACAAGTCGAGTACAAGTTGAGGTATATGTGACTGTGAAATAAATGCATGACATTAACTCTCATAATAGAGCATCTTCAATATGTGTCTTTGCTCATCTTAAGAGGTTTATTTTCAAAGTACTGTACCATTAATAACAGTAAAATTATTAACCGTGTCATGTCAGGTGAGCCAGAAAACAAATCGCTGGCCTGGCCAGGGAGTACTTTTGTGGAGAGTGTGTGGGAGTGTGTGCAGACGCCCGCATGGTGTGAGCAGCTGAGCGTGACCAGAGTGGCGTTCGCCTGGGGACTTTGTCTAGGAGAGTGTTGTACAGCACAGAGACCGAATGAAGCCCCTCTGCAGCCTCTAGCGAGCGTGGAAGAAGACAGTGGACCACATTCTCCCTGGCTCGCTGCCTTTGTAAGGAGACCAAGCCTGTAGTGTAGGCTATTACAGTATAGTATTACAGTATAGTCACAAAGCAACAGTAACTGGCTGTCCCCTACGTCTTTGCTGAGAATTGTCCTGGGGCTGGTGCTTTTTCTGGGAATGACAATGATCAGAAGTGTTCCAAGAAAAATCTGCCATGGACAGATACTGAGAGAGGGAGTGTGTGTGAGAGTGTGTGTGCGTGTGCGTGTGTGTGTGAGAGAGACACACACACACACACACATTCATTTTTATATGAGGGTGTCGATTAACAGTCACAGCTGACTAGTGATGGCACTTTTTTCCAGCCCAGATAGCAAGCGGATCTGGGCCACATACAGACCAGATTTGGCACTTGTGGCTTAGTTCCGGCCCATATATGGCCCAGATCCGCTTGCTATCTGGGAGGTTACTTAGGCACAAAACACAGGTAATAACATGTAGACAGTAGCCTGCGTTAACACGGGAGTGCTGTGCGCACACAGGAGGTAAAGGTTAGCCCGTGTCCCACGGAGAGTGACAGGAAGACCGTTGAACGGGCCGGCCTCCGGAGGACTGCTGTGTGGCGGGCAGCGCTCCACAGGGATGCTGGGATACGCGACAGCGGCGGCTGACAGCAGGCCCAGACTGCCCGGCTGGCTGACTAATGGAGCCACTCCGAAAGGTCAGCACATCAGTCCCCAGATAGCAAGCGGATGTGTTATGATTCTGGGCCATATATGGGCCAGAACTAAGCCACAAGGGCCAGATCTGGCCTGTATATGGCCCAGATCCGCTTGCTATCTGGGTCACGTCTGGACTCTTCATCAGCGGTCTTATGAAGAGGAACCGCCCTGGCATTTCTCCTGGGACAAAATATAAGCCTGGTCATATAAGTCGTTGCCATGATCTCATGGAGACGTCCCCAAATCCACGTTAGTGTAAGAGTGCCCGTGCTAAACCGTTTTCAGATCACGCTTAACATATTTCCAACAACTCATCTCCCAACTCGCGCATCTGTTTTTAACATCCAGCCACCCACACAAACAAAACACCCCCTCCCTCCTACAGTGCTGGATCTCTTTACGCCACTTCACTCAACCAGCTGGTCCACAGTGGCCCAGCCAGTCTCCACAGATGACGTGAGCCAAACAGAGACATCTGGCTCCAGGGCACTAAAACTATCTCTCACTCTGTTTTTCAAGAGCACATTCGATGAAACATTGAAGGGCTCCAGTCCAGTGAGAGCATTCTTCAAATGTTATGCAACACATCTCCACCCACTCTCCCACAATATATACACACACACACACACACACACACACACACACACACACACACACACACACACACACACACACACACACACAAGCAGACACACACACATGCAGACACAACACAACAAATCTCTACCCACTCCCCCACAATACACACACACACACACACACACACACACACACACACACACACATGCAGATACAAAACATATCCATCCACTCTCCAAAGATAGACACCCACACACACACACACATATGCAGACATGTCACATCTCCAGCCACTCGCCCTAGACACAGACACACACACACACACACACACAGACACAACGCATACAGTGTGTCAATGACACATTTTACAGCCCAAAGGAGACAAGAACTCAAGCATACACACATGCGCTCTCAGTGGGGAGTTTGCCAGTACAGTGATGATGTGAAAAAAGCTTTGTTGTTTTCCTGGGGAAAAGAACGAGCAGAGCTTAATATTTCAATATGAGGGTGTAGAGGTCATGGAAGACCTTCACACTAATTGGATACCTCATGTAGACAGACATCTGTGGCCCAGTGTGACGCAAAATTGGCCTATGGGCCTGCTATCAGGGTTCTGTCCTGACATTCTTAATGAAGGCTGGAGACTTGTGTTATTGCTCTGTTTTTAGAGACGGGTTGGTGACAATGAGCCGCCCACTGTGAATGAGCACCAGTGACATGGAGAGACACTTTCATCTAGCTCCTCATTATCCGAAGCTTACACTACGGTACACCTGGGTGTACTGCAAATAATGCACTGGGGTGTATTTTTGTGTTTGATGAAGTAAGGAAGTGCAGTCTCCCTGCAATTCTACTTCTCAGACTCTGACAGACTAAACAGTGAGCCATCATCAGAGCGGGTGGTAGGGGGGATAACATGCTATGACATGTTATCCCTATGCTATGACATGGTAAATGGGATATTTATATACCATACCATATTTACCATATATATACTATTATATACCATTATATATATCTTATATACTCTTATATATAACGCTTTTATCCAAAGCGCTTTACAATGGCCTCTCATTAACCCATTCACACACCATGCAAGGTGATTGGGAGGTTGGGGGTTCAGTGTCTTCTGTCCACTTTGACATGTGGACAGAAGGAGGCGGGATTCGAACCGCCGACAATACGGTCATTGGACGACCCGCTCTACCACTAAGCCACAGCCGCCCCTCATAAGTTTTTTTTTGACAGTCATGGGGATGTAGGAAAAAGATGTCAACCAAGACAAACAGACAAAAAAACAAACAAAATATAGGCTACATTGAATGGATCATAGAATATTCTAGCTATTAAATAAACCAGACACACTCTAATGGTAGATTTGGCCTATTTGTTGTTGTTGTTTCAGTCGACACTGCCATCTAGTGATAGAAAATAGAAACTGCACTTTAATAAATACACCTAATCAGTAAAATAAATAAATAAGCAAGCAAACAAAACAACAAACGAATAAATAAATAAATAAATAAAAACATAAATAAATACATACATAAATAGTATTATACTTCGAAAACACATCACTAGACCTTCCCAAATTTTTTAATGTATAGGAGTTCACATTTTGGATAAATTAGTTCATGTGGGCAGTAGGTTACAACCCAATTACTGAGTTATTACACTTTTGGTCAAAATCATATTTGCAAAAAATAAATACATGAGGGTGTAGAGGTCATGGACGACATTCACACTCTTCACACTTTTGCGCACTGTACGCCATCTCTCCTATCCTCGCGAGATCACCCTGATCGCGAGACTAGGCCACATTTGTCCATCTGCCTCTGAACATCTTACCAGCAGGATGAAGTGGGCGGGGCACTCTGCTATGTGAATGTTGATTTCGAGGATGTCTGCAAAATGAAAACACCTGGTTTGGCAAACGTTGACTTCTAATCTCTCAGGTAAAACTATTCTCGATCCACAACACTTCTAATCTGATTTGATGTCATCAGTGGTTAACGTTAGCCTGACAGTACTAGAATCTCATCACCCGGGTTGCTAGCAGTGCACTGCTAGCTAGCTACCGTTAACTATGTACCTAATGTTAATGTCTCTAGCAAGATCAGTTCAAATTGGCAAGTTACATTTATAGCTAGCTAGTCAAATATCAGATAACTAGAGTTAAGTGTGCAGTAATTACTGCTGTCTCACATAGAACTACCAGGCTGTCCCAACATGAGTTGTCTGCATTGTAGCTAACGTTAACATTTCACTAACGCTAGCTAACGTTACATAGCTAGCACTAACGCTACCAAGCAAACAGCTCGCCCCTGTGGATACCGTTATGTCTAACAAACTTAGCTAACGTTAGTTGGCTCATAACTAGCGTTTAATCATTTAGCTAACCTAACGTCAGTAGGGGGGGGCGTACTAGCTTGCAAGCTAGTTTGGTCAAGTGTTGGGGTGGCAGTAACTGTTATGGTAGGCTGCCAAAGCAGGCTGCTGTATCAGTTTCATTCTGTTGTTAACATGCTATCTTACTGCTAACATGTAGGCTACTTGTCAGATTCCTGTGTCCCTCATTTAATTAGAAACAACTGTGTGATGGTGGACCTCTATTCACAGTCATCGTGGCTCAATAAAACCACTTGGCCATGGGTAATACCAGCAGTGAGAGGGCCGGTATGGGCCAGGGGGATAAAGCACACAGGCGCGACAGCCGGGTGAAGGAGGGGGACCGGCCGAAGATCCTGATGGACAGCCCTGAGGATGCCGACATCTTCCATGGAGAGGACATCAAGGTGAGACATGGTTTAAGACGCTGGTCACTATCCATCTTACAGAATGGGTTGCATTGTGGCTGCCGCATAGTCTAACTAGCAACTCATTCAGGGAAACGCAATCATTTTCATCTCATTCATGCTTCCACACAGGCTCCATTAGAGAAAGAGGAGTTCCTCGCGTGGCGTCAGGACTTGGATGCGGATGACAAAGGTCCGACTCAAGACCGGCCCACGGTGTTCCGCTGGACTGGAGATGGAAAGGAGGTCTTCTTGTCTGGGTCATTCAACAATTGGGCCCAAAAGATCCCCCTGATCAGGAGGTGAGTGAATAGTCATGGGTCTGCCTTGCACATCACTGTAAGAATGTGGGTGACCAGGGGTGAAAATTAACTTTTTGGCTCATGGTGAGTCACCTGCCAAGGGGACTGCAGATTACAAAATCTACCGGCCAAGTATATATGTTTTTCAGATAGCCTTCCGAAATCTAGTCGGCAATTGGAAATTTTACCTGCATTTGGCCGGTGGCAGGTGTTAATTTTCAGCCCTGTGGGTGACTGACTGACTGTTGTCTTATGTGCCGTCAAAGTCAGAACAACTTTGTGGCGATAGTGGATCTTCCGGAAGGAGAACATCAGTACAAGTTCTATGTGGACGGTCTGTGGACCCATGACCCTACTGAGGTGAGCAGCTTTTTTTCTGAACAGGCACCATTTATGCCAACGTTTCTAATGAATGGGAATGAATGAGGCTCTCGTCTATAGGATTGATTTACAGTTAAGAAACAGTAGTTTGAGGGTTCGATGTGATGTTTTAATATAATTGCATTTCTGTCTCTAAGCCTGTTGTAACCAGCCAGCTGGGCACCGTCAACAACATCATTCAGGTGAAGACGACAGACTTTGAGGTGTTTGATGCCCTCATGGTAGACTCACAGAAGTGCTCTGATATGTCAGGTCAGTGCACCTCCGGCTCTTCTCATTTTTCTCTTACCTTACTCTAAACCTTCCTCCATTAATCTGGCCACCCTTTCCCCCCTGTCCCTCTCTGTCTCTGTATGATCACATTTTTCTTGCTTGAAATAAATTGCCATGAGAAAGCCACATTATGTAATGGAAACAATCTGAGTCAGTGGTGTTAACAGAAAATGGTAAACATTAACTTCTTAATGTTCACTTTTCTATTTATATATTAACTTGACTCCTCACTTCCTGCTGAGTTAGACTTTTCCAGCTCCCCTCCCGGACCGTACCATCAGGATGCCTACATCCCCAAACAGGAAGAGAGGTTCAAGTCTCCGCCCATCCTGCCACCTCACCTGCTCCAGGTCATCCTCAACAAGGACACGGGGATCTCTGTGAGCATGAACCCATAGCTGCTGTGTCCTATTTGCCAACAATCTTTCTGTCGCTCCTTCCCATGAGTGGATATTCTCTTTCCCATGAGTGGATATTCAATTTCTCAGAGGAATGAAGGAGCCATTTGATAACTTTACAGAATATGTTTTGATGTTGCCTATTTTCTCTCTCTGTATTCAGTGTGACCCTGCTTTACTCCCGGAACCCAACCACGTCATGCTCAACCACCTCTATGCTCTCTCCATCAAGGTGAGATCAAGCATGCAGAGAGCTCAAACAGTCGGACGGAGTCCAACCTATGGAGAGGTGCAAGGTGTAATTGAATAGGTTGCCAGTCTGTGGTTCTCATACTAGGGGTCGCGGCAGAATTTCCAAATTCAAATGTTATTACTTTTATTTATTTATTTAATATAAAAATGTGTTATTAAGTCTTTGTACCATAAAAACATTGTCCCGAACTACAAAAGTTGTAATGCTGACTAGAAAGAGTTTGTAGGTATGATACTAAATTATTTTTTAAGTTTTAAACTTCAGACCGTTGCTATAGCGCCACCATCAGGACTATTGGCCCCCTATGCCAGTTGAGGACTTCTGGTACAGGACTGGTACAGGACTGGTACAGGACTGGACCTATGTGCAAAGTTTGGTGGTTTTCATGCATGGGAAGTCAGTCTTTCTAGGAAGAAGAAGAAGAAGCAGAAGAAGATTCAGAATACAGGGAAATACCAGAGGGATTGGCAGCTGAAGCTTCCCGGCCCCTAATTATACATTCACAGTGTGCAGTCATGCGGTCTCATGTCACAAAAATGTTTTTTTTAGGTCTCGCTAAGGCCAATTCATAAACTATTAGCAGAAAACCGTTAATATTTAACTATACAAAAGTTATCTCATGCAGCTTTAAAAACAAATACTGATCAGGAGGACTCAATGTGGAGGATGATCTCCGAGCTGCTGGACAATGATCTGAGTGGCTGTCTCCAGCATCAAACCCAGAGTAGAATTGTTGTGTTCTAGAATCTAGCAGGCCCACCCATTTCACTAAGACGAGTCAGTTCATGCCACACTTAGGCTATGTTATATTTTCTAGGCTATATTTTCTTGTATGTTATTATCTGGGGGGCTGTATACTACGTGTAGGGCCTGTATTGGTGTGTGAGTGTTTGTGCTCTTGTCAGATTGTCAAAAGCTCTTAGGGGAAGAGCTTTTGATGGGGTGGGGGTCGTGAGTCTCTACCAATCTTATTTTGGGAGTCACAGGCTGAATAGAACCACTGCCCTAAGTGATGCTTTTGGGAGAGATGATGTTCATGTGGATTATTCTCTCCACCCACCCCTCCTCTCTCTTTGTCTTTCTCTCAGGATGGTGTGATGGTGCTGAGTGCCACTCATCGCTACAAGAAGAAGTATGTCACCACCCTGCTGTACAAGCCTATCTGACCCCAGGTGTCCTGTACCTTATCAGCCTCTATCGTCGCTCTACAGCACAGCGTACCAGTGCTCCACCTGTACCTGCACATAAACCTCAGTAGACAAGGATTGAAGTCACGCAACCACCCCAAATCTTCCTTCGTCTTCCTTTTCCTATTGTTCAAGGACTGCACCCTGTATATTTATTGTTCACCAGCCTTGCTTTAGCTGTAGATGTAGAGGACAACGAGGTAGCAAAGCACAAACTGGCAGAAACATGTCAAGGATGATGGGTAATTCTGGGGCCGAGAATATCCAGTGTTGGTTAGAGGCTTGTGAGAGGGGTGGAGCGTGTGCTGGGTGACAGGAGCTTGCTTCAGTCGAGCTGCGTTCCGAATTGCATACTTCTCCTTTTTACTACCATTACGTACTACAGCTACCCCTAGAAAGTACATACTTTGCATGCAGTATGCATACAATTTGGACATACTACTTTGTCATAACATTGCACCTTGAAATTTGACCACATCCGTCGTAGTCCTTAGAGCGACACTCGTCCACAGCTGTTGCGACTCGCACATGTGATCAGAATAGCCAGGAAAGCCCTGCAGGCTTGCATACTGCAAACTACGGCCGGATGTAGTAGGACATCCTGGTATTTTTGCCATACTGCATGTGGCATACTACAGTATGGATTGGGACATGCTACTGTACGTCCTTTTTTGGCATACTATATAGTATGGAAGTATGCGATTCGGAATGCAGCTATCAGACAGACAGTTGGTGTCAACGCGAAATTGATGAATTGTAATATCACCAGTGTTTGATCCAAGATGGAATGCCTATTTTTGCTGTACAGTAGTGATAAGGACTTTGTCCATGGAGTTATTCTGACTCCCTTCAATGTGTTTTGCTCATCAGCTACTCTTACCTACCATTTGGTTCAATATGCCTGTCACTCATGTCACACTGTCAATTCACTTAGCAGTTCACATAATATCAAATATTATTTTTGAATCATAGTAGAGTATTTATTAAGTTGGTGTGTATATTTTCTACATGACTAATATTGTCAAAAGTTAAACTCTGTGGCCCAAGGGACCAGGGGGGAAGGGCGACAGCCTAGTGCTGTAGGGTTCAAGACCCTTTAGTGTCCAGTTTAAATGGTCTGTATACTGTACATTTCAGGGAGGGGATGGATATCATACCATATCAATGTGACCCTTGGGACCATGCTGTTGTGTACATTTTTCTCCCCATGTGCCAGATTTTTATTCTATTCCATTTAACATGGATTTGGATTTGTAGCACAATTAATGTGATTTCTGAAATAAAGGATTTAAGCTGTGCATGTTTTTCTTTGTTTCTTTGAGCACCTTATTCAGGTATTGATTACGGAACCTTATGGACTTGAGGGTTCTGTGTGGAACCTTTTTTAAAGGGTGATATTGTTATAAATGGTTCTGTGCAGCACATTTTGTATGGAGTGTAGCGCTGCAGTATGACTCAGCAGTGTGGTTTTATTAAAATTATTATTTATTCTATTTATTTAACCAGGAAAGACCCATTGAGGTTAAAAACATTAGTGACCTGGTCAAGACATCAGCAGCTTGTGGTCTGAATGTACATCCAACACAATACAAAATATTAAAAACAATCATGTCTTTATCATGGGGCGGCTGTAGCTCAGTTGGTAGAGCAGGTCGTCCAATGATTGTAGGGTCTGCGGTTCCAATCCCGCCTCCTCCTGTCCACATGACGAACTGTCCTTGAGCAAGACACCTAACCCCAAATTGCTCCCAATGAGCAGGTTAGCACCTTGCATGGCAGTGAATGTGTGTGTGAATGAGAGGCCATTGTAAAGCGCTTTGGATAAAAGCGCTATATAAGTGCAGTCCATTTACCATTTACCATGTCATGTACAAACCATGACCCTGTTTAAAGCGTGAGACTTTCCATGTCCCTGAACATATGTTGGAAAATGTTACATATGTTTAGCGAAAGGTCATATGGGCCTCAAGGTCAGTAGATAAAGAGTCTAGCAGAGGGAGCTGTGTACATCTCTGGTGGCCTTTCACCTCTTATTCCATGTGGCTTTACACCACTCTGTTGGCGAGTCTCTACTTCGCAATTAAAAGCAGCTTTTTTTGTAGCAAGCTAATTGCCTTGTTTTTGTCATTTCTAATTCAAGTTAAAAATATATCTGCATGGTGTGTGTATGCATAATGCATTTATTTGTGTTCCAGCTCAGACTCGTCCTAGGTCTCTGGCAGTCCAGAGATATGATGCTGTGCACCATGCCTGAAAGCTGTCCCATCTTGGTCTATGGCTGCTACTGTGGGGAGGGAGGATCGGGCAGCTGTGTGGATGATCTGGACAGGTCAGGGGACAACCAAGGCTCAAAGGATAGGCAGTGAGAGCCTGTCTACTGTCACAGTATAGTCAAGCAGTAATGCATGTATGATAGGCTACTCTCAGTCTGTGTTTTCCATGTTTTCGTACAGGTGCTGCCAGGTGCATGACCAGTGTTACAAAGACGCCACACAGCACAGTGAGTGCTGGCCGATTGTGGACCACCTTTCACCGAGCACTACTTCTACAGCTGCGACAAGGCAAACAAGACCATCCATCAACTGTGCGAGTGAGTAGCCCAAGAAGCTTCCCTCCCATTGCACTTGACTGCTTACAGGGTTCACACTGGTCATGGAATTTCTAGAATATCATGGAAATTATAAGAGTCTAATCCAGACATGAAAAGTCAGGGGATTTGGTCATTTTTGTTGCAGTATTTTTCTTTATCGGGTTATTTCATGCACTTCCCATATTGTGTGAGTGGTTGTTATGGTTACTTGATTTTTCAGCACCCATTTATCACCCTCCTGCTCGTCAACAGTTTTCTGTTCATTACAGGTCATGGAAATTCAGCTTTTTGTCATTGAAAGTTAGGGAAATTTGACATTTAACTTAAAGTGGGACCCCTGTGTTTCAAGGACAGGTTCGGAATTTAGCATTATCCATGTTATAAGATTTTTTATACAACTGCTAGTTCTTACCGCGCATTGTGATTGGCTAAGACGCATTCCAAGCAGTGCCTTAAAACGTTAGTTCCATTGCGGAACGGTCTGTTGGTTATTAGTGATGGGCATTCGGCCTCTTTTTAGTGAGCCAGATCATTTGGCTCAGCTCAGCAATAAGAGCCGGCTCTTTCGGCTCCCAAACGGCTCTTCATTTTACCAATTGTGCCTTTCATATTTAAGCCAAATTTAACGCTGTTTTGACCTATATCACTTAAGTTATTCAATATAATTATACTAAACCTTAACATTTCCAGAATACCATCATTTTACATCATGTTTGGTATAAAAAGATTACATGTGAAAACATCAAACACTATTACACATGTTTATTAAACGTTTTATTTATACAAATCACTCAATCAAACGGAACACACTCAATCAAACGGAACACACTCAATCAAACGGAACACACTCAATCAAACGGAACACACTCAATCAAACGGAACACAATCAAACAGAACACACTCAATCAAACGGAACACACTCAATATAACGGAACACACTCAATCAAACGGAACACACTTCCCAGCTCTATGAGGGAACATACTGCCTCCTCCTTTACAGCAGTAGCTTTTTAAAGAGACACCACTTTCCACTTTAACTGAAAAAGCAGGTAGAGATGTCTTAAAACCTGGACAAATAGAACCAAAACAATCTGCATCAAGAGATAACACTAGAAGATAAGTGGAAAAAAATTGTTTTGTCTTTGTCTGATCTATCCATAACAGTCAAATAACATAAATAACAAATAATAAATAAATAAAATAAAAAAATCTATCAACTAACAACTTTCTATTTATCAGCTACCTACTGTACAGTGTTCAGTTCGTTCACTTAAAAGAGCCGGCATATAGAGCCGTATCGTTCGCGACCGACCTATCACTATTGGTTATGGTTTCTCCTCAAGAAAAATGGAAACATTCAATGTCAATTTTGAGTTGTTCTATCCGTCCTGTAGCTACCACCCTGGTTTATCTTCACCAGTTTTGCAACTCGCAGTTGCACAGCAAAGGTAGGATACACTTCCTTCATGGCTAGCTATGTAGGTCAGGATTATTAGTTTGGTTGCTAAGGCTCATTGTTCGTCGCTTTCAAACTCCATAGTAATGTGATAGTTTTTTTAACTAACTTTATTGGCGGAGCTCACTAAACGATATTAAGGCACTGAAATAGTAGGTATTTATCCCATAAATGTTTCCCGATAATGTAACTCACTCGAGGACTGTGGTATATATGGCCAATATACCACGGGTTGTGCCCGCGGAGGTTTGATTGGACTTCAGTGCAGGAAGGTGGACTGAGAGTAGTTTGATAGCTTAATACACATCCCCATGGAATGTCTCCAAAGTCTGTGGAGACCAGATCAGCAGGCTGCCTACGATTGGCTTCTAGTAACATAAACTTCTGGCTCTTGTCGACTGTAGCCAGGTTTATGATATACTGTGTCTCTGCATTTGCTATTCTCTCTCACACTCTTTCTCCAGCCCAATCCCACCCCCATTACTATGGAAGTCAAGCACAAAATCACAGCTATATCTGAGAGGTGCCCACAAGACAGTAAGTGAAACCATTGCCTCAAACCAATTCTAGGATTACCTCAACTTCTCACACTACTAATTCATTACATTTACCAATATTAGTTTCTTGTGTCGATGACAACAGAGTGGCTGAGGAGGAACATTAGGTGATTAACATGCCATCAACTCCACCTTTTATTAACACACAAATAAACACACGTGTTGGTACTAGCCACCATATAAACACACATTCCACGTTTCATATGCCAGGAACCCCACTTTTTATTAACAGAGTTTTCACACACAAACACACATGTGTACTAACCCAGCATACTCAATTGGCAAAATGTCTTTTTACTCCATTTGTGGTGTATTGATTCCAAGGACTATGAAGACCTGTCAACAGAGCAAACCAATCCTGAAGATTTTGACCAGATATAGTCAAAACAACACTGTCTATATGTATATACCTATTGTTGTGGTCGTTCTTATTGTTGTTGTAGTTTGCATGCATATTTACATGTACATTGCATGCCTCTCTTCATTCCAAAATGGTCACAACCACTGGTCAGTCCTGAGAGCACGTGCAAAATTACAACTTATTTCTACTTTTACTGTGTCTGTTTGTTTAATAAAGCATTTAGGAAAAGTTTGAGTCATGAGTTGTGTATTACCTAATTCTGTTAAGTGCTATGTTAACAGTCATTCTGATAGTATTACGATTGGGCTTTCAGGTCTACCTACACTTAGCTTATCTAAGAACTATGTTACTTAAAATTTACTTCTAAGGGCCAATACTAAACAGTCCTTAAGAGAAACAAGCTGGCACCGCCCATAAGCCAGGCTTGACCTGGCCTGGTTTCCTGATGTTTATAATTGCTTTCATTAAGTGAATTGCAACTTTGTACGTTCTGTATATTGTATTTTGTTTTCATCTGTATTTTATGTATTTACGTGCATCTCATGTATTTATAATTGTACTGTATGTCTAACATAAAATAACAGTATCTCTGAGAGAGGAGTGCAATTAAAGCCTTTTATTGGAGGTGTCGAATGACAACGGTTCGATGTCAAAATTATGTCAAATCGAAACGTCCTACTCCTGAGGAGCACCGGCCAGCCTGCTAGCTGAAGCACTGCTGTAGCAGATCCCTTTACTCTTGAGCTGTCTGTTCCCATTGACCTCAGACAGTCGGCCTGACAGCTTTTATTTGGCACGGACACTGGCAGGGGTTCTGGGCAGACCATGCTGAATTTTTAAATTAGGTAATTAGCGCCAACTAAATGGCCAATTACTGATAGATAATTATGAATGATAATGTGTCTCTTCCGCTCATTAGGATCACACACCCTCTCACGGGATATTTCCAAGCAGTTGTTGCATGATATTGGTTGTCTTCTGGTCAATCTAGCAGTCAGTAAAATTGACCAAATGTCAAGAGGTGGACATCTTTGGATTTCTTACAGCATGTGCCAAGCAGAAATTGTCCGCTAGTCGTGATGCTAATTTTTTCTATATTCTAGCCTACTACACTCACTTATGCTAAGCAACGTTAGCATTGTTCGTCTTCTGGTCGATCTAGCGGTCAGTAAAATCAACCAAATGTCAAGAGGCGGACATCATAGTTGATTCGTGTTCATTGACCGCAATTGGACTGAAGCAAAATACATGGATCATGGACTGAAGCAAAATACATTCCCCCATTCATTATCTATGGCGCCCGGTTCGATTACCATATCTCCAGTTCTGGGGGGTGCGACGGGAATATAATTGACTAAATGGCCAATTACTGATTGTGTACTCCAAATACAACTAGTGGATATGATTATACACTGACTTCCTTGTAAAATAGATCTTTGTCTAAATAGAATAGAATATAATAGAAAGTTTATTTGCCATGTGTAACAAGAGTGGATACAGGTATTTTGGAATTCTTGTAATCACTTGTCCTTAGAGCATCTTATCAGTGCTAATCAGTTCCTCATTCCAGTCCTGTAGGTACTCAGACATTTAAAGGCTCCTAAACTGGCAATTTATTATACTATCCGTCGTCTAGCAGTCTTATCAGTATCATTCTCATCTACTTATCCCATCCGATCATGGATGACCATGTCTGTGTCCATGATGTACAGTAGGCAGTGCAACTAAATCCCGTTCAAGTATACAGTTGTGCATAGTGTTCCATGTTCAAGTGTTGTCAGGTGTCTGTTCAACTGTAGTGCAGTGTCCGTTGTCTATAGACAAGGTGCACGGTGCCTCCCTGCATAAATACATTTTAAATAAAAATAGATAGATAATAGATATCAATGAATATGCTCTTGGATTAGTTTGAATTGGATAGTCTTTATTGTCTTCAAGGGGCAATTTGGTTTGCAAACAGTAGTCAACAATAAGATTGTTGTAAAATGATTCAGCATAGGGTGGACAAATAATACGATAATATTTAAGCTTGTGCTTTTTATTAAAATCCAGTTCAAATCACAATGTGTATTTTCCCTTAAGTATAATGTGTTAACTACATGTATGGTGCCAGCATACAATGGCCTACATACAGAGTTGAATGTGTTATACATGCCTCCATTCTCCCATGCGCAAACACTGCATGTATATTTCCTGCTTATAAAGTCACTGGTATCTAAGGGAAGGGCCCATATGTCAAACTAAAATTAGAACTGCTCCAAGCAAAGGGGACATTTGGGGATGTTGGGGTGAAAAGGACATTGACCTTGGGCAGATAAAAAACTCCTAATGTTAACAAGTGGATGGGCTTACATGTTTGAACATGAATAGTGTACCCTAACATATTTCTCAACATACAACATGTATTGTGTGTGATATCAGCATTGGATTATTGTATGATACAGTATTACAGTACATACATAATAAATACTACCATGACATTGTTATTTGGTACATTTACTACGACCACTTAGATTTAAAGCCATAGTGGTGAATCTGACATATCTTCTTTATTGTTTTTGTTTTTTCGCATTGCACAGCAGTACAACACACCAGACAATTTGGAACATACTGGACTGTATAGAATTCACATTGATATGCAGAATGGAATACATGACTGACTAGCTTGATGGAAGATGTACTGTAGCAATAATAATAATGAAAAGCGTGGGATTTGCCACCTGCTTTTGCACATGCTGGATGGTTTCCAGAACATACTCCTCAGCGCAGTACCTGTACAGAACGGTATGTACAGTGTGCATCACACCTACAGTACAGTGCCGGTCAAGGTTACAGAGTGGGTATAAAGACGGCTCTGCCACGCTGTTATTGCTGAGTAGTTCGGTCTCTCCCTGCTTGACAATATGAACACCCTCCAAGCTGTCTTCCTTGTGGCTTTCAGCCTTTCTGTTGGTGAGTATCAGCACATTAGATGTCTACTTGGGCCATTCAACCACCATTCTTGAGCTTAGATTTTGACAAATGTTTACAGATTAACTTAACTTTGAGTGTTTGATGCTATAACCATCCATTTGTGTGTGTGTGTGTGTGTGTGTGTGTGTGTGTGTGTGTGTATTTCAGCCCAGGCTCTCATTGACTACAGGGCCCTGTGGCAGTTCAGGCAGATAATCTTGTGCACCATGCCTGATAGCTGGCCCATCTTGGACTACACTGACTACGGCTGCTACTGTGGAAAGGGGGGCTCTGGCACCCCTGTGGATGATCTGGACAGGTCTGGGGGCTATGCATATACATCATAAGTAGAATACATTTTGACATTGTTACGGTAAGACAGCAAGGTGCATGTTCTATACAACCTGTGATGAGTACGGCTGTATTGTCCTACAGGTGCTGTGAGGTACATGACAAGTGTTTCAGTGATGCCAAGCAGCATGATGCATGCTGGGCCATCGTAGACAACCCTTACACTGAGATCTATGCCTACAAATGTGACAAGAAAGCGAGGAAAGTCACCTGCACAAGTGAGTTGCACCAAAAATCATTGACCTTACTGAACCTCATCAAAATGGCCTACCAGAAACACTTGCTGCACACTCTTATGCTTCTCTTTATCTGACCTCTAATTTTTGTTCTTCTCTCTCGCACCTTCAGAAAATAATGACGAGTGTGAGATGTTCATCTGCGAGTGTGACAGGAAGGCTGCCGAGTGTTTCGCTCGTTCTGGCTACAACCCTGAGAACCAGCACTTGCCCAGCGACCGCTGTCGTTAAGGCTTCTTGGGAACCTTGAGTCACGAGACTACTCTGCTCCGTACTCAAAGACAAGAAACCTAATCAGCTTTCTGAATGTACAAATGGCATACATTAGTCCTTGCATATATTTATTTTACTCTAATCAGATTGATTTTCACCCGGCAAGTACTGTAACATCCATGTTGTTCATCGTGTTTGAGTCCCTACCTGGTAAATCTACTCTCAATCACACCATGTAGCCTACTACTATACTAAACATTGAATTATTCCTCTGCCTCTTCAAAAGTATACAGCGTCTTTTGACAATAAACTTCCATTTGTTCAGAAATTCACAATTGTGTCTCACTCTGTTAGATGACCCTGAGGAAGAGGAGGGGAATCAGAGGTGCTACTGTATGGGGCTCTTCTCTGAAATGCAAGAAATTGAACCAATAATCCCCATTAGAGGGAGCTGTTGTCTGTATATTGCACACTGCAGTAATACTGTATGATGCCTCATAAACACTGTCTGGACCACATCCCATGATGACAATAAGCACACTTCAATAATATAACTGCAAGCAGCGATATGGGGGCCAAGCAGGAAGTGCAACCATCGCATCAAAGGTACCAAGTGAAACACGCCATAGCCGCATTCAAATCCCTACCGCAGTTTTGATAATTGGGCATATGGTTCAGCATAAACACACCTCCAGCTTTGATACATTGGTGGCGCTGGAGAGTTTGAGGTGTCAACATAGACTTGGTGACAGGGGTCACAGGACCGTCAGCAATGAGTGTGCCAAATGTGGTTTTGCTACTTCAAAACGTTGATATGTGACCCCACTTCCTGTTTGGTGGCTTTGCCACCGATTTCGATTGGCTGTCACAGGGGAACAAAATCTAAAATCTATGTGATAACTTTTGTGGGGCTTGGTCTGAAGATCATCTGTACTGATGTTGGTGAAGATTTTAAGAAAATTGTGGCCCTTGAATTTTATTGTGACTTTTTCATAAAATCCAATGTGGTGGACAATCCAATTTGGGAGAAATTACTTAATGGGTTCCGTTGAACTCGGCTTGATCCAAGGAATCCAACGGCACCGGAATTTGGAAATCGGGCATACGGTTCAGCATGAACGCACCTCCAACTGTGACACATTGGTGGCGCTAGAGTGTTAGTAAGTAAGTAAGTAAGTAAGTAAGTTTTATTTATATAGCGCCTTTCACAGCACGAATGCACAAAGCGCTTTACAATACAAATAACACATAAAAAGGAAGAAAGAGCGACATACAAAAATGCAATACATACAAAATACAAGGCAATTACGACATACAAAATACATTACAAGGCAGTTACAAAATACAGTACGAGGCAGTTACAGTTACCAGGGGAGGGGAGGGGGGAGGGAATTACCATACAGGCAGCCAGCCTCGACATGCAGCCATACAATCGGCGCGGCCAATAACCTGACAGCACTGTACTGTAATGAGAGAGGGGGGGGGGGTGCGAAAGGAGGGGATGGGGTGGAGGAGGGCTGGGGAAGGGGTGGGTGCGTGTGGTGTGGTTTGTGTGTGTGTGTTTCTGAGTCCGTGAGTTCAGTCCATGTGTGTGTGTGTGTATGTGTATGCCTGAAGGCCTCTGGCCGAGTACTCTGACGGAATGTCTAAGCGATAACAGCAGGTTGCTATGGTGACGTCATCGATCCTCAAGACCAAAAGTCAACAGGGGGAGGGCAGGGAGGAGGGGGGACGGTGCAGCGCCTCTTTAGCCTGTGAATCTTCAGGGGAGTTTGGGCGAAACGGCCTTGACGGCCGGGTGGGAGCCAAAGTAGATTAGATGTTTGGGTTAGGGAGAAGAACAACAGATTCCAATGGTCATTCCTCTCTGTAATGCTTCTCTTTATCGAGCCTGATCTTCAACTCTGCCACGTCGCCTTGCAGGGTATCGATCTTACGGTTCAGTTCAGAAATCACCACAGGTAGATTACTCACTGCTCTGCCCAGCTCCGTTAGCATGACGTGCACCCTTTGGGCTAGAGTGACTGCCGTCTTCCCAATTCTTCGATAGACCAGGGCAAAGCTCAGTCCGAAGAGCAGATGTCCTGTTATCATTAAGGCAAATAGGTAAATGTATTCAATGTCCTCTATGGAAAGGGGCGCAAGGCACAGAACCTGCCACTTGTCCAACGCGTCCCTGGAGTAGCCCGCGGCAAAGGTCCCGTCTGGGCACATAGGTTCCCCCGGTCCTGAGTTTCTTGTTGAAAAGATTGTGTCGATTGCGTTGAGAGACCAGCTTATCAATTCCATGTTTAGATTCGAAAATTCACAGAAAAAAGAAGAACTACAAAGTAAGGGGAGAGCCGGTCAAGGTTACAGAGTAAGGCAGTGCCGGTCAAGGTTACAGAGTGGGTATAAAGACGGCTCTGCCACGCTGTTATTGCTGAGTAGTTCGGTCTCTCCCTGCTTGACAATATGAACACCCTCCAAGCTGTCTTCCTTGTGGCTTTCAGCCTTTCTGTTGGTGAGTATCAGCACATTAGATGTCTACTTGGGCCATTTTACCATCATTCTGATGTTAGATTTTGAGAAATTCTTACAAAATAAATTACATTCCAGTGTTTGATGCTATAGCCATCCATTTGTGTGTGTGTGTGTGTATTTCAGGCTTATCCCAGGCTCTCCTTGAGTCCAGGGCCCTGTGGCAGTTCAGAAACATAATCAAGTGCTGCGTACCTGATAGCTGGCCCGTCTTGGACTATGTTGACTACGGCTGCTACTGTGGAGTGGGAGGCTCTGGCAAGCCTGTGGATGATCTGGACAGGTCAGGGGGCATGGGTTGCTGAGCATGAAATACATGTAGTCCTCTATGCATATACACCATAATAAGTAGAATGCCTTAACGGTAAGACAGCAAGGTGAATGTTCTGTACAACCTGTGATGAGTACGGTTGTATTGTCCTACAGGTGCTGTCAAGCACATGACAAGTGTTACAATGATGCCAGGAAGAGTGGTTATTGCAAGCCCTTCCTTGACAGCCCTTACATTGAGGTCTACAAATACAAATGTGACAAGAAAGCGAGGAAGGTCACCTGCTTGAGTAAGTTGCACCAAAAATCATTTCCAAATTGACCTTACTGAACCTCATCAAAATGGCCTACCAGAAACACTTGCTGCACACTCTTATGCTTCTCTTTATCTGACCTCTAATTTCTGTTCTTCTCTCTCGCACCTTCAGGACGTAATAACAAGTGTGAGATGTTCATCTGCAAGTGTGACAGGAAGGCTGCCGAGTGTTTTGCGCGTTCTGGCTACAACCCTGCGAACCAGCACTTGCCCAGCGACCGCTGTCGTTAAGGCTTCTTGAGAACCTTGAGTCACTAGACTACTCTGCTCCGTACTCAAAGACAAGAAACCTAATCAGCTTTCTGAATGTACAAATGGCATACATTAGTCCTTGCATGCAATTCATTTAACTTTGATTTTAACCCGGCAACTAACATCCAAGTTGTTCATTCTGTTTTAGTACCTACCTGGTAAATCTACCTCTCAATCATACCATGTAGCCTACTACTATACCACTAGACACTGAATTATTCCTCTGCCTCTTCAAAAGTCTACAGCATCTTTGGACAATAAACTTCCATTTGTTTAGAAATTCACAATTGTGTCTCACTCTGTTAGATGACCCTGAGGAAGAGGAGGGGAATCGGAGGTGCTACTGTATGGGGCTCTTCTCTGAAATGCAAGAAATTGACCCAAATCCCCATTAGAGGGAGCTGTTGTCTGTATATTGCACACTGCAGTAATACTGTATGATACCTCATAAACACTGTCTGGACCACATCCCATGATGACAATAAGCACACTTCAATAATATCATGATCAGTCGTTCCAACAGTCTCTAATCAGCCATTGTTATTATAGTCAGATAGCATTGAGCGATGGCCCAATAGCTCACAGCCCAAAGCTAGATATCGCTGATGAAGCCAGGTTGGATTGATCCATGTTCCAAAGATAATGGAATGTGCTGATATCTCAGTTGGTGTATGTGTGTGTGTTTGTGTAAGTGTTTGTGTGTGTGCGTGTGTGTGGTGGTGGGGTCAGGTGTGAATGCTAAAATAAACTGCTTGTTTTTCATACTGGCATACAGGACACCAAGATGGAGCCAGAAGGTCTCGCTCTTCAGCCTTTACAGAACACAACGTGACTAGCTCTCAGTTTTGTCCACTTCCTAATGCCTCTGGGTCTTAAAAGTGTTCGTGCTCGCCGACAAAAGGCCTGGTCTCCATCTCCCCTTACCTCCTGTCACTCTGTAGAATGGCAGCGACAAAGAGACACTGTTCCCACAGCAACAGAATCTCCCTGCCATTGTATTTGCTAGGATGTCACTGGGGGGAGGAATGCCTGAGAGAATGCCTCATGAATATAACAGACAACATCCGGCATTTCAGACAGGCTCTGGGGAGAACAGATTGCGTGGAAGTACTTTATTTGTGTGTCGGTTGGAACCAGTATGATGGCGGAGCCAGCATCACATCGGCCCAGACTCTTGTTGCTGTGTTATGAATTGAGTTCCATCTATCTATCTATCTATCTATCTATCTATCTATCTATCTATCTATCTATCTATCTATCTATCTATCTATCTATCTATCTATCTATCTATCTATCTATCTATCTACAGTATCTATCTATCTCTCTATCTATCTATCTATTTATCTATCTATTCATTCTTAGAGCAGGGTGTTTTGTAAGAAATGGTTGTAGAGCTGGAGCACTTCACAGCATCTACCAGTGGATTGCAGGCCGGGGAACGTTGGTCAGTTGGTAACCATCCAATATAGTGTCAATAATACTGAGACAATATTATTAATGAAATATGATATATCCAGAGAAAACAAGAGTGAAGCAAGAGAAACCTTTTCAAACAGTCACACTACACAAGCAATTGTTGTACACAAGCAATTATGTCATGATGTCACATGTAGCCATCTTTCATGATACAAGAACTCAAACCACCTGAGTCCGAGTAAAAGAAAATATGAGACGGGACGGGGCTTGGCTTTTTTTCATGCTTTGACAATAACCATACAAACAAACAGGATACATACATAAGAACAAAAGTTTTGCCTGACTTCATTTAGCTGGCTGGTACAACTCACAAAAGCCTCCTAATCCTAGGAGGATAGCAGAGCCTGGAGGAGACGGAAATGGTGAGTAATAAAAAGAGAGAAGATCTCAACCCATTCTCACCACAGCTCATCTGGTCATGACACCATGACTCCACATTGCATGTAAACACAGGCCCTGGTGCTGCCATGGTTACCAACTGCTTGCTGTGCCAACCATCGCAAGTGCAATGATGCTCATGTTGCCTGGGGCGATGCATCCTGGCGAAAGTGAACCGCAGACAGACGGAGAAGGATGGTTGGGCGTGCCTGAACCAGAGGTTCATAGTAATGGCATGCCAATAAGATACTGTATAATTTCTCCCAGCACCTACCTCTGTCAGGAATGTCTGATGTAATACAGGAAAAGACAGGAAATTGGAGATTGGAGTCTTACCGAAGAAATTGCCCTGCCCTAGATGATGTTCAGAGGAAGAGTGACTACATGCGTGACTAATATCACAAAACCCTCACAAAAGCTCCTTTTGTTGTATTTTTTATGTCCTGATGAAGATCAGATGCGTGGTCAAAACATGTTGATGTTTTTAAAAATGTAGCCGTGCCACAATAAATCTTTTAAAACTTCAGTCCGGATACTTTTTGAATGCCTGGGACCTTTTGTTCAGTGTGTCTATTCCCATGTTCTAAGAGCACCTAAGTACCTTTGTTTGTAAGCTGCACTCACTTGATCGCCTACAGTAGCTGAGCTCGGCTGCTAAAATGCTCTTTTGTTGAACAGTGAATACTTTAAAGGAGTAGTTTGGTATTAAGCATTATACTGTAAGCCCTGTTATAAGGTTATTTGCGAACATATGTCCACATCAAGATTTTGACAAACTGTGCACTCTTGAGTACAAGTACACAGTGGATTTCTGTGCTCATGCCAAAGTAAATATATGCCCATACAGATCCATTGTGTGCTTTACTGTGACAGGAGCAATGAGCACTAATATCTCAAGAGTGCACAAACCGTCAAAAAAAATTGTAAGCCCCCTTCCAACTTACATAAGTTTTGGCCTAATACTGTAGCTACTGTAACTGTTATGTCAGAGCTCTGCTTAATGAGGACCTCAAACTAGTAACAGTACCCGACTCTTCATTTGAGAGTACTAGGGCTCCATTGTATATGGAAAAACTGGCATCAGTTTAGTCTTTGGAAGTTCATGCTTCAATAACCTTGGAGCAAATATCAAATTGAACAATCTTTTAGTTCCACTCCCTGCTTTAGTTAATCAGAAACCTGAAGCATCTGCCACACCATAGTTATGAAAGAGGATGTGAGAGAACACCAGATTATTTAAAAATGTTTAATAAAAGCTCTTGGCACACCTTATGTCAAAGAAAGCTTACGTGGCCTGTGTCTGCATAGCAGTTATAGAAAACACTCAGCTCTTTCACAGAGAAAGGTCACAGGTTGTGTGCAATCAATATTCCAAAATATACACATGGGCAAGATGGTCTGAATTAGGTTCCATATAGCCTTGAAGTCATATCAACAAGGCTATGTTATAGGATAAAAAAAAAAAAAAACGAATGCAAAAATCATTCACATTTAAATTAGGCACAGTTCAGCACTGGAAGGAGCTCAATCGAAACCCACTTAAAGGAGTAGTTTGGTATTTAGCAATATCAACACATTCCCATATAGATCCACTGTGTACTTAGCTGTGGCATGAGCAATGAGCACTATATCTCAATAGTGCAGAATTAGTTAACATATTTATATGGACCAGATTGATTGTAAATAACCTCATAACAGGGCTTATGATGCTAAATACTCCTTTAAAAGCATCAGGTTCCACATGACACATTATGCTCGGCTACGCTGATAATGTCAATGCTACAGAGTTGACACCGATCAAGATCCGTCAGCTCCCCTCTAACAGAAAGGAGCCGGATTCTCCAGCCGATCCCAGCTCCTCTGGTAGGAGAACATCCCTGGGGTGTAGGGGTTCCTCAGACCGGGGTTACCGCACCTGGGCCAAGATGGCGGCCGCTGGCGCGCGCAGGTCAGGGTGCGATGAAGAAAAACGGGGGCTTCTGGGCCGCCGCCTGAGCCCGCCTCGTGCTCCACGCACACCCTGTAGTTCTGTCCCTTGTTATTGTCCCAGAGCGGAGGGGCGCCGCTTCCGGGGCGGTAGGACACGCAGAACTCCACGCACTCCTTGGGATCCAGGCTCTGGGGCAGGGCCACGTCGAAGGAGAACAGCTCGTCCGAGTCGGAGGCTCCGTAGCGCGGCTGCAGCAGCCGGGAGCAGGGGACGTCCGCGTGGCTCTTCCAGGAGTCGAAGCTCACTCGCACGTGCACGGCCTTGTCGAAGCCGAAGCCGCAGATGCGCACGGTGCCTCTCAGAGAGCGCTCCGTCACGCTGCAGCTCTGCAGCTGCACATGCGCCTCCCGCAGACGGGAGTAGAAGGTGTTCAAGTCCGCGGAGGGTTGGGGGAAGGCCAGGCGCAGCCTGTAGCGCGGCCCCGACGATGGCCCCTGAGCCTGCGGTCGGACGGACGGTGGAGGCTCTGTGAACGGGGTGCCGGTGGGCGAGACGGGCTCTGCGGACATGGCGTCGTCGGCGGGGGAGGGGGCCTCTGGGAAAAACAGACGCACGGCCGTGAGAGATAGCCCCCTGAAGTCGGCGAAGACGACTCGCTTCTTCTTGTGGCTATCGCTGTCCCTGCGGACGCAGCTCCTGCTCGCCGAACGCTCCGGCGAGGAGGATGATGAAGAGGAGCACTGGCCAAGATGAAGGCTGGCACTGGCATCCTGGGGTTCTCTGAGCTGGGTGTGCGGACAGATGGGTTTCAAGGAGGAGACACCCAGTAGGTGACAAAGGGGCTGGCTCTGACTCAGACACAGCCTGATGGCCAGGTTACCTGGCAGAGCCGACTGCTGGTGCATCATGGTCCGGGGTGCCCTCCAAACGATGGAGCACTCTAGAGAGGGAGAGAGAGAGAGAGAGAGAGAGAGAGAGAGAGAGCGAGAGGAGGGAGGAAATAGGATTAAAGTCTGGATCTAAGACTGCGATAAAAAACAAAGAGAATGGATTCAGAAAAGTATTCAGAACATTCCTTACTTTGTACAGTTTCTCTTCAGGATGTTGTAGCCATAAGGTCCAGAACGGTTGAAAAAAAGCTCTATGAATGCACAAATGGTCAAAAATTGTATTAACCCCCCAAATGAAATCTACGAAAACCAACAAAAACTTTTTCTGAGCACTTCAGCCAGAGCAGAACAATAGCCTACATTTTGAGTATTAAGACAACGGATCGTTCTATTATAAAAAAATAAATAATAAAAAACACAATTCTGAAAAAGTTATTGCGGATAAAGTTTCTTACGGGAATGCTCTCAATGCAATTCTTTCAAGTCCACAGAGGAAATAGTTATCGTTGAGTCGAAAACAATACCTGTATCGTATATTATTCTTCCTGTGTTGTAAACATATTGTAGTCAGCTATCTCCCATTTACTTTTTATCGCGTGAAACTAAACTCTTCACCGCTCGCGCCTATTAATATAGCAGTGGATACTTGACCGCGCCTATTAGAACCTGTTGGCCCATCCAGCTCATCAGTCCTGTTGGCCCATCCAGCTCATCAGTCCTGTTGGCCCATCCAGCTCATCAGTCACCACGGCGGGGGCAGTCTTGCCCAATGGTCTTGTTCACGCCGACACACCCCAGGGTTAAAATGCAGTAGAGCTAGACAGAGGTATTGAGACATCATGTGTTCCCCTTGCACCTTCAAACACAAATAATCCAATAAACCGGTAAAACTTTAGCCTATAACAACGTGTATGTTGGCATCTATCCCAGTACAGTTTTTAATTTAACATAATAAATGTTAAAAACCTGACCATTAATAATGTAGCTTAAACCCTTTTCAAATGTAACCTATTGTAAAAGTGTTAACAATTAGGCCTATACCTAAATATATGTTATGACTATGTCATACTTAATTGCACTGGACAAATAGGACACACCTCTTTTTATAGAATTTCAGTGACTCTTTTATTTTAATATTTTTATTAACTCATCTTTTTTTCTCTCTTTCTAATAGCTCCCGTGTCACGTGACTCCACATCAATGGCGAATTGTAGGCTATTACTACATTGAATGAATAGGACACACATCTTTTTTTGAATTGTAGTTTTTCTTCTATTTTATATGAATACTGTATATTAAATGACAATTCATCTTTTTTTCAATAGCTCCCATGTCATGTGACCCAGTGACGCCAAATCAATACCAGATATTACAACTACACTGATCAAAGACACACCTCTTTTTATTGGATTTTAGTTATTTTTCTATTTTATATGAAGACTCTAATGCCCCCCCCTCTCTCTCCAATAGCTCCTATGTCATGTGAACCAGTCAATGCAGAATTGTAGGATTATTGGATTCTATTTTATATGAATATTTGATTTCTCAAGTTCTGACATTTTGAGCAAGAGCGCCAGTCCTTTTCATAACACTGTGATTAGACATTTGATGATCTGTGCCAATGGAACAGAGGATTGTTCTAATGCAATAAGATATATCTCACCTTTAATATCAGTGGTGATTACTGATTCTTTTGCTTTTCATCTAACTCTAATTCCACATACGATGATGACTGTTCATTCAGTTGAGAGTAAATATCCATTTAGAGAGGTCAGATGAGCGTTTGACTTTACTGTAATGAGCAGGCTGTGGTATTATCTCACGGCTGACAGAATGTCGGCTGTTGAAGAGTTTCACAACTTGACAAAGAGAGGATTAGGCCGACGGTGGAAAACGGTGCTTGTCGGGCAGTGGGATAATATAATGAATACTGCATGAAGATGTAATTAATTCCTTTGAATATTATCTCCACTGAAATCCTAGATTCCATGCCCTCTCCATTCACATAAAAGTCTGTTACTAGCAAATGTTGAATCACTTTGGTCTCAGAAAACAGCCAGCACTAGGAGAAATGTTTTCTTTCCAAACAGAGAGATTACCATACCACAGAGCTGCCAACTAATCCTTATCTAACTCTGCATAGCTGAAGGTTTTACACTGCCATACATAAGCCATTTGAGTGGACTGTACGAGCATTTCCATTCACAATGACCAACATCAATGCATTTTCAAAACCTATGGTCTTGGCAAACAGTGGAAATATCCTAGTTTGATCAAGAAAACCTGCCTGGTGATAGGGCCCTAAACAGGTATACAGGGTGCCATCTGCTGGACAATGAAGAGTAATTCTAATACAATTTTACAAAATGTGTAATGACATCAATGTCAATGTCATTTTATTTATATAGCACTATTCATACAAATCAATGTAGCACATAGTGCTTTACATAAAAGGAGAAGGATAAAAACATTGACATCATACTCGTCTACTTGTCTATAGGTGATTTACATGCTGTAGGTAGGTACAGTATGGTAAACTGTTCCTAATAACAAAAACAGTATGGTTTTAGTGTGGAAGTGAACTTGTGTTAATAACTTGTGTTATAACTTCCATCAGAAACACAGCATGGTGAATATTAAAAGAATGGGAGTGCAGTTTCTAGCTTAGTCAGCGATCAATACAGGAATTAGAACAAGGCTTGTATAAAGTGAAAGTGACATTGGACCTGATGAGTACACGGTCCTTCCAGTAAATGAGAATTCTCCAATAACAGAATGTATCTGTTGAGCCAAATCGATGGTCCACATTTGGTCGAGTAATCCCCATTGATTCCCCGAACCGGCAAACGTAACTGATTACTAGGCGGTTTTACGCATGAAAACCATTGATTTCTGGAAGCCCCTATACCAAATTACCACTTATTGATAGAGTGTGAATGTGTGTGTGTGTGTGTGTGTGTGTGTAGGGAAATGGTGTAGAGAGGATACCATTTGGTGGGTATTTCCAAGTCTTTCTGAGGAAAGCTTTTACTTGAATGTACTGTATTTTCAAGTTGCTCCACTTGATGGCACTGGAACATCAGCATTAAATCCCCTGACTGCATTTTTCCAGCTGACATTCAATTCACATGCAAAAACACACAGCAGAAATGTTAGCTCTCAGGTGAGGAAAAGAGACTAGCATTACCTGACCCACCGGACCACAGCTCATGGTGTGTATCATGGTCTTGCGCCCTGACAGACAGACAGATAGGCAGACAGACAGGCAGACAGGCAGACAGTCAGACTGACAGACAGACAGACAGACAGACAGACAGACAGACAGACAGACAGACAGACAGACAGACAGACAGACAGACAGACAGACAGACAGACAGACAGACAGACAGACAGACAGACAGAAGCCCTTGACATTATTTCCAACAAACCAAATGTCGCCTTTTTACCTTGCCTCAGTAAAATGTAAAATGGTTTGTGTTGCTAAGCACTGGGCTATTGCCAGAAAATAGCTGTTGCCCAGAGTTTAGATAGGAGTACCGCAAACAGACTGACAAGCCTGTCACACTATTATCAACACACCAAATATGTTATTCGAAATTGAAGTATATGTACGAAATAACACCAGTGTTTACTTATCCCCTGGTCTGTTGGTTGGCTGTTGTCCCTGGGTTCTTATGCAACCTGCTCTCAAATATTTAGCTGAAACACACCTAGAATAGCTCAACAGTGTTCCAACAGAAAATACTGTGACAGTGAAAGCATGGCTTAAGCAAACATGAGTTTATGAGGTGAACATGGAGTGTCCCCCAGAAACTAATGGTTGCTCTGGTCACACATTAACATTCTGGACACCTTTACTGCATTACCACAGTGCAACTGATACCATAGAATGACCTTATCATACACACTATAACTATAATGGGAACTAATAGCTTGTTGTTAGTGCTTTTACAGTAACAGCAATGGGAATGGTGGCCTCCAATGAACATTCACATGCCCTAGATAAGTTTGAAAAACAACCCATGATGCAGTGCTATGAGACCTCGTGCAGTCCGTCTCTGTTGCCGGCATACCCAGCACACACTGCTTCCACAGCACACGAATAGAACAGAGAGTGCATCCATACTCGTACAGTATCTACATGCCATTTGTAGATGGTTCCCTATAGAGCTGCCCTCTAAAAGATTACAAGTGTTTAATGAATCCTCTTCACCAGCAAGTGGATTGTTTTCACACATCATGGCCCATTTTGCGGTTGCTGTGTGTTATGTTGTGTTGACCCAGGAGACAGTACACGGAATAACCTATTTCCTCTAATGCATGACATAATCCTACAGCTACGGCACAGCTCATCCTCACACCAAGGAGTGTGGCATGCATGCTGGTCACATCTCATGCATTTTGTATGAATAAAGGACTCATGGCTCCAGTCCCAAAGAGAGAACGCTGTGTTAATTAAACTCCATCTCAACCCAGGCCTGATCGGGGAGCCGGGCTGCTGCCTCGCAGCTTCCCCAGAGACCTCCTCACATGAGACACAAACAGTTTTATAAAAATAATACAGTTATCCACATGAGAGGAATTATCAGCATGAGAGAAATTGGATATCGTCTTTGTCTTCTCTTTCTATATCATGTGCGAATGAATTAATCCAAAGTGGCCAAGTTGGAGACAAGGCATGCCCCTCTACATCTTCACACTGAGGAGAGGGAGAGTTCATTAGTACATGAGCAGTGCACTCTGGAAAATCAGAGCCCCAGTCTCCTGAGTGCTTCCTTCCTTACTCCTTCATTCCCTGTGAAGGCGCTGCTCTTTGATCCAGACGTATTTCCTCGCTCTTTGTCTCGTTCTTTTTTTTTCTCTTTAAAAGCATGTTCCTGCAGCTCAGGAGAGAGGAACATCATTAATCCAATGCCTGAAAATTAGTTTAGCTTTTAGTGAAATCCACAGAGATGTATTGAAAAATTGTATGTTGGTCAGGCAACAAGTAAAATTCTAGGGCTGATAAATTAGAATGTGTGAGTGATCAGTGAGGGGCACAATGTGCCTCGTTTCCACTTTAAGATTCCTTTTATTTGTCACATGCAGTGTACAGTCGCAGTGAAATCCTGCTGCCAGCACCAAGATTATGCTCGATACAGATAAACACTAATACTCAATTACAAATTACTCATTTACAAGTTAGACATTTACAAATTATGAAAATTCCAAAAATGTACAAATTAACACTAATTACACAATGAGTACCCTTATATCTATAGGGTATAGGCCTCTCAGGAACCTGTTGGCCTAGGTCTTGCATCTTCTGGAGTAGAAGTCTTCAAGATGATATTCCCAGTCAGGATACTCTTGATCATGGATGAGTAGAAGTTCCTTTGGATCTGGTGGGACGCTCTGAATTTCCTCAGTTGTCTGAAGTGGTACAGTCTCTGACGTGCTTTCTTCACCACAGTGTCTATGTGTGTTGACCATGTCATCTGGTGATCTAGACGCCTAGGTACTGTATTTGAGCTAGCTACAATTGACTGAAGAAAAAAACATAAACGCACCTGTGTCCAACCAGGTCCGGTGCACCACTGTATAAGGGGGCTTCGCCTGCTCAACTGCTCCTTAGAAATGTTCAGGTTGAGAAGATGACTGAAAAGAGAAGAACCGAAGATGACTACTCAGCAACTCTCTGAGGAGCCGGCGGTGTCCTCCAGGGACCCCCGGCCGGCGCTGATTAGTCCTCCAGATAGATTCTGCGGTTGCGGAGCTCGCTATAGCGACGTGGGACATCCTCTCTGCTTCCGCTGTATGGGGCTGCAGTTCGCCAGGGTGGGCCTGGTTCCGTCTCCCCCCTGCCAGGTCTGCGCTCTCCTAGATCCTCTGGAGAGGATCCTGCGAGCGCACTTCTTCTTCCGCTGCAGGAGATCGAAGATCCCGCTCCCACTCAGGGCGGATCGGACGAGGGTGATGTCGACGTGCCCCACAGCCGGCGCCGATGTTGTCCCTCCCGCCGTCTGACGAGGAGGACGAGGGCCCTGAGGACCACGAGTATCCTTCCTCAGAAACCCCGGTTCTTCTTCCGGTGGGGTCGGGCATGGGTCCTTCGACCGTTACCTTCCCAAGCTGCTGGAGAGAGCGAGCCGCGCATCATCTCAACATCCCCATTCCGGAAGCTGCTGCTGTGACGGGGCTGCCTCTCTGGAGCTCCGTCTGCTACGGGCTTCCTCCCACACCTGCCCCTCGTCTCCTGCCGGCGATGCCCAACCTGGAGACGTTCATGGGGGATGGATGGGCTCAGCCGGCTGCACTGAGAGCTCCGCTACGGCCCTTCGCTAAAGCTACCAGGGTGGCCGGCTGGGATGATGTCATAACAGGTGGCTCCCCTATGCTGGAACCCGACATCACCGCAGTGCTCGTGCCTGGCTCCTGCGCTTGGGGTTCGGCCTAGAAGCCTTTGAAGCCTTACCCCAAGGACAAGACGACCCTGTCCTTGGCAGACCAGAGTTACGCGCTAGTGGCGCAGGCTACAGGCTACTCATCCATCGCCATGCTAACCATCTACATTGGCCAGCTAGCCAAGGAGCAGATCACCTCCGCCGTGGAAGCGGATTGGAGGGCGGAAATGTCGAAAGCTGCGGGAGCCATCGCTCAGCTGGTGAGGATCTGTGCCTCCTGCCTGGGAGGAGTGATGGCCACGTCTGTCGTTCAGCAGCGTCATATGTGGCCGGCTCTGACCGGTCTGTGTGAGGAGAACAAGGGCGTCCTCCTCAAGTTGCCGGTAAGCAAGCAGGGGTTTGGCCTTTGTTGGCTCTGATGCACACCACCACGGTGGTGAGACATCTCACCGACCTGGGGTTTGTGGTCAACTGGGAGAAGAGAGCATGCCCCCTGGCCAAAGGCGCTGCTTATGCCTTCCCGTCGATGGGGCTGATTTTACCATTGCTAGCCAGAGTGCGGTCGGAGGGGCTATCAGTGATACTGATAGCGCCAGATCACCACTGGGCGAGGTGGTATGCGGAGGTGATGGCCATGACGCCTGTGGGACCGTGGTTCATCCCTCCTTGGCCGAACATGCTCTCCCAGGCAGAGGGCTCGATTTGCATGCCCTCCGTTCTGGGACGGCTGCTGGTGGCCTGGCTCTTGAACGGCAGAGATTGTCTGACAGAGGACTCTCTCAGGCTGTGATCTGTACAGCAGACCTGCGGTCCGTACTACCCCCCAGTTGTTGGTTTGCCACGGCCCGGGGAAGGTTGGATCACCGCTGTCTAAATAGTCTCTCCCAGTGGATTTGTGAGGGCATCTCCAAGTCTTGTGAGACTGCGGGTCGCCCTCTGCCTGGGGCTGTTCGGGCACACTCTACGAGGGGCATGGCCACGTCGGTTGCCCTGTTCAATGGTGTGTCTGTTGAGGACATTTGTGTGGTGGCGACTTGGTTTTCTATGTCTCCTTTTGTCCGTTATTATCGTTTATCCATTTCCTCTGTCTCTGTGGCGTCTTCTGTGCTAGGCACAGCCGCCAGCGCGGGTCAGCTTTAGACACGATGTCCCAGGACGGGACCGTCTGAGGAGTGACGGTCCGCTCGTCTGTGGGTGAGGGTAGGACGGGCTATGTTACGGTGTAACCGCTTCCGGTCCAGCTCTCCCCTCACGCACCTCTCTTTGCCCTCGGCTGTGATAAACCGAGTGTGGCAGGGTGGGGCCAGAGCCTGGGTGGGCTAACCTTTGGTATGAGCTCACCTTGGAGCGCTGGCTTGTGTCCTGGCTGGCCAGTCCTTTGTTTCTAAGGGGCCAGCAAGAGTGTATGGTGCGGTCGTGTAGCTACACTTACGCCAATAGGAGCTAGCCCTGTGGGGCTCCGCTCCACCCATAGAACTAGGGATACCAATGGTTAACCATCAATTCAGATGCTCACTGAGTTCAAATCTTGCTGAAGTTGACATCCTGTCAACCTAGGTTGGCAAAATATTGAATTGGTTGGTAAGAAACTCGCCTCTTTTGTGATTTGTGGAATTTCAACCAAAACAAAACAAAGTAAATCACACTAAACTAAATTATTGACAATAACAGTTTTAATCAAACTGTAACAGAGCAATTTAGCCTGAAACCCAATTTAATCTGTTTTTGTTTGTGATAGAGTGAGGCTAAAGGAGTCTGAGAAATAAAGCAACATCTAAGATGAGCAGTCATCGCTCTGGACCAGCATATTGTCACTGTTAATTTTCCGCCTCCTTATTCACTCATTTGAATTTCATTGTCTGCCTAATCTGCCAGAGGCAAAATGATATCAGAACATTTTATTTCCCCATGAATATTTGATTGTCAAAAATTGCCCTACAGGAATGGACAGTACCTGAGATTTGGTTTTGACTAGAGATTAAACTATCAAGAAATCAATTTCTCCTGCTTTGAATAATTCAGGGTTTAATGAGATGAGAAATCGAAATGGTTTGGGAAGGACAGAGAGGGGAGGAGGAGATATGTTTGCAGACCTGTCATTCAGACTCTAAACAGAGGAACCCATAGTCCCTCTGTGCTGATACTGATACAACACGAGGAGAGAGACCCACTGTGTTGCACCACTGTCACTATAGTTACAGTACCTGAACCGCTGCCTTTGTAGGGGACACGCTATGTGGTCGGTTTCCCATTCGCCATATGATTAGCAATGAGTATAATCAGTGTTCGAATTGTTAATTTTTTACAGGAAGATGCAATGTAGCTTTGAATTATTATTATTTATTTTTTTTACAAGCGCACATTATGCCCACAGCAATTTTCACAAAATGTACACCTCCCTAAGGACATTACTGCAGGACACCTTAACCATAACTGTAACATTTCTAATTCTACAATTCAATTTCATCCACTTTTCTTCCTTCTCTCCCTACTAATTGTCTCAACTGTGTATTGACAGTAATAAGCAAAGACACCTTAAGATTTTATGCAGTGGACTGAATTTATTATCATAAATGTACAAGTGAATGAGAGCGCAAGCAATTGAGAGGTCAAAAGACCTGACATGCTGTGCCTCAGTAACATGAAGAGCTCTAACTAACCACTGCCTAGCCAAAAAGAAACAACTAGAACAAATGGTTACAAAAAAATCTCACAATAAAAGTTCCCCATTCCTACATAGCACTGTTACCATCAAAAAGGAACTAAACAGGAAATCATCTAAACATTTTCAGTTATTCCTACAGCATCAACTACTGAAAATACTGTAAGTAGACCTATTCCTTATTACTTGAGCCAATTAAATAAACAAATTTATATTATTTGTATTCATGAAATCATTTCACTTTTATAAACTTTAATTATTATGCTATTTAACCAAACAAATAGGTATTCTAAATGAAAATGCATTTAGGCGCCTACAAGCATAGTAGCTACAAGATTCTGACTCACTCTATCTTCACTATCACTAGCTGTTCATAACAGACTCCATATTGGCTCATAGTCGTGCTTTTTCTGTTAATTTTCACATGCTCTTGCTTGGAGATTGCTAGCTAAAACATGCTTTTTCTGAAGCCAATCCTTTATATACTGTCTTGGGGAAACACATTTCACAGGAGGACCAACACATTTAAGGAAAATCAAAGCTGATAAACTTGTGAGTTCCAGGTTGACCCTCATTGCACTTATAATGTTTATTTGGCTGAAGCCACGTTCGCATTTTGCAGTGGAGCTGCAAGTGTGTTGACTGCTTGTAGTAGAGGCTTTACAGTAGTTCCTTTGGAGGACTACTTTTCTCTCCACTGTCCTTGACTGTGTCAATGTATTCTCTCATTCCTCTTTGTGCCTCTCGACTGTCAAGCTTGAAGAAAGTGCAGAGCTCCAGCACTTCTGCCTCAGCATATCTCACCTCACACTCCTCTGGACAGCTGGAAGGCTGCAGGGTTTTGATATCGGAGAGGAAGTGCTGAAATTCCTCTCTGTCGTGCAGCTTGCCTGGTAGACACCCCGTTCTTTGCTCAATTCCCTTCCTGCCAGGGAATTAAAAAAAACAACTCCCTGTTAATTGCACGGCCGTGTCTCACATTTGTTTCTAGTGCAACTGTTTTAAAGTTGTTTACCTCCAACGGCCTGCTGGGCCTCCTGTCTTCAGACCCGGGGAAGAATTCATGGATTTCACTATTCGAATCAGTCTCCTGAGTGACGCGTCTGCCCAGTGAAGTGTCAAACTTCTATCTTGCAGGGAGAGGGAGAAGTCAGACAGTTCTTCCAAGGCATCACACACTAGTCCTAGGTTGAGCACAAAGGTTGGACTACCGAGCCGTTGACATAAACCTCGAAACATGACCCTTTCTGTTGAGCTTCGGCTTTGGTCCACAGATGCTTCTGAAAAGTGCTTGTATAGGGCAGGGTACTGTTGCCAGACAGCTTTCACAGTTCTGTAGCTTGAAGCTACTCATCTTGTGCTCAGAATCCACCCTATGTTTTGACACTGTATTGCAAGTGTCTCACAACATGCAGTCAACTCTCTTCGGTTTTTAGCAGAAGCACGATAGAGGCTGTACAGTTTATCAAAGAAAGACTGAAATGGATTGAGACCTGCAGCCTCCTCAACAGCATCTCCAAGCGGTGGTTCATACAGTGCCAGATAACAATGCCGGGAAACTGGTTGATCACTCTGGTTGCCACACCTGACTTTCTTCCAAGCATGACCGAGGAACCATCACAAGTTGCTCCTTTAAAATGTCTTCTGTAAAGCCATGGTGAGATAGGTTATTCGGCAATTCTGTATGAATTACCTCTGCAGTGGTGGCAGGTAGCTCTACACATGCTTCGACATAGATTATTAGTATAGATTTTTTGAGGGTGGTAAACTCATCAATCATAATCAAAATCTTTGACTTTCTAGAACACTTTCAATTACTTTCTTTCTCATTTCACTATGTGTTGGATAATATTTGCACATGATTTATTTGAATGTGAAGTCCTTCCCATGTCCAATCCATTCAGGACTTGGACTTCCTCGTCGGTTTCTAGGTCAGAGTATGGCCTTCCAGATTTAGCGATTTTATAAACAGTTCTAAACACCCTGTCAGTGGTCAGAAACTGATCCCTCATCATCTCAGCAGTCATCTTTTCCATCGTTTTCTCTTTCACCTTTTCCACTGCTTTCTCAGCTGCCTTGTGAAAGTCTGAGGTCCTGTGGCGATGTATTTTCTTGCGTAGAGACTGTTGCAGTGCACTTTTTGTTATCCGTGATGAAACCACCTTAACCTCGATCCACTCCTCTGCTGCAACATGCTTCTGTTTTCCACCCATTTCTGGTCCATCAGGATTTATCTTGTTGCAGGTTGAACAACCAAGTGCTTTACCTTAATATACTGTACAAGCCATGGATATAGCTCCGTCTTCTGCTTTGCTTGCTTTTCTGTCCAGCATTCTGGGATATCATCATTTGTTCTTTCTTCCTGATCATTTTCAGAATCAGAACTGCCAGTACTTCCTGTTTCATCATCTCTTTCTGGCCTTGCTGCTATTGAACTACCTGCTCTCTCTCCTCCTTGTGCTCCCTCATCTACTCATTCTCTACAAAAGTAATGACATGAACTTCAATTAAAGAAAGAGCAGTGTGGGTAAGGAAGAAAGAACAGTGTGGGTGAAGTAAGTGCGTCTGACTCATTGGACTCTGGATGAAAGAAAAAGTCATTTTTAACGACAGCCCGGCTTGTCTCCTGGGTGACTGATCATCGACTGATCATCGAGGGCCTCTCTCTTGGGGTCCTAGATAAAATCATGGCATTATGGACTTTCCATCCAAAAGCAGCCTGTGCTGTAATAGAGACTTGGTTGAGCTCAACCAGCCAGGGGGCGGCTCTGGTTCCTGTTATAGGAGAGGCAGCTGAGCTGTTCCATTAGCCTGACACTCAGACTGAATTGCCATTTCGTTTCACTTCATTTTTCAGTCTGAATGAGCTCCCATTGCAGTCGTTTTCTGAGATGGGCGTTGCCAAAGAGGGAGCCCTCAGCGATTAGTTCATCCCCTAACAGCGGTGGCTCCAGCAGATTTGCACTGGGGGTGCTGAGGGGGAGCTTCATTATTAATTGGGCGTGCTATGGAACTGTGGAGGAACCAGTATACACACACACACACGACCTCGGTGTTAAGAGTGGCTGATACACACACTGAGCAATACAGATGTATGACAGAATCAGACTCGGCTCAAACAGTACACACACACACTGTAGGATACTGTTGTATATTTCGGATGCATCTTCTTCTTGTGAAACAGAACTTCAAGGAGGCTAAAAACTTTGAATCATCAATTTATTGAGCACACCTCACACAGGTCAAATCTTCGGCAATACTCCAGTTCACAAGGTGGTATCCAAGTTTATATGTCCTAGCTACAGGCCAGGTTTCACATTACAAACATATTTGCATACAAGGGATGTTCATTAACACAGATCTGATCAACTAGTCTTGTAATTGGTCAACAGGTCATTGAGCTCTGCCCCCCTCCGGACATGGGGCAATTTTGGGTTCTTCCTGTGTCCTCCTAAGATCACGTTTACAACTAAAGACTTCCGAGGTGTTATCTTTATTGACTCAGGGACAAAGGAATGTTTACTCAAGACAGGGCATCTGTTGTCCTCTGCATGTTAAACTACTCAAGTTAACAAAGTTCCTACTGAAGTGAAGTTTATTCATTATTCTTAATCAAATGATTACTACATGAGAGTAATACAAATGTATTGATGTAATACAGTATAAAAATATACTACAATACTGTAGGTGCACACACACACGCACACGCACACACACACAAACACACAGAGCGAGTCAGCGACAGAAGCCTCATGCACCGCTGTTGTGTATGTATAGCACAACCGGCCTAATACAGCGCTAAATTATAGGACCGTGTCACACACACACACACACACACACACACACACACACACACACACACACACACACACACACACACACACACACACACACAAAAAAAGGTGTTTTTTATTTGATGTGGTTGAGTGATGCAGAGAGACTAAAATGGATTTTTGATCATAGGGTATTTGCACTTGCAGAATATTTAGAGAAAGCTTGGGATAAACGAACAAAGATAACCTATACAGTATGTGATGCATTTATTTGGGATTCTGACAAAATATTATTTTTATTTATTTATTTTCTGTTATTGTTTGGTGTACATTGCATAGCTTACAAACCGTGAGAAGTGTATGCGATATAGTTAATTATTGTGTATTGTTCTTATAATCCCGTAAGGGATGGGTCCTCGGACATGACACAAAAATAAACTCATTCATTCATTCATTCATTCATTCATTCACACAGTTGAAAATGTAATTTCATTCAGTAAAAAAAAAAAAAAGTATTTTTCATCAGATTTCTTGGGGGTGCTACAGGGGTGTGGGCTTTCTGGTATGGGGGGAGGGGCACCCCAAAGCACCACCCTGGAGCCGCCACCATCCCCTAACTAATCACAGCATTTGAGATCGCATTCAAAGGACACTAATTGGCCTGGTTGTAATTCCAACTGAGAAATCACTCAGATGAGAGCTTTTCAAGACCCTGTATTTTGAAAATTAAAGTGGGTATGCGATTCAGCGACTGGTGCCAGGCTACCGTTCCATAGCAGGCAGGCAATGCATTGCGTGTTTCCTAAGGAGGACATTTTGAAACATTTTAACTATGCACTGACTCTACCTACATGCGGTTGTCTCTGACATTCCCTACCAACCCACTCTTGTCTTCGCAACGTATTTTTGTCTCTGTCTCCCTAATCAGCTCACTGTCTCACCTCCCGCCTCCCTGTCTATCTCATTGGTATTTCTATTTCAATGAATGAAACAGAAGCACTGGCACATCGTCTTCACTTGCTCAGTGGAACCCATATTTATGTACATAACATTTCGGTCAGTGACCTTCTTCTGGTACAGTATGTGACATTTCTGGTAGGTAGAATACAACCACAATGTTGTCCAGTCCGAGTGACCTTGAGTCCATCACTGTGTCATGGCGTCGGACACATCTGCCGTCTCATCATGTTTCTAAACTTGTACATATTTGTACTCTGTTCACCTTTGCCCCACCCATTCTCTGTATTACATGCTAGGACAGCAACATGCCTGGATATGGGGGATGAGGACTCTGTATTACATGCTAGGACAGCAACATGCCTGGATATGGGGGATGAGGACTCTGTATTACATGCTAGGACAGCAACATACCTGGGGCCTCATTTATAAACATTGCGTAGAATCCACGTAACTAAGTTAGCTTAGCTAAGTGATTACTAAAATATACGCACAAAAAATCTCAGATTTATAAAACGCTGCGTATCACAACCCATGTTCACTCAGGCACGCCTACGCCAGCTGCCCTTTATAAATCACAATCAACACTTAACTTGGCGCACGTGAACGCGCGTTCTGATCACACCCCAATTAACGCCCACAATTGCCTATAAATGGTCAGTGATACGCCTATATATATGCAACGACAATGGAGCCGAGTGCAAAAGGCAGAAAGAGAAAGATACATTTTACCGATGCGAGGTGGAGGTATTGGTCAACGAGGTATACCGCAAAGAGACGCCGCAAAAGTATATTTTCGGAACGATGATTTCACATGTGCACGACTGATAAGAGCACCTGTTAGGCCTGAGTGGTCTGTTAGATAATGAATTATCTATCATGCAGGCTATATTGGCATTCGTTTAGTGCGGTAGGCCTTATTAGGTGGCTGCTTATATCCAAACTGATAATCATTATAAGCCTATAGTGTTGTTGCATGGGTAATGGGGTTTGGATCTATATTGCACGTAATCTAATGCTTCACAGGGTGGCCCATGAATAAAATCCCTAATTTATCAACGTATAAACGGGTCAATTTACAATGACATCCATAACAATGCAAACATGTAGGCCTATAGTGACTACTTAAGGCAAGTATCCCCAATTTAACTGTACGACAGATCTGAGGGTTCTTTGCAGCAGCCAATTTGTGTATTTTCCTGGATATCATGCATTTCACATACTTTCTCAAAACATTATGTAGGCATATAGAAGCTGCGTGTTTAATGGATGTTGCGGGATAGCCAAGCACATATTAGAACATCTGTGCCAAGTCCCGGCATATCCAAGGCCCCGTGCGTCATGGCCTACTATAATCCAGCTATATCAGTGCCTGTATCGAGGTCTTGTAAATATATGGGGTCCATGGATGAGTTTTATGTGATTCTATAAAGGGTAATTATTGCTACACACATGACGATTCGGCAAATTAATAATCTAACTTGCTCCCTTGTGTTCTTACAACTTGGAGACGCATCACCTCCATGCGCTGTTTTGCGCACAGCTAATTCTACCAAAGCGGCATGTGAGCATTGGGATGACATGCGTTTTTAGTCCCACATTCCTCGAATGCCTGCTACATGACAATCATAAGAAAATATGAGGATATATGATGATGTACAATATAGCCTAATGTAGCCTACAGTTTCCTCAAGTAGGACATTTCCATTCACCGCTCAACATCATTTTAATTGCGGCTTGCCTCAGTGGTCATTCGGGTTTACATAAAAGCCTAATCAAATATAGGCTATAAATACATAAATACATTAACGAATGAATAGGTGGATAATTAAACATATGAATAATTAACTAAATAAATGATTAACTGAATAAATATACTTCAACGCCGAATGCAACATTTGTTTGGTGCGGTATAGGCCTTATAGTTGTAGGCTATCGACATACGGAATCATTACTATGATAAGCCTATAGGCTCGTGTCGTGTTGTGTTATCAACGTAATATGTGGCTTTTATTCATAGGCTACTGAACGTGATGCTTCTAGGGATAGCCTATAAATGAATAGGCCTACAACATAACATTATATTATGACACAAATGGGTCAATTCACAGACACATCCAAAGCAATGCCGACATTATTTCGTGATTAGGCTACGGTGGCGATTGATTCTGTTTAAACTGTGTGACACATTGGAGGGTTTCTTGCAGCGACCGATGTATTTATTATTCAATATGTCATGTGTTTCGCAGACTTTCCCGAGTTTCATCTCTCTGCCATCGGAGTCGCGTTTTCCCCTTTCTCCAGAAACGTGCTTATCGTAGTTAAAGGAGGGTCGAAGTGTGCGTAGAGTTACGCACACCTTTCGCCAACTTATCGCTCAGCTCGTTTTTTATAAATACCGAAAGTTGCGTAGAAAGTTGCTCAGCATGGGTTACGCACGCTTTTGTACTTACGCAACGTTTATAAATGAGGCCCCTGGATATGGGGGAGGATGCTAAGATGCAGCTTGCCTGTGGATATGAGGAGGACGAATTATAGCCGAAACTCAAGAATGGTTCACTAAAACAGACTGGCAGGTAGAGTTGACACTTCATCAAACTGAGACCGATTGTCAGAATAATTGCTTTACCTGCTGTAATTATATTAAGTGCCCTCTTAGGTGCGCATGCAGATTATGTGCCTGTGTGTGTGTCTGTTTGTGTGTGTGTGTGTGTTGTGACGGAGCTCTGTGTGGGAGGAAGTTAGAGGGCTGTGAAGAGTTGTTGCCCGTAGGAAACGGCTGCAATTTGTTTCCCGAGGATTCAATCAAATTCCCGCCGCAACTGTCCAGAAGCACAATTTCATTTCCAAAGTTTACAATCGCGTTGGGGAGCCTTGAGGGGAGGAGCGCTGGAAGGGCAACCCGGTGTTTTCGCTGGGCGCGGCTGATAAGAAGGCACACTCTAAGTGAGCTAAATGGGAAATAGCGCTGGCACAGCTGTTGTTCCATTAAGGACCCCCTGAGGAGACGTTAGAGGGGGGCCGGGAGGAACGGAGATGGGCGGAGTGCCAACAGACCCAGCCACATCTGCCATTGACTTCAAGCTTCTTATTTGGCGACAGAAAGAATGCCTGGAGACCTATGGGTGCTATTCATATTCTTATGGATAGACAGGTTGTGATAGGTCAGTGGTGCTCTCATCGCGTTGATGGTTGTTTACTTGTTGTTGAGGGTAACGAAGCACTTCTCTCACCTTTTGTTTAATGATGGCCTCTTAAAATCAACCCTGCCGCCTTCCTCTCTAATATGGTATCTCTACAACAGTTGCTATAGAAACACAGACTGTGCAGTCTCGTCTCGTCTCTGTCTTTGTGTGTTCTGGGGCCGGGACTTATCGGGTTTCTCTGAAAAGTTGAGACAGGCATTGTGCATTTCTGAGAAAAGGAAAAAACAAGGTAAAAGGAAGAGAGGCGCATTCCTTTGTTTGACCGGCAGCTCTGTCACGGCTCTTAGAGCTTTGGACAGAATGTACTTCAATGAGCCTCATTTATGGTAGCCTTCAAAAAGTGTTTTTCTCCGAACTTGAGAGAGGTTTTTCCCCAGACTTTCTCTCGGGAGGGTGTGACTCATACCTTAGTAATGCAATTGCCAGGAGGATTCATTACTCTGCTCTCCCCCTGCTGGACTGGGTGTGAGGCTGCAACAAGCAGAGTGTGATCTGGTGCTGGGGTGGCAACCAGCCTGGGAAGATCCATTTGTACGCTAGCTGTTAAAAGCCAGGAAGGGACACGCGGCCCTCTGTGCGTGTGTGCTGACGGATGTGTCACTAAATGGCTATCTTCTCTCTACACAATGGATGCGATTATATCTAATGACAAACTTTGTATTCTTTACTCGTTCATTATACTCCCTTGGATGGAAGAACACATGTCACCATTCCCTCCTCCTACATGGTGCTAGACAAGATTTTATAACAGGTTATGTATTTGATGAGCCATTAAGTGGTGTTATTGTATCATAGAACAAGAAGGAGGAAGTCAAACTAATGCACGCTAGGCTGAGCCTGGCTCCAGCCACTGAATCACACACCCACACTTTCATTTTTTAAATGCGATTCAGGGTCAAGGCTCTCGTCCAGAATGATTTCTCGGTCGGAATTACAGCCAGGCCAATCAGCGTACTTTGAATGCGATGGCAGAATTAAACTGTGCAATGTGATTGGTTAGGGGATGAAGTCATCGCTGAGGAGGACTCCCTTTTTGGAAACGGCGATCTCGGAAAACAGCTGCAATGGGACTTTTTTCAGACCGAATGATTAAGTGAAATGAAATGACAGTTCAGTCTGAGTATCAGCCTCTCCTCACAGCTATGCCAGCCCTCAGATTAGTCTGCAAACCTAGCAGTTTAGTCAATTAAAAAGATCTCAGGGATCTCAACAGAGTAAGAACAAATGCTTTGTTCTATTTTCAATGAAAACTATACTTGTTTGACAATGGCAGTGGGAAGGAGCACTCTTGCCTGTCGGCAGCGATGCTATCTGGAAGGTACTCTTTGACTGGGCTACGTGAATGAGGAAAAAATAAATTAAAAATGATTTATTCAATTGGTGTATCTATGTGGACAGATTTCCCTGTCAACTACCGCGATGGTGAAATTATGGATAATTTCTAACTACCCCCAACTGTACCGTTGATGTTATGGAAGCTGCTGCTAGTTGTGAGCTCATGAGCTAACTGGCTATCATGGTCTTATTGTGCTGGATTAGCATTGGAAGCATTAGAACTGATGTGTCCAGGTGACTGTAATTTATAAGATATTATTTCATGTCATTTCAGTTCACAGCTATTTCCGTGGCATGGCTAGCTAATTCCCTCCTACTAACCACTCCTTAAGAGAAATAAGACAGCCCCGTCCAAAAGCCAGGCTTGACCTGGCCTGGTATTTTTTTTGTGTGTGCATCGACTCTGACAGCACCTTTGTATTTCAGCGGGATGTGTCTCTTTCATCTATCTGCCAGCCATAGTTCTCAGCTTCACGAGTCTGGTTTCGTATTTATGATTGTTTTCTTCCCCTCCAAGTGCCTTGTGTCCCATCAGAGTGGGGCTTCTTTCCACAGAGACCAGATCCATTTAGATGGCTCTTGGAGACATGAATCAGGCTTGCTTGTCTCCCCCAGGGTACTCGCTCCATCATTCTCTCATTCCATTGTCTCTCTCTCTGTCTCTCTACTGCTCTGCTTGTGGAAAAATCAAGCACCGTAGTTGAGAGACAGACGGTACATGAATACCTCACTAACTATTTCTTATCTCTCTGTTCAAGATGTCATTTCACAACATCGGTGGGGTAATGTTCTCACAAACACATTTTTTTCTTAAATATGTTCCTAAGAAAGGTCTACGTCTGATTCATGATGTGTCCTATGTGTCAGCTGTCCCTAATTAGCTACACCTAAAGGTGAACACCACATCAATCCCATAAAAGGGCAGGAGACTGAAACATGTCAGAGGACCCAAAATCAAACCTGAGGAATAGCCTCCACTGTTAGGAGCATCCGAGGTACAAAAATAGGATTTTTAATGCATAGAGAAAAAGTGAAAAGTGACAAGCTGAAAAGAAAGTTTCAGTCGTTCAGACCATCGTCGGCCCTACTACCAGCTGCCTACTGTTGGCTATAAATGGGCAATGAGCCACTGGCAGAAGCCAATAGGAGAGAGGCTGGCACAAATAGACAGTCAGGACGATTAGCCCATTAGCCCCATTGTAAAAAGTATGCAGATAAATATACATATGTATACAAACACAGAACCCAAAACACAAAACAAATCCCATAATTCACAATGGTCGTTGAGAAGAGATATACTGTTTATATATGAATACATCAACAGGATGCGAAATATAGGTTACATAGATGACAATATGGGAATCTACACTCAATTGCGGAGAACCCTACTGCTCCTGCAGGGATGGCATAGTTATAGGCTAAAGCCCTAAGGGGAGAGAGAGAGAGAGAGAGAGAGAGAGAGAGAGAGAGAGATAGTTAACAAGTTATAAGAAGCATGAGACACAGTTCTCCATTGAGCCCATCAGGCTGTAATGTCTTCATATAAAAAATCCATTTGCATTCAGACTGAAGGAGTCTCTGATCAACATCACCCCCCTCTGCGTGTTTTAGAGACCTGCGTTGAATCAGACATTACAATCATTTAGCTGACACTTTTATCCAAAGTGGCTTACAATAATTACATTTAACGTAGGAAAAGCCAATGTACTACAACTTGCCAGAACTCAAAAGCGCATCTCCTTTCTAAAACAAGTGACTAAGAGCATATTCTAGTGCTGAAGGCAAAGTGCAAGAAAAGCAATCTAAAAATACAATAGGTGCTTAAGAGGGAGGATCGTGGTAGTACTTCTTGAAGAGATGAGTTTTGATCCTGAGGCGAAAGATGGGCAGCGACTCTGCTGTCCTGACGTCAGTGGGCAGTTCGTTCCACCACTGCGGGGCCAGGACTGAGAAGAGCCGGGACCGCGTTGATCGACCGCAGGGGCCTCGGAGTGATGGGGCAACCAGTCGCCCCGAGGTAGCAGAGCGTAGCAGCTGGGAGGGGGCATAGGGTTTGACTATGGCCTGGAGGTAGCAGGGGCCTGTTCCTTTCATTGCCCTGTAGGCTAGCGCCAGTTTTAAACTGGATGCGAGCTGCTACAGGGAGCCAGTGTAGGGACCGGAGAAGGGAAGTTGTGTGGGATAACTTGGAGTGGTTGAACACCAAGCGAGCAGCAGCTTTCTGGCAAGTTCCAGGGGTTTAATGGCTGACACCGGGGCCTCAGCAGGGAGGGAGTTGCAGTAGTCCAGGCGGGAGTTGACAAGGGCCTGAATGAGCACCTGCGTTTCGTCAGTGAGAAAAGGGCGAATCCTCCTAATGTTGTAGAGCAGGAATCTGCAAGAGCGTGTGACGGATGTGATGTGTGGAGAACGACAGTTGGTCATCCAGGGTCACACCCAGAAACCTTGCAGTCCGAGTCAGCATCACCTCTGTGTCTTCGATAGTGATGGCCAGGTGCCGGTGCGGGCAGCCCTTCCCCGGGAGGAACAGAAGCTCATTCTTGTCCAGGTTGAGCTCGAGGTAATATGTCGCCATCCACTCTGAGATGTCGGCCAAGCACCCAGCTATACGTGCCTCCACTTGTGTGTCAGAAGGGGTAAATGACAGGACCAGTTGGGTTTTATCGGCATAGAAGTGATAGGAGATGCCACAAGAGCGAATGACAGAGCCCAGAGATGTAGTCTAGAGGGAAAAAAGGAGAGGACCCAGGACAGACCCTTGTGGAACCCCCGTAGTCAGACTACGGGGTTCCGACATCGACTCTCTCCATGTCACCTGGTAGGAGCGGCCCGTCAGGTACGCACGCACAAGGAAGTTTCTTACATTTCTAGCTTTGTAGGGAGAGAAGAGAGGAGGACCAGAGAACATCAGTCTTTTACAGGCAGGATCTACAGATAGAACATCCCAGTGTTTTCTAATAATGCCCTTAATATCCTCACTGAGAGGAGAGTACAGTATGTAGTGGCACACACACATGAATAATTCTTGGTAGGCTCCCGACTGCTAGATTGGCTAATATTCATGCTGCAAACTTTCTCTAGAGCTGTGTCGAGCCAACTGGAGGGATAAGCCCTCTCACAAAAGTTCATATACATCATATACATTATGAGCTCTTGTTCAAAATCCTCCTTAGTCGTGCAAATATGTTTGAGTCTTAAAATTGAGAGAAAGGAAGTCCTTTTTTCAGGGAGCTGGGATAAGAACTCCTAGCATGAAGAATGCTACTCTCATCTGTAGGTTTTCGTATAGAGGGTGGTTGAGATCTGATTCTCTTGAATGCATACCATGGTATCTAGAAAACAAACTTCATTTGTGCTATATTCAACACTGAACTAAGTTACAAATTAAAAATATAGTTAAAAAATCAAGTCACACAGCACAATGCCTGAGTTTTTATCCTGCATCCCCCTGGGCTGGAACTCTTGTTGAGCTACCTGCCAATTCAATGCAATTCATACTGACAGCAATCAATAAATAAAATGCATAATCACAAGACTGTAAGACGTCTGTCCAATCATTTTGAGGTACCGCCTTGAAATGAGTGGATGGCCTACCAGCCTACAACCTGCCTAGTGATTGTAATTTATTTCCCCCCAGTTTGGAGGATTGGCTTTGGCGGGAGGCCTGGAGGGAGGGGCAGGGATATTGTTGGTCGCAGTTTTCAAAATGTACCTTACTTTTCCTGTAAAAAAAAGAAGGTCTACCCTACCTTAAGCGCTCAGATATGTTTAGCCTTCAGTGTCTGCCGTTGTTTCCCAATATGTCTCCTCCACACATAAACAAGCTTAGGAAGCCTGTCGCTGCTGTAAGCCATACTTAGCTACATAGCATAAAAACAGGATGATGAAAAGAAGGGGAGGAAAGAAAAAAAAAACTTCACTCAGATGAATTTAAGGTAGGGTTCTCCTTAGCTTGGGGCGAGCTGCTGAACTGCACAGGCCCAGAACTGGCTGAATTATTTAGCCTGCTTGATGCATTACTGTGAGCGAGCTGAACGGTTGGGCAGGAGATGGGGGTTTTCAAGGAGCACAGCTGGGGATTAACATCCTTAATGGAGGCTTCAGGAGAGCCAGGCTCCCAGATCTGGGGAGATACGGCGCCAGGGGTAAACACCAGGCAGGGGGATATCGCTTAAGAGGCTGCGCCCCACACACACACACACACACACACACACACACACACACACACACACACACACACACACACACACACACACACACCTTCTCTCCCTCCCTTGCCCTGTGTGTGTGTATCACAGTGTCTAATGGTGCATTCCTTTTGGCGGGGAAGTGTTGAGGTGAGAGAGACGGAGTACGACGCCCACAAGGTAACTGTGTTACAGTAGACAACAACGACAACAACAACAACAACAACAGCAGCAGCTCGGAACAAAGAGAGATGTGAGCTTTGTTTGCCGAGTTGATAACGACACATTTCATGGGATTCTGCACATACAAAATAGGTAGCGAACATGTCCTCAGACAACAGTTGGGGAATACTGTGTGTACGACTGATTTAATAAGGTTTTATCTTTTATTTTTACTGATTTAAGTTTAATTTACTGACATATGGAGCTGCCGTCTTGCTCATGACTTCCAGAGCAAACTGGGGGTAGGGGGTCGAGTGGTGTGAGTTCACGAGTGGAGAAATCAAGTGGAGAGAGGCGCTCCGGCACTGCAAGCAGGATCTCGTAAATCACGACTTCCCAGGACAAATGGAAAGCAGTGTATACTCCCCCCTCCCGTTTCCCGTCGGCCATTTTACTGCAGATCCCCCGTGGGGGATTTGGTTCTCCTGGATCTCGAAGAGCGCTGTGGTCTCATAAGGCCGTGCCCTCTCGTTGACATGAGCCCAGCAGGGAGGGAAACTGAGATACAGCCAATAATGCATGCAGGGCTGAACTTGGTCAATACCGTTTAATAATAAAAATTCAAAAGAGAGCCATCAAATTCTCCAATCAAGTGACCCCCACGCCTACCATTATAAAGCCCTACAGTGCCAAGAGTTGAGCAAGGACAAGAGTCCACTCTGCCAGCTGATCCTGAACCTCTGCCCACAAACCTCAGGGCTTCAATCATCATTCTGGCCCAACCAAATCATCTCAAAACAAAAAGAAAAGTAGATCAAATATTGGCATGAAACCACCAAATAAGTTAGATCTCTATTTGACCCTAAACAGAGAGTACACGGTAGCAGGATACTTGACTGCAGTGACTAATAGAAGACTGCGGAAAACGTTGACAAGTTCCAGACTGAGCGGACACAGCCTGGCCATAGAAACAGGCCGCCGCAGGCAGTATTGGCTACCCAAGGAGGCCAGGCTGTGTTCACTTTGTCATCAGTGAGATGTTGAAACAGAATCTCACTTCTTATTATATTGTTAGAAATATAAACGTTTAAGAGAGATTTTCTTTGATAAAATAAATAATATATATCCTGAGTTTATTCACCTCCCTGATCCCGAAAAAACTGCCATATTTATGTGGAGACAAAAGTCAGTGTGCAGTATTAGCTGCTAAATATGTTGACTGTTGTCATACGTTAAAGGAAACAAAAGTTCTACTGTATAGCAAACATCTCAGTGATAATATCTGAAGGATATTGCCAGCTCCCCATGTTATTATATTATAAATTGAACTATTGTTAAATGTTTTTGATTGTATTGTTGATATATAGCTTCATGTTTTGTTGTGTATGTTATGTTATGTTTTTATACACAAACACATAATTACTATCACATAATCACTGATACTCACTCCGCGAGGCTGGGTCTGGGTATAGGAGCTGAACTCACAGCAACCCAGACCCTTCACTGTCGGAGATAACACACCCTCACACTCACTTTTTTATTTATTTATTTATACATAATCTGAATGTTGATTTTTTGAATGTTGATTTTATGTATTGCTTTGGCAATGTGGGTTCTTTTCACCTATCGTGCCAATAAAGCTCATTTGAATTTGAATTTGAGAGAGAGGGAGAGAAAGAGAGAGAGAGAGATGGAAAGCGAGTCACCATCTGGACAAAATGTGAAATAATGTCTTTACTCTAGCACGTAAATAGACTACCAGCGTCACTCTTCCTCCAGGTCCTCCAAGCACTCCTGAAAAGTATCACTTCCAATCATGTCCCTGGTCTACTACTACTACTACTACTACTAATGGTCTTTGTGATACAGCAGACAACTCTAAGTGCCAGGTTTGAAGCCAGATGGAGCCACAGAGCGCCTGTCAGAGATGAGCTCACATCTGTCATTCAC
>NC_140235.1:36312180-36314680 GCF_949987555.1 Borostomias antarcticus | reverse complement strand
TACAGGAAAAAGAATGCCTTGGTCAATATCCTGACGGGAGGAGAGAGAGAGAGTTACATACACATAACTACTGATACTCACTCCGCGGGTCTGGGTCTGGGTATGGGAGCTGAACACGCAGCAACCGAGACCCTTCACTGTCGGAGACGACACCCTCACCTTCATATTCGCCTTTTAGCTTATACTTTCTTTCCTTTATTTAATTATTTATTTGTTTATTATTCTTTTCTTGAGTGAATTATGTTTATTTATTGATTATTTATGTATAAGACTTTGCTTTGGCAATAATGAACCTTGTTCTTTCATGCCAATAAAGCTCATTGAATTGAATTGAGAGAGAGAGAGAGAGAGAGAGAGAGAGAGAGAGACAGAGAGAGAGAGAGAAAGAACCTCTATTACACACGCACGCACACTCACACACACACACACACACACACACACACACACACACACACACACACACACACACACACACACACACTCTCTCTCTCTCTCTCTCTCTCTTACACACACACACACACACACACACACACACACACACACACACACACACACATACAGTACACACACACACATTCCAATTGGTCTTTAATTTCATGTGGTTTTGATCATGCTACCTTCTGCTAATGAAAATTCCTCTGGACTTGTCTTGGCAAACAGCTCTCCTCTATTAATTTCATCCTGCTCTCTTATTGACCCCCCCTCCCCAACAGAGCTGAAATGAAATAACCCTGTCAACCTTAATTTAGGGATGACATCACTCTCCCTGCACAGAGGACAAGGACCAGTATGTCACCCTGTCAGCTTCCTGACATGACAAAGAGGCTGGACTTCCTGGAAAGGCGTCCTGGAAGACTGCTGTTTGGAGGAAAGGGCATCGGTCAGGGCTCAGCTGAACACCACAGCTGAACACATGTACAGTATGTGAGATAATGGCTGAACACTAAACACATGACCCGTTTATAGATCTAGACTTGAGATCCCAAAGATCAACATAGGTTACGCAGTATCAACAGCCGGCCATTATGAATCTGTATGAGTTGCTGTAGAAACTGCAAAAAGGACCGATGTCCACCATCTCTCCCCTGCTGCAGGCATCCAGACACCAACGCTGGACGATCCAACCTCTACTCTGGGGTATTAGCTCAAACACGGAAGCCTAATACCACAGGATAACGTGTTCAGCTGCACTTAGAGTGGTACGGGCGCTTCTACAGGATCGCAGGCCTTGGGCGACTCCTTTTAAATGACCACAGACTCTTTTCAAAGGGAGAGACTGAAGGCGACAGAGGCACCATGTTAGCCAACACTGACCGCCAGCTCTAAGACTAATATTCACTTGTTCAACTAGGGGCGAATTGCCAATGCGACTGTGAAGGTGGCATTAGTAGGGAATGTATCCAAAACACTAGCGGTGCGGTGAGGAATATTCAGTCAACTGACCTGCAACAGCACATAGACCACAAACTACAAAATCATCATCAAAAACTGTTTTCCCACTGAATAGCTTGCAGGATCAAACTAGATTAGTCCCACGACACCAGAAACTGCACTCCAGATCTGGGCAGAAGCAAGTAAACGAATCCCGCGGTAACGTCAGCCCCTCTCAATGTTCTCCAAGACCCTCATCGTGATTCGCAATACGAGCGGCACGTATGAGCAGAGATCCGGAGCGCTCTGCTAATCATTGGATTAATTAGTCACCAACCATCGCCTGACCCCGCCCACCAGGAGCATCTGACTGACTGTTTAAGAGGCCCTACACGGGGAGAGTGTTTCCTGTATGAGTCACGCTATCTCCACACGATCTCGGATGATGTGAAAGGACCCTTCCCATCACGCTCAATCCAAAGCTATTAATAGCCACCAGTTATTGCTCCCTCTCCATCAAGCATGCACTTACCACTTCAGTATTCCATACTCCCACTGGTTTAATTTATATTCCCCCTCTCAATCATCTTTTCACCTGCTCACTAATCATCTCAGACCGTCTCATTATTGATGTTCAAATAGGCATTTTTATATTCCAAGTATTCCATATTCCAAGTTTTTTAAAATGCATTCTCCGTACAGTGAAAGCAATTTTCAACACGGTCCAGAATGTTTACATTAAATTTGTTGTTGTACAAACAAGCATGCACAGGAATCGATGTTATGAAGGAAATGTTAGGTTTTGACCCTTAAGGCTGATGTATTGTTCCACTGTGGGCAACAACTGGTCTCCGAGGTGACAGAAGGTAGGTGGTAAGAGCTGATTTAAGGGGGAATAGACACTGGAATCATCCACTGGAACGCCTCCTGTGGCAATCTGATGCAGGGCGGCATCTTAGCTTGTCATGCAGCGCGTTGCTCCAGTGAGTCATGACACAGAGAAAGGTGGATTTTAGGACTCTCTTCTTCTCCTTCATCTCCACTCCTCCGCTCTCCTCTCCTCTCCCCTCCTCTCTTCGCGTCTCCTACCCTGTCTCTCCTCCTCTCCTCCCCTCTCTCCTCCTCTCTT
>NC_140235.1:36302180-36309680 GCF_949987555.1 Borostomias antarcticus | reverse complement strand
AGGCCTGCGTTTGAGCCCCCGGCCGCCCGCTGGGACCCGAGGACACGAACGAACGATACACAGGCACACGGGTGACACTGGGATCCTCCATCAGACACGCTGCTTCCAGCGTTGTCCCCCAGGGTGAGCATTCATCATGCCGTCATAGATCAGGAGAGAGAGAGAGAGAGGGAGGGGGAGAGAGAGAGAGAGAGAGAAATAGAAATGGAAAATGTCTTTCTAACTTTGCTTACTGTTAGTATCTGTACGTAAGCATATTATATTTGTCTTGTATGTATTTCCATAATTGGGTCGTTTCACAGAGAAAATATGGGTATTCAGAACGAGCATTTCCACTGTGGAATGAGAGCAAACTAAATCATGCATAGCTCTGTTTGTTTATTACCGTATCTTAGTTGGGAAACTTTCCACAGTTTCACTTTCACTTTGGAACTTAGCCTAGCAACTTGCCACGTGATTTTCACCTCCAGTTGTACTCATTGCCCTATCCCTAACTGTAACCATTTGATTCTCTTCACTAAACCTAACCTAATAATTACCTCCAGGTGGAGAGTAATGTTTTCGGTGGTGTGTGAGATTCTCTGAGTGAGTGAGTGAGTGAGTGAGTGAGTGAGTGAGTGAGTGAGTGAGTGAGTGAGTGAGTGAGTGAGTGAGTGATGAGTGAGTGAGTGAGTGAGTGAGTGAGTGAGTGAGTGAGTGAGTGAGTGAGTGTTAGTTAGTTAGTTAGTTAGTTAGTTAGTAAGTTAGTTAGTAAGCAGGTTTATGTAAAAACTACCAGACCAATTTTCATGAAACTCGGTGGAGGGGTGTAGCATGGGCCAAGGAAGAATTCATTTCATATTGAGGGGGATCCGATTCATGGGCGGATCCACACATTAAAACAAAACGTTGAGCGGGGTGCGGGGGGGATGCGGGGGGGGGAGACAAACCGACAGCCGACTGCAACTTGAGGGGGGCACCACATGGGGGGCTTGAAACGGACATATCTCGGCCATATCTCGACGTGGGAAGGTCACAGAGACACGGGGTTTGGACTGGCCTATAGCTAGTCCGAATGCAGCAATTCCAAACATGTCCTGCTCACACGCATGTGCGCGCTCACCAAGCCACAAAATGGATTCATGGGCGGAAATCTGTGTTCACCCAGCACAATTTCTAGCTCCATATGCATGCTTTAAAAAATGCTCATCTTCGGTGCCTCATCCTCATTAAGCGCCACTAGGGGACACCAGTTATGGGTCATCAAAATTATATAGCTACCCAGTGTTGACTTTCGTTGTCTTTTATTATTGTCCTTATTCAGCTCTGCGTTGTGTTTTAATTTCAATAAAAGACGGCCCTCAATCTCACACAATACCACACAGTCCACTGTCCCTTTTCCAGGTGTATTCCTTAATGAATCTCTCCAACACGGGATTTGAGCGACAATCAAAAGCTGTTTATTACAGAAGGTTATAGCATACAAAAGACAATGGCACATACAGTAGTCTAATGTTCAGCTGGCCTGTCTGTATGGCTGTCTGGCCCAAATCAAAGCATCTGAGCTCGAGCACGGTTCTTATGGTTCGGGGGCGTTCCACCCCCCCCCCCCTCCCCCCTTCCCTGATCAGACTGGTCTGGACTGGTCTGGTCTCTCCTGCAGCTTACGACCTTGTGGGGTCAAGATGGCCTACGCTGCCTCGGCGCCCAGCTCTAACTCTAACCACAACAATTGCTGTTGTCCACAGAATGTACCAACCATGGAATGCCACCCTTATCTCATAAGTCTAGGGAAGGGAGCCACAGTTTCTTACAGAAAACTCAAGCAGACAGCCACACTCAGGGGTCAATCATCATAATTAAAACAGCTGAACAGGATTAGGTTAACAGAGACATTTCAACCATTTTCATCACCAGGCAACGTGTTAAGGTTGCAGAATTGCTCAACATCTTTTTTGAAGTATCGGTATGGAAAACACAGTGTCTGTTTGGCGGTTGGATGATATGACGGCAGCAAGGTCGCTCGACTCCAGGTAGTTTTGTCAGACAGCGAGTTATTTCCAGCCGCATTGATCTACCTCCTCAGCCCTGCGAGGAAAAAGAAACCTCTGACACCACTTTTTTTTTTCTCCTCGGGTTTAAGCATCCTCTTCAGGCGTTGCATATTCTTAGCATTCGCCTCGGCGTCATTCTACTTTTATATCTCTCAACGCGCCGTTGTCTTTTAGACGTCAAGCCGTGTGGAAAGTCGTTCTTGAGAAAGTGTTATCCGAGGGCTTGTTCTCACTCTCGCTAGGTTATTGCTGTTCCTTGTCGTGCCCTGCTCCACCTCCAGGCGTATTACCAGCTGGAACCTATTGCCGCTGCTGCTGATTCGCTCTCCTCAACGACGTGCCCCCCTCCCCCGTTCGCGCTCCCACCCGTGTTCTGTCTGGTGTAATCAGTGTGTACGCCTTTCTTCCGGGCGTCAGGGTCTGTGGGGACCCGGGGGTGACAGGAGACTGAGGTGGCACGTCTGGCCGCTGTCCCTGGGAGACGCGCGGGCACCGTCACCCCAGACGTCCCCCGACTGGCCAGACCCCATGTGGCCCGTGCGTTTGACAGGCCCCCAAGACACAAAGTCACACTGTGATTTATCACTAGGCATGCAGGCTGCTAGTCTCCTAGCTCCTTTGCTGCGCAGCTGTGAGGAAGTTAGAACAGACAGACTGCTAAAGGTTTTATGAACAGATCCATCTACACATACTACACGTTTTGGATTTGAATTTAGGAGAAGTTAAGGAAATTGTGATAATAACTTAACATTTTGCTCGTTAAGACAGGTGTCATTCTCCAGGGTTCACTATTATTTATGTAAGCTATGTAAAAAAGGCAGTGTGGTAGGAGAAGACAGGACCAGCACAGAGTTGAGGGAGAGGTGAGAGAGAAGAGGATAGAGGTTGTTGAGAGGAGAGCAGGAGAAGAGAGAGGAGAAGGAAGGGGACAGGAGAGAGTGAAGATGAGAGATTAGAGAGAGAATTTAGATTTAGAGAATATGAGTATGCAGTTAAGCATCAATGGGCATCAAACATTAATTTTGATTAAATAAAACATTCTATTATTCTCAGCCCATAACTCAAAACATATTTCACGTAGGCTAAACATGCTGTTTCAGTATACTTTTCAATATACATTTAATGATTTTGTTATTTTCATTCTTTAAAAGTCACCAGAATACAGGAAACTAGGTCTCCAAAACTTTTTTTTTTCTGGGGGAGGACCGCCAGACCCCCCCCCCGGTGATATGTAAACCAGGAAGTAGTCTGAGGACAAGGCTAAGGGCCTGTAGTAATATCCCCCAGACTCTTACATCCTCTCCTACCTTTGTGGTCCTAGTACCCACCCAGCATGCATCACGTAATCTCCGTGGCAACATAAGCCACCGTGTCACATTGTTCACTTTGCACCGAGCAAGAAAAACACTCATCCAAGTATGAATGCAAATTTGCATTATCATAGCTCAAACACACAGACCCGCGCAGATGAGCTGTTCACGCTGCACGTACGGGTACACAGTGACCCAAAGCTCGAATGCAGACTTTACGGGGGTGGTGGTGGGGAGAGGAAACGGTGTTGATTAGCTTTCGTATTCTTAGCGAGCCTTTGTAAAGTTCTGCCAGCCTCCTCCTCCTTCCGAAGGGCTGCTGCCGTCACAGGGACCTGGAACCACGGCTCACCGTCCAAACAGAGATGATAACGGGGGCCTTTAATTGACAGCTCAGTGACGGGTCATTATCCCTTTATTGGGTTATGTAAATGCCGGGTAAGACGAGTTGCATCTCGACGGAGACCCGGAGGATTTTCACGGCCATTGCCCTGCCAACTCCAACCTGGCTATATTCACATGCAAATACACAGTGGCGCAGAACGCCACTCTCCATCCAGAGCGACCCTTCTCAGGTATTCAGCCTGAATGGACCCCCGTCCTCGCCCCCCCCCTGTAGCCGAACCTGAAGGGCCATCGTCGCGGAAGGACAAGACGCGGGTTCTGGCTAGACCGGGCGGATGATTGAGGCGTGGCGGCGTTTCGTAACATTGTTCGGCGCTCTGGCTCTCCTGTGGTTCTCAGATCGAGCACAGAAGCATTTGTCTGAAATGAACCTCTTCGCTGTCGCGATTTTCAGTGGCGTTTGTCTCGGGTGTGTAAAATGTGGACGTCGATTGCATTTAGATAAAAATTTACTTTTTTGATTAGGACCCAACAACGCATCGACAGTATGTTCCCTTAGAATGGTCTAATCTGTCAACCCTCTTTAGTCCAGATGTGTGTTTGACAAAGGACAAGTCACCTGCTATTAAGGTCAAGAAGAGGTAAAGTCAAAAAGCAGGATCAAGATGGAGAAAAGGACAGAGAGAGAGAGAGAGAGAGAGAGAGAGAGAGAGAGAGAGAGAGAGAGAAAGAGAGAGTAGTAGAGAGAGTATTCAGTTTCAAACAAACCTGTCCGGAGCCCTGGCCCCAGGGCCTAGAGAGACCCAACCCCTGATCTGATTAGCCCATTCCAGATAGCCACGGCAGATAGACTGTAAATACTTTTTTCGATTTGGGCGATTAGGAGCGGGAACGCTTAGAGTCGGCTGAGAGCCCCTCTAACCTGGCAGGTATTCCCTTTTACCCGAAATGCTAAATGGCAGGTGGAAAGATCGCCATCGCTCCCGCAGTCCCAGAGAGCGGACGCTATCTGAGTTACCGTCTGTGTGTGACATCACAGGGAGAGAGACGACCCCTGCATCAACAGCACAGCTGAGGGGCGGGTCGGAAATATCCTCCACAAACCTCTTCTGGTCTCCTGGACCCAGTCACATGAGAACTCTCTCCTTTCTTACCTGAATCAATGTCACACTAATTGTCTCTCCCTCACACATCCCTCTCCCTGATAGATCAAGCGATTAATGGATTTCGTGGTGGTACGCAGGGTTGCTTGCCTATAAGGAAGTGCGTTTGAGGGACTTTGATAGTGTCAGAGCCCCCCACCCCCTCAGAAAGCCCACACTTGGCTCCTCGAACCGTTCCTCTAGCAGTACCTCCGCACAGATGAAGGAACCCCCCTCGACTCCTAATCTGTGTCGTTTGTGATCCGATCCTCACCTCAGCTGCACGCGAACTATTTTCTGTTTCACATCCCCTGTGAAATGCAAGGTGAAAATCTGGGTTTGTTCCTCCACTGTTTCGTCGTGACAGAGGTTAATGGAAGCAGAAGCGTGGCGCGCTGTGGGAGACACCAGACAGGATATCGGGATTCTTTCTTTTTTTTGCCGGAGCTTTGCTTTTCCTTGTCACATCTTCTCCCTCTTCTCCTCTTTGAATTCCGGTGCCCAATTTTCAGCTTTTCACGGCTTCTCTCTCTTCTATGCTGTCTTCCACTGGCTAAAAGATACAGTAGCAAAGGAAGTAGAGGCAGGCTCGTCTGGGAGATATGCGAGGCCCTGTGTGAAATAGCTCTGTATAACTCTGTATAAAGTAGAAAGAGTAAAAACACATCCCTAAGCTTGTGTGTATGTGTGTGTGTGCGTGTGTTTGTGTGTGTGTGCGCGTGTGTGTGTGTGTGCGTGTCTCGACTGAACACGTGGCTGAGTGTGTGAGCTTGGAGTTTGCCTGTTTGTGTATTTCGCTCATTTGCGCAAAATCATTCTTTGATGAACATGTCATAATCAGTTCCAGCTAGCTGCACTAATGCATGAGGCATGTTCTCCCCGCCCCTGTAATGAAGAGTCTGCATGGTAGATTTCCATATTAAGAGCCCTTTCCTCTGTAGATTAATTGTTTTTTTCACATACAAAACCAACCAGTTCTGGACATGGTTGATGTGTTCAGTTCATTCCATTCATTTCCGCATTATTTGCATTTTCCTCATGTCAATCAATCAATCAATCAAAGCTTTATTTGTATAGCGCATTTCATACCCAGAGGCAACACAATGCGCTTTACAGAGAACAAGGGAGGTCATGTCTTCTCCGATGACAGCAACAGTTCAACCTGCACACCGTGCCTCTGCGGGATCTCCATCTCCTCTGTTTTACAGGTCTAAGACAGGCAAACAAGAGTGAAATCCCACAGCAGGAGAACAACAAACAACGGTATCAACGTTTGGCCAACCAGCCGCTCCGCGGTTGAGAGCACACCGTCTGGGAGCCATGGCAGGTGTAGGGGAGATGTGGATCACTTCCTGTTCTTTCTCACTGGTTCTAGCCTATCGACACACAGCTTGTTGACACAGTTTGTTGTCAGACAACTAAAACAATGCTATCATAGTTCTGTCTCCTCTTAATCAGTCTGTTAACTCCTAACCAACTTTTATCTCACATCAATGGGAGCGTGAAAAACAAAGAGATGAACCAGAGGTAGCATTTGAATACGCAAGTATGTTGTTTTACCTCCGATCATTAGGGACTGGAATTATTTCAAAAAATACACTACTTGAATAAAGGTTAGGCTGATCAAAGTTTTAGCAGTGGGAATGTAATTAATCTGCTGCTCATTTCTGGGCAAAGCAGCTAATTACAGCCAAGTTAAACAAAAGAATAGCAGACCCAGAACATGCGAACACAACCTAGTCTTACCTCTCTGTGGGGGTTTGAATTTCAACAGTTTTAGCCACAATTCACCTCATTAGCTACGTGAGCTCAGAAATCTCTCTCTCTCTCTCTCTCTCTCTCTCTCAGCAAGGGTGCTGTGAACAGAGAAAGAGCTTTACACCTCACACTCATTCTCTATACTTTGTTCCTACCTTTCTCCTCCTCCCTCTCTTCCCTCATTATTGTTACTCTTCATGTTGTTTCACTGCTGGCCTTGGTGGCCTTAACCTCTGAAAACACCCCTGGTGTGTGTGTGTGTGTGTGTGTGTGTGTGTGTGTGTGTGTCGAGGGTAGGGGGGGGGTGCTGTCTTCTCTTGTGTGAAGTGTATAATTAGTGAGATTACCAAGGCCAACAGAGAAATCAGTCCTCTAAAATAGCTCTCCCACAGACTGAGAGAGAGAGACAGGACACTCTGGACCCAGAGAGCCCTCTGCTGTCTGCTGCCTGTCACCGAGGGGTACAGCTGCCCGACATTAGGCATGGATGGACGGACGAATGGACACGGGGGACGGGGGCGGACGGGGGTACGATATGTCAATGACTAACTGCTACAAACACACACACACACACACACACACACACACACACACACACACACACACACTAATGCTGCCCCATACGGAGAGGGAGGGGTAACATGGGAGGTGGGGGCCGGGGGGATAGTGAGGCCTCAGAAGCCCACAGGTTATAATTACGACAAGACTGATGTGTGACCGACCATTTTGGGGCCTGCCGGATCCAAAATGGCCGGTCACACATCCCTCTTCTCCACGGCTGAGCGGCGTCTGGCTCCCGAGGCCCCGGGGCCCGTGCTTTCAGAGGAGACCTCGTTCAATCCCCCCTCGCCTCGCCACGCGGATTACCGGGCGACTCCTGAAGCGCCTCTCTAAAAGATTTCCTTACCGGTT
>NC_140235.1:36224680-36297180 GCF_949987555.1 Borostomias antarcticus | reverse complement strand
TTAAACAATCCCTCTGGGCCCTGCAAAAAAAAAAAAAAAAAAAAAGTGAGATTGCTGCTTCTCCACCCCCGCGATGTCCTTCTACCGCTGCTGTGCGTGTTGCGTGCGCACATTAGATGTTACGCGCGCACGTTTGCAGCGCTGACGCTCTAGGTGGTGCAGGTTACCATGGTAACGTTTCTGTGGGCGTGCATGCGTCGTAAGCGTGAGTGGCAGACGCTAACTAAAAGCACGGTCGCACTTCACTCTCGCCTCGAATTGCATTATCGCTGACTGCGTCTGAAAACACAACAGTGCGCCCTGTGGGCTCTCCGGATTCCTCAGCACGCTCTCAAGGCACCGCACGCGCCAGTAATGTGCCAGGAACACCTGTCAGCAATCTATTAATCACCGCACCTAGGTTTCATCAGCTTGTCTACAATGTTAAGGAAACTATTTCTTCCTTATGAGAACTCAGAGAAAATGCCTTGGTTCTTCAAATCGTCAGAGCAGAAGCTCGAAAATCTTTTTGCAAAAAGATTCATTTTCTACAGAAGAAAGTATCGCAAGCGCTACTGTGCCTTCGTCAGAACTCCTAAGTAAACCGTGATGTCTGACCTCCGCCACCTGTTCACTTTATAGACTTTCAACGGTAATAAATGACATAGAAGAACAGCTCCATGTCCTTGGAGAATCATAAAAACCTTGAGTCAACCTTATACAATGACTGCCATAAAAAATATATTCCAGTCATTCAATAACCTCTCCATGTGCTTTTCCAACCTAGCAAGTCATCAATTTCCTTGGTCACAGTGGGGATAGGGGTGCTTGGGCATGTCCTGACTGCCCATGCTATATCTACAACGTGGTAATGTATCCAAACCCTCTCTGTGTTCTCGAGTGCTTAGGCTACTCTAGTTGCTGGTCGAGATTGTTCCGCCGTGCTTTCCGTCCTCAGGATCTACCGGATCCATGGTGCCTACTGACATTTCCCAGAGAGCCTACTGTCTGCCTGCCTGCCTGCCTGCCTGCCTGCCTGCCTGCCTGTCTGTCTGTCTGTCTGTCTGTCTGTCTGTCTGCCTGTCTGTCTGTCTGCTGCCTTGCCTCTCAACACCCCGCCATCCTGTGCCTGTACATTAAAACACCCACTGGGTTTTCACTTGATCTGCTTCATTGAATCCGCCCCCTGCGTTGTGCCTTTGGGTCCAATTCTGCTGCTACCATAACAAAGATAAGAGAACTGAACCTGCAGTCTTTCATAGAGGATTCACTGAAAGCTCCAAACATGAATAGGATGCTGTAGGATGACAGAAAGTACAGGCAAGCCATTCATTCTGGATAAGTCGTGGCGGAACTGTAGAGAGCCGACGGTCTCTGGCAGTTCACCGGCTAAGGGGGGGGGGGCTAAGGGGGGGGGGGGTATGTTGTGTCATGCTGCTGGGAGTTTTCCAGCGGGGGGGGGGCGCATGTTCTTGCAGTGCTGCTCTTCTCTCTCCTTGTGACGCGGCTAATCTGTGAGCTGGGGACGCCGCCGCCCTGAGCTGGATTACAGACCACTAATAGGATCCTGGTAGGTGGGTGAGAACCGGGATGGAAGGCCGAACTGTTGCGTGCGCGTGCGGCGCGCACGGTGGCGTGCTCGCGCGGGCGGCGCGTGGTGCTCGTGTGTGCGCCGTTCTCCTAAAACACCACAGTTGCCCATTTGTGTGTGTGTGCCTCGGCCTTAGCATGTGGAGCAAACTTCACGCTGGGCCACATATCTGGCCCTCAGCAGGCGTGCATTCTGATGAGAGCGTCAGAAAAAGACCGGCCCCCTTGAAAGAGCTTTTAATATCTTCCTGCATGGAAGTCTGTCGGCTGCTACAGCAGAACTGCTATCTGTATGCGAACAGGGCTGATGAAAGTCATCAAGCTAAACGAACGACTAGGTCGCTGCTGGGCTACACGCAGGCCAAGATTGCTCTTTCTCTCTCCAGCACTGACTGGTGGCCGGTAGGGCTGTCAAAAGTGCCATGAAATTGAGTTTGAATATATTCGAATTAATTTAGTAGAGTTCAAACGATATTTGAATTTATATGTATGTTTTTTTGGTGTGATTTTTCATGAATATAATAGCCTAATAAAATAACCATTGATTGTAATATTGTACTGTGAACACTGTTACCCGTGCTGGGTCTGGATTATTGGATTATTGCCCATAAATAAATTATAGCCTATAAATTAATGTTATTAATGTAAATCGCTGCATAATTTTTTATAAATAATATTATTTTTTCATATTACAATATTCAAACTCTCAAATTTCGGTTCAAACTTCTTAAAAAAAAAAAAAAATCTAATTTTTTTCAAACTTCAATTTTTTTTTGACAGCCCTAGGTATTCCTGCTTGACGCTGGGCCTTGTCCGGCCCGGGCTTGTCTCAGACATCCCTCTGAATCAGCCTAGCAGGCTAGGGAGCCGGGATGAAAGAGCACTGCTGGGGATGTCACTGGAAGAGCGATGATACCGCTCGTCCATGTAGCCCTCCCATGCAGATAGCTAGTAGAGCTAGCGTTACTGAGGGACTTCAAACAATGTATCGCTGGCCTTGCAGACCCCACTACACAGATGAGTTCACACAAGTTACACACACACACACACACACACACGAGCGTGCGTTTACACGCACAATATCTCAGATATGAAAGCAATGGGTCAATAAGGTAACTCATCAACAATGTAGGAGACAGGATCATCTTTGTTGATTGTGATTGAGGGCTGGGTTGGGTGATGCAGATCTGGGATCAGTAGGAGGATGTTGTGATTGAGGGCTGGGTTGGGTGATGGGGGTCTGGGGTCAGTAGGAGGATGTTGTGATTGAGGGCTGGGTTGGGTGATGGGGATCTGGGATCAGTAGGAGGATGTTGTGATTGAGGGCTGGGTTGGGTGATGGGGGTCTGGGATCAGTAGGAGGATGTTGTGATTGAGGGCTGGGTTGGGTGATGCAGATCTGGGATCAGTAGGATGATGTTGGTGGGTATCAGGCTGGTACAGTATCTTAGAAACACAGCTAGTTACATTGAAATATGCGAAGAAGGCCATCCTGGCCTTTTTTATTGTTTTGTAAAAACAAAGATGTCAGTCAATTTTTAAGTGTTTTGGTAAAAAAATGTATAACATCAATACAGTAATGAGATTTACTTTTACCACTGGGCCAGTAGAAAGAAATGATCAAGGGCATTTTGTCAAATGTCTCTCTTATTGCTGTCTTGCATACACAAGTTGTCACTCAGTTCAGCAGGCAGTGCTAATTAGATTCTATGTGTCTTGATTTAATATGAGGATGTTTTATGGACAGTTAAATTAAATTCTCATCAGAGCCCCTGGGGCCTCCCTCATTGGAGGGCAGAGTTCATAGAAAGTGATGACAGGTTTCTTTCCTGCTCTCTAGTATGAATGTCAATGATAATTTGGAGGGTATAAGAACTACATGGTGAAAATTGCACATTATCAGCAAAAGGAATTCGGAATCATTTGAAAGGTGTGACAGAGATGTGGATCAATACATAATTCATGGGAGAGGGAGAACGGCAGAGGAAATGCTAGTCTAAAAGTCTCAGCACCGTTAACAAAGGTGGAGTTAATAATAGCCATGAAACGAGCCGCATGAGTCTCTCCGGTTTCCCCCCGAGGAAGCAAGCAGCAGGCACTGTTGACATCCACCTTGTCCAAGACGGGCCGTACTGAAGGCATACTATTACAACACGTCTACAAGAGTCAAGTGGCTAACTTTATTTTTCCTTCTCAGACCACGTGTCCGAGGAAAAAAAAAAAAAGAAGAAAACAAATCTGTCAAACAATTCAGGCAAAGTGTTGTTTGACGAGTCCAATTTTCAGGGGGGGGGGTAAAGTTATTCATTTTTTCCATCAGCCTTGAGCCAGCTTCCTTGCAACCTGCCAATGATTGCAGTCCTTCCTTAGAGCATGTCCCTCAATTCTCATTTCAGCCTTTCTCACCTAGTGAAACGCTACAGATTTTGCAATCCATTGATCCTAAGGGTTCTCCTGGTGAGGACAAGTTAGACCCATTTTTTTTTATAAAACTGGCGGCCCATTTGATTATCCTGTCACTAACAAATATTTTTAATCTCTCTAACATGTCTTACAAATTCCCTTTAGTATGGAAATCATCATGGGTGACTCCATTGCACAAAGGAGGTGATAGGGACAGCTTGGACAACTATCGCCCCATCTCCAAGTTACCATGCCTGGCCAAAGTCCTAGAGACCTTAGTAAATAACCAATTAAAACAATTCCTCTCAAGTTACTCAGTGCTAAGTATTCATCAATCTGGATTTAGAGCTAAGCATAGCACAATTACAGCCACTATTAATACTGTTATTAGACTGACGGCTCAACCCTCACTTTGGCCAACCATACTTCAAGTTATCCTTTGGAATTTCTACATTCTTCAGGCATTTCTCCTCCTCCAATGCACTGTTTGCATGCTTTAACGCTAATTTCTGAGTAAGCTTAGTATATTTGACTGTGTATAGAGTAAGCCTAGTATATTTGACTGTGTATAGAGTAAGCTTAGTATATTTGACTGTGTATAGAGTAAGCTTAGTATATTTGACTGTGTATAGAGTAAGCTTAGTATATTTGACTGTGTATAGAGTAAGCTTAGTATATTTGACTGTGTATAGAATAAGCCTAGTATATTTGACTGTGTATAGAGTAAGCTTAGTATATTTGACTGTGTATAGAATAAGCCTTGTATATTTGACTGTGTATAGAGTAAGCTTAGTATATTTGACTGTGTATAGAGTAAGCCTAGTATATTTGACTGTGTATAGAGTAAGCCTAGTATATTTGACTGTGTCTGATGACGTATATTGTCTAAAGGACAATAGAGTGAATATTGTCTGTTGCTGGTAGGATTCTGACAGACGGACAGACGCTGTTTCATTCAGCCACAGTATGAAATAAAGATGTATCTGACCTGGAGCTAACCACTGTAGTTGCAGCCAGTACAAACAATACCTCCCTAGTTTCCAACTAGCCTACTGCAGCCAAGGGGGGTATTATGGAAGTGCAATCTCTGACTTTTGGACTTGTTTTTGAGCTGTATCTCTCATCTCTCCCATGTGTCCTCTCTGAAATATTCATTCATTGATTTTTTTTTTTGTGTGTGCTTTCGCTTCTTTGTGCAAATCCACCCCAGAGGGAGGATGGGAAATGCTTTAATATTCTCAATTTCTCCAACACCGTGAAAGGGAGAGCAACGCTGTTTGGATTGGGAAAGTTTGATCCGCATCCTTGTTGATGAAAAAGAACTAAAGGTGAAAAGCCAGATGGAACAGAGGGAGGCAAGACTCTCTGATATGAGGTATGAGGTCACTTCTTGACCACCGGGAGGGTAATGAAATCCCATACGAACTCTAACCCCAATAGAAACTAATGCCTCTATTGTGCTGCAATGAAAAACGGCTTAGCTGGCGCTCTTGACACTATGTTGCTAAATAAACCGAGGGACCACTGAACATTATCCAGGCTGACCTTTGAGACATAGAGAAGACCTGGCAGACACACTGTCATCTGTCTCCTAGACACACACACACACACACACACACACACACACACACACACACACACACACACACACACACACACACACACACACACACACACACACGCGTGTGTTAAACAATGAACTGTCTGGCTTACATACATTCTTGAAATGTCATACCTGTATCAGATTATCAATGAGAATTTACCCACATACGTTTCATTCATAATGCACCAGCACACCATATCATGCCTGCACACTCCACAAACAAAAATATTATCTGAGAATTATTAATATTATCTGAGAATGGTTACAGTAGCATATAATAATGAAATGCTGTATCTGGTGGGGAGGAAAAACCTTATTATTCTAATTTGATGTAGAGGAAACCCACAGTTAGAGCCTAGTTCTAGTCCTTATTCATCTCATGAAACATATTCAATCAGAAACAGACTAAATTAATTATTGGCCTTGTAAAGAAATATCAACAGTGCAGAAATGGTCTGATGTCCGTCTGCCTCACAAGCACATTGCTGCAAAGAAAATCCATTTAGGGACCCTGGGACACGTAATAATTCAAAACGAGGGGATTATATTCTGCCTGCTGCTAAAGCCATGCAAAGGTCACCCATAGCTTTTTTTTTTAAACCGGCATCTGGGGAACGTCTGAATCTGGTGCTAGCAGGTCTGGTCAGACGTTCTCCCCATGCTGAGAAAGGCCCCTGCCATTCGCTGATACCAGCTGCCAGGGTGGGGATCTGCAGCAGAACAGGCTCTGAATCTCAGTCTGCAAGACAGAGGATAGTCGGGGTATAGAGTATTAACCCACCATCGCATGATTAAACAGCCATACAGCTGTGAATGGGTTCCTGTAGGTGATTCAATAATGCATACACGAGCTGTGTTCGGAATCGCTCCCTATTCACTACATAGTGCACTATATAGGGCGTAAGCCATTTTGTTTGTAGTGTCCGAATTCTCCACGGAATTTTCGTTCCCTATATAGTCCACTATTTATTACCCACAATTCACCTTGATTTCCAGGGAACAGTGCATGTACCCTACATTTTCTCCGTTCCCTAGGTAGTTCACTACATGGTGAACTCTATATAGGGAATAGGGAGCAATTCCGAACACAGCTATGGGGACACGTCATGACCACATTCCAAAACCCTATTAACAGTTCCCCCTCCAGTTGGTGTGTGTGTGTGTGTGTGTGTGTGTGTGTGGGGGGGGGGGGGTGGGTCCCTTAATCTTCATAGCCCGACCTCAAAGAGCTAAGGTGGGGTGCCTGGTACGCTGAGTATATCAACAAACCCCAACAACCATCGTTAAGTGGTTCTCCCTCCCATTTTGATGGATGTATAATTATAATTACATAATAATTACTGGACCTCAAGAGTCTTTATTTGCCACATGCCACACAAACACACAAACAAACAAACATGAGTGAGCGGTGACACAGCACACACAACAAGTGCTCAGTCCAAGTCCTGGTCAAGGACAGGACTGAAAAGCATCTTTTCATATGCATGTTTTTGTACTGGGGAGGACTCCCTTATGAGCATGGTGAGAACATGCAAACTCTGCACAGAAAGGTCCAGGAGGTACCCCACCTGAGTAGTACCTGACCACCCTGGGGAAAACATCCACAGTGGCGACATCGTCCCAAGCGGGAATCGAACCCCGGACCTTGTTGCTGTGAGGCGACAGTGCTAAGTACTGTGCCACCGTGCCATCATCAACATGTGAGTCATCAACATGTCCTCACATGATGGGGCGGGTTTGATAAGATGACGGAACAGAGGAGCGCCGTAGAGGCGTTTTCGCTGATTGGTTGTAGGTCTATCCAATTGCGTCCAGAGGCATTTTGATCTACGCCCATTGGTAACGTTCCTTGGGAATCGGAAAGCAACTGTGAGATTCCATAGTTGTTTACTCTATATATTCTTTAGGAGCCTGTCTGCTTATTATGTGATACACATGGATATCCTATTATGAACTCCAGGGATAGCTAACACATAATGGCCTACCAGGTAGGTAACATCTCTGTAACTGTATCTACACTACTAATAGTTATGTCTCTCTTATGAAGTGTTCAGCCCATGTTTAGTGCTCTGTATATGTTCCTAGCCAATAGACCGTCTCGTTGAGAGAGGTCAAGGAGTGATTTTTACAGCTCACCTTTTCGGAGTGATTTTAACAGCTCACCTTTTCGGTCCCTGGGTGATTTATTATTATTTTTTTGCTTCCCTCTGGAACATGTAGAGGTAGGATCTATATCCATCCCCCCATTGCTCTCTGTAAAGTGCATTGTGTTGCCTCTGTGAATGAAATGCGTCATACAAATAAAGTTTGATTTGATTAGATTTGATCTGACGAGCAAAGCCAGCGCTCCTAGTAGTTACAGTAGTTCATCAAACCTCATCAAACGGCAACTACTGTACCAATCTGAAACAAACACATTTTGCAACGTCCAGCTGTCCCCTCGCTGAGAGGATTACCACTCCTGAAGTGCACCGACTTCCCAATCGTCCCAATCTCCATCGCCATTCACCAATCCTCGACAGGTTATCAGCTTACATTTTCTCTCTTGAACAGTGTTGATGCAAGGAGTCGATAGGTGTTGAGTGAGGGATAAGGTCAGAGTAATATTGTGTCATCCATCTAGAATGCACTGCCTGACACACATCTACCCCACTTTACATTCTGTCACAGGGTGAGGCAGAACACTAGCACGATCTGCAATCTTCCAAAAGTATTCTCGTATTGTGTTATCTACAATCATTACAGTGTTTTATCTGTCATTAATTAATCTATTTGTTCCTATATTCATTTATCCATTAATGTTCTCTTTCATTCATCTATTCACTGTGGTATTTACCTGTATTTATTGAGGAAGTGGTAGTAATTGTTTAGTGTAGAATTGTATTGGAGGTTAGGTTTTTGTGTGTGAATGAGTTAGGGCTCCGTGGAACAACAGAACAATTAAAGTGTGACGACACCGATGATGGTGATGACATTGCAGTGGGTCTTTTTTTGAAACTTTTTGAATATACCCTAGAGAAGGATGACAAGCTTGCTAATATTGCTAAGGGTATACCTAATAATGCCAGGTACACATCTACTGTAAGGTTATTCCAAACGAGGTAATTGAAACACTGGCAAACATGGTTCTCGGAGAGGTCAGGAAAAAGTATGCAAACGCAGGGACAGATATAATATTGGAAATTTGTCAATAATGATTCGGTTCATATGTGATTCCATGCCAGAGGAGCATCTGATTGGGTTGCTTGTCTTAAATCAACTCGATGCTGAGTAAATGTCAACGGAAATATTGAGACATATTAAATATAAATGCCTCTGCATGTGCTTGCTGCTGGCACTGCGGCAGACGATGTAAGTCTGAAAAATGAAATTCTTGTTGCCAAACGAATGTTGGTCAAGAAATGTCCAAATGAAACAGACCTGTCAACTGTGTGTAACACCTGCAGGAGTATAAGGAAGCGTTTCCTGTGTTGCATAAATTGTATGTAACAGCCTTGGTAATTGGTGTGTCTTCAGCATCATGTTACATGAAAGAAACAGGAATTTGGTAATCTTAGCCCATGAGAAATCAATAATTAATAGCTTAGACATGGATGAATTTGTTAGAATCTTTGCTGAGGGTAACAGGAGACTGATGTAGATAAAAACAGACTGATGTGATAGACAAACAGGACACTGATGTGATAGATACAAATGAGACTGATGTGATAACTATTAAGGAGACTGATGTGATAAATAACAGGAGACTGATGTGATACAGTATATTTAAATGAGACTGATGTGATAACTATTAAGGAGACTGATGTTGTACAGAAAAACAGGAGATTGGTGTGATAAATAAAATAGAGACTGATGTGATGAATAAAAACAGGAGACTGATGTGATAAAAAGTATTATTATTATTATTATTATTATTATTGTTTTCCTTTATGACTATAATTAGTAGTAGTAGTTGTTGTTTTATGTTTTATTATTAGTATATGTATTATTATTATTATTATTATTATTGTTATTATTATTATATTTTTTATTATTTTTATTATTCGTTTTATATTTTTAAGCGGTGCATCCGCTTCTATACGTGACATAATAATACATTTTATTTATAAAGCCCTTTTCATTGTGAAACAATCGCAGTGCTAACTGTTTTATCAAGTGTCTGTCCGTGTCTGTCCATGAGATTTAGACCTATCAGGAGTAGCCTATGCAAATAAAGAGTAGCCTCTTGGTGAACATCATATCTGTGCCAGGGGCTGTGACCATTGTTTAAGATAAGAGCTGATTGCTCATAAACCTTACCCCACCTGGGTGTGATTTTGATTTTTTTTTTTAGGCTAATAGTCCGCAAGCTGCTGCTGTTTGAATGACACATGTTTTTGCGAGGGCACCATTTCACAGAAACCCTGCCCACCTCTAATCTCTCCCAGCCCACCCTAATATAAAGTTCTAGAACCGGCCCTGCAGTGAGTGAGGGTGAATGACACTCCTGCCAACAGGCACTTCATTCATAGAATGAGGAAGTGAGTCAGCTGCATCGGCATTACACACAACCTGCCCTCAATTTGCCCATAAAAGCTATGCGTCAGTACTAAAAACTCCATTCACATGGCTAGACAAGGCTGCCATCCCCTCTCACACCGTCCCTGGCGACAAGTGAAAACGTTTTAGCTGCCGTAAAAGCAGAAAAACGTGCCGCCACTCGAACCGAGGGTCCGAAAACCCAGAAAATACACTCAGTACTCATCAAGTGTGTAGCTGCTCTACCTGTTGAAAACACAGGGAAAGGCTGCGCCGCTCGATTTGGCTAGCGCTCTGCTAGATCCTGCTGGCGGTCGCCCAAGGGATTGTGACACATTCAAACAGGGCAATATGGCCACAGTGGACCTGGGTGCACACATCCCCTTGCTAACCTCAGAGGTGAGACTGGCAGGTGTCACGTCTGCTAAACTAGCAGGAGAAGACACCGCAGCTCGAACTTGAGGGCGTGTCACATTCAAACAAGGCCGTGGTGCGCCAGCGGTTGTCACTTCCGCTAGCGCAGCAGGAGAAGACTTCGCCGTCCGAACCGAACGCGTCAAAGTTCTCAGACGGGATCTGAGCCCTGAGCGGCGCGGTCTTGTCGTACTCGCAGAACCCTGTGTTTGCACAACCTGCAGTTGTCACCTCTGCTGTCCCCCTTCTTTTTCTGTGCAAGGGAGCTACAACACGGCTCATCTGTTTGCTACAGTAGCTAAGCCTAGCACAACATGATAAGCCGACTGTACATTATTCCATTCAGACAGGTACAGAACAACCATTTATGACCGCAGCCGACCGGGGAAGCCCTGAGCCAGACAGCAGCTGCATCGAGGGTTATGAAATGTTCAAATGGGGCAGGGGCGAGAAAATGGACCCTATTGAACATAGACATTTTCCCTGCCTCAACAGTTGAGTCCAGCGGTGGTCATGTCTGCTGTGAAGCAGGGGGGGGTGGGGGAGACACCGTCGCTTATGTCCCCGAACCTGGAGGTGAGCAGCCGCGCTGGTCTGGACCGGGGCGAGCTGGGCACTCTGAGCGCCGGGAAGCGCCGGGCCAGAAGCCCCAAAGGCCGGTGAAGAAAGTAAAGTAGTAAAGTAATCCTGTTATGCGCGGTCTTACAGTATATTCAAGGTTAGACCCGGATATGACGTTTCTAAGATCCGATTGGCTAACTCATCATTTACACGTCATCAGTAATGGCGAACGTCATCAACAATGACAAACTACACAGGTTGAGAGTTTAACATGTGGTACATCAGAGTGATATGACCAAATGGTTCTGCAAAGACAATGACCCAATGGGAGATCACAGTTAGCAAACACTAGGCTCAAACAACAAGGCCTGGGGGTGTCCCCCCTGGAGATGTTGTCCTGCCATAAATGAAGAAAAGCACAGTCAGGGGTCTTGGCTTCAAAAGGTTGTCAGTAGGTTGCTAACAAAAGGCTGCAAACAAAAAGCCAGGCCAATAATCTCTGAAAAGCCTACAATTCTATTATACCAAACAAACCAGACTTGCTTACAGGAAAGTCGAGGAGGACGTCCTGGTTCTCTTCACGCAGATTCATCAGCAGATGATGCGCAGCTCCTTCTAGTAGCTTCTGGGAATTGCGGTCAAAGACCCGGGATAACTGGATGACGAGCCACTAGCATCCTGGGCTTCTGAGGGTGAGTAGTCGTCGGCCTCAGAAAACTCCTTCTCCTGCCTCATCATCAGATGGAGGGAGGGGCAACATCGGCGCAGGAACTCCTGCTGAAGCGGAACGCCGACATCTTCACCCCCATCTGAGGCTCTCCGTTCCCCAACGGCGGCGGCAGGCAGTCGAAGAACCTCCCTTGCAGAGTAGGAGTTCCACAACGCTATAGAGGGCGCCACAACCGCAGACAGAGGGCGCCACAACCGCAGAACTTCTCAGGCAGACTAGGCAGCTTCGGCCGGGGTGTCCCGAGGGATTCCGTCGGCTCCACGTTGAGTCACTGGCTAGTCATCTTCTTTCTTCTCAGTCGTCTTGCGATCTGACAATTCCAAAGGAGCAGTTGTGCAGGCGAAGCCCGCTACAGTGGTGCACAGGACCTGGTTAGGCACAGGTGCGTGTATGGGTCATCCAGGCCCTGGTCATCTCCCGCCTGGACTACTGCAACTCCCTCCTCGCGGGGGCACCGGCGTCAGCCATTAAACCTCTGGAACTTGTCCAGAAAGCTGCTGCTCGCCTGGTGTTCAACCACCCCAAGTTCTCCCACACAACTTCCCTTCTCCGTTCCCTACACTGGCTCCCTGTAGCGGCTCGCATCCAGTTTAAAACTCTGGCGCTAACCTACAGGGCAATGAAAGGAACAGCCCCCTCCTACCTCCAGGCCATGGTCAAACCCTACATCCCCTCCCGACCACTACGCTCTGCTACCTCAGGGCGACTGGTTGCCCCGTCACTCCGAGGCTCCTGCGGTCGATCGACACGGTCACGGCTCTTCTCTGTCCTGGCCCCGCAGTGGTGGAATGAGCTGCCCACTGATGTCAGGACAGCAGAGTCGCTGCCCATCTTTCGTCGCAGGCTCAAAACTCATCTCTTCAAGAAGTACTACAACAATCCTCCCACCTAAGCACTTATTATATTATATTGCACTGTACTTTAGATTGTGATTCTTGCACTTTGCTTCAGCACTAGATTATGCTCTTAGTCACTTGTTTGTTTTAGAAAGAAGATGCACTTGTGAGTTCTGGCAAGTAGTAGTACATTGGCTCTTCCTACGTTAAATGCAATTATTGTTAGTCGCTTTGGATAAAAGCGTCTGCTAAATGACTGTAATGTAATGTAATGTAATGTAATGGGTTTTCTTTCTCTTCAGTTAATTGTAGCTAGCCAATAGGAGCTAGCCCTGTGGGGCGGAGCTCCACGAAATAGAACCATTGGCCATTGTTTATCCTCACAATCAATACATTTATTTGTGGGGAGAAGTGAATGGCACCTCACTCTCTTTATGGACAAACACATTTTAAAGTACAACAAAAATGTATAATCTTAAAATGTAATGTACCTAATAGCAATCATTTCTGATAATTAAACGCAAGTGTTTATCTCGTTTCACAACTAAACTCTTTGCAGCGTGGACATTATCTAACCCCGTGCTTAAAGTCGCACAGAAATGAAAAAAGCTTTCTATCCCATTTTGGTTCACATAATTGGTCATAGTGTTCACCTATTCAATGATGTATGCCAATAAAATTACAAAATTCTACTTGGAATCTTATATCAAAGTATATAATTTCTTACTTCATGGAAAACGGTAGGTCACATGCAATTACGTCAACAGGTACCTTAGATTTTAGGCCAATAATCTCACGACATCCACCCGTCAATCAACGCTATCCTTCTATCGAATTTGTCTAAAGTTCTTAAAGGAGTATTAAAGGGAAAATGCAGTCCGTTGGTGTTCTAACAGCAAATTCGCCGCAAAGTATGAATCCTGTAGGGTTTTATTGATCATTTTATGAAATCCATTGACTTGTATTGAAGCGACCGTTGTAGATGTGTAGATCACTCCGCAGAGGGGATTCAGGAAGTGGAACTACTTACGGTAGCTATTGTTATTGTTTATGTTGCTAGGCTACCTAGTTTGTGGAAGTTTACACATGTATGTGCTGCGACTAAATAGTTCTATGCTAAATATTTAAAAAAGCCTTTCCAGATGAACTAGAATCTTACTTTATGGCGAATTATATGTCAGAACGCCAACTAACACCTCGGTGAGTTTCTTGTCTTTGAAATTGAGTGTTTAACATGTTTTTGAATGATTTTTCACGGTGCCCATCCACATCCATTGTATGACCAAAACGGTGGTAGAGCAATTATCAAACTTTCTCAAAAGTTGTCAACTTTTTGATCTGAACCATTGTATATGATCATAAGTAACCTTAAAACAGGACTAAACATGCATTTTCCCTTTACTACTCCTTTAAAACCCATCCACTTGTCAATGTTCCAATCAAATTCCTCTAAACTAATGTCCCACCCTCATAGCTTGTTTGTGTCGGAAATACGTCAAACTACGGAAGTTAGATAATCTCAAACGTCTGTTTCTGTGCGACTTTAAACCTGTGTGGAGAAGTTAATCACAGTTTGGCTTGCCGATGGAGAGGTGAGCGAGGATGAAGCCAAGTAGCTCACGGTAGGTCTGTGCGTGGGCAGTCGCAAGGTGGCGAGTGGTTCATCAGAGCTCCAGATCAACGAGCTTGGGGCTTGAGGGGTATGATGATGAATAGGATAACTTTTGACTGTTGCATGCATGCAAATGCAGCTCGCGTATGTATGGGAGCCCCGTGGATAAATTACTGCATAATAAATTGGGAGGACTAGCTACCGGTGTGTCAGAATGAGGGGGCTGGAGGCAGAGTAGAAAAAACACCTGGGATGGCTCTGAGTCTTAACACTGGCTGACAGGGACAGAGCAGCCTGGAATAGTCCTGTGAGATATGACAGAGAGAGAGAGAGGGGGGGGGGGGGAGAGAGAGAGAGAGAGCGTGCTTGTGGCTTTCTCCTGGAAGATGGCCGACAGCTTCGTCGTATTACAGCGAGGAGGCAGTCAAGCGGAAGAAAAGCTGCCCCCTCTCCTGCCCCCCCCCCCCCCGAAACTGACACCTCCTCTCTACTCCTCCTTTCACATCCAAACTGTCTGTCTCTCTTTCCCCTTTTACAGTACATATTTTATATCTCCTGCACACGTTATTATTCTTTCCCTCTAATTGTGAAATTCCACCCCCCTGAATTCCAAAATGGCATCCAATTATAGATATTATTTTGAGACTGAAGAATGAGAGGATAGTTCTCTGTTCAAGGCTGTAGGGGCTTTGCCAGTGTTATTCTACTGTGGCTACAGATCCATTGCAAACACATACCAACTAACGGGAGATTATTTGGGTTGCTTAGGCAACAGATTCAATGAATTATTCACTTGGCAAACAAATCCACTTAGGGTAATGTGGTGGAATGATACAGACGCACAAACCTCCACCAATAGCACACAAGTATTATGTGTTGCGTACCATGCGTCTACTTGCCAGACAATTTGTCACTGTTTTTCACATCACCAAAAGCCAGAATCACAGCAAGAGAGACAGATGTTGAGAGGAGTATTAGTGATCTGTTCACTGCTTTACAAAGTGGAACGAGCATGCGGTTTCAAACGTGGTTTCATACACTGAGTTATGTAAAGATCTGGACGCTGCTCATCACTCCAGATTAGAATATATTTTGTTTTTGCCAATATAAAAGAACATGATTTATCATTGCCAACGTGGGTTCTCCAGCTAAGGATTTAACTGGATACTGTGTAGACGCTGTGTGCCTTTGCAACTTTCACAATCTGAACTCGCCCTTTCACAATCTAAACTCAGGCATGCATAAGATAATTATTTTACTGTGACATGTTTAACTGAGCAATTGGTATGGTGTGAGTATGGGTGCAGGATATTCTAAGATTGTGTGTGTGTGTGTGTCTGTGTGTGCGCACATACGTGTCCATGCATAAGTGTTTGTGTTTGTCTGCATGCTTGCTCGTGTGTGTGTGTGTGTGTGTGTGTGTGACTGTGTATATGTGTGCACGTGTCCATGCATTCATGTTTGTCTGAGTGATTGTATGTGTGTGTGTGTGTGTGCGTGTGTGCGTGTGTGTGTGCATGAAAAGCAAATGTTTGGGTCTGTCAGCCGACACCCTCCCCTCTCCTTGTCATCCCTGCAGGCGTGTGGGCAGGGGGAGCATGCGGCCGGCTGCTGCCTCCTCCTCGCTGCTGCTGCCTCCTCCTCACTGCTGCTGCCTCCTCCTCCTCCTCGCTGCTGCTGCCTCCTCCTCGCTGCTGCTGCCTCCTCCTCGCTGCTGGTGCCTCCTCCTCGCTGCTTGTGCCTCCTCCTCCTCACTGCTGCTGCCTCCTCCTCGCTGCTGGTGCCTCCTCCTCGCTGCTGGTGCCTCCTCACTGCTGCTGCCTCCTCCTCGCTGCTGGTGCCTCCTCCTCACTGCAGGTGCCTCCTCCTCCTCACTGCTGCTGCCTCCTCCACACTGCTGGTGCCTCATCCTCGCTGTTGCTGGTGCCTCCTCCTCGCTGCTGCTGGTGCCTCCTCCTCGCTGCTGGTGCCTCCTCCTCGCTGCTGGTGCCTCCTCCTCGCTGTTGCTGGTGCCTCCTCCTCGCTGCTGCTGGTGCCTCCTCCTCGCTGCTGCTGCTTCCTCCTCGCTGCTGCTGGTGCCTCCTCCTCGCTGCTGCTGGTGCCTCCTCCTCGCTGCTGCTGCTTCCTCCTCGCTACTGCTGGTGCCTCCTCCTCGCTGCTGCTGCTTCCTCCTCCTCCTCCTTGTTGCTGCTGGTGCCAGATCCTCTCTGACGCCCTGCAGGCGCGAGGCTGGCAGCAGCCGGCTGATAGACGGAGGGGAGGAAGACACAGAACCTGCAACAGTGACATTAACAACTCCAAAAGCAAGCTACTGTAGCATAATAGAAATTAGTCTGTCAGTAACACGGAGAGAGACTGAGATTGAGAGACAGTGAGAGCGAGACAACGAGAGAGAGGGGGAGAGAAAGAGAGAGAGAGGGAGAGAGGAAGTGGGAGAGAGCTCTCTACGCCTCTTTCTAACTGCAAATTACCTCATAATTCAAGGGCAAATTAGTGTAACACCTGTTCAAGTGAGGTAAAAGGTATTTGGACTACAGCATAGCATTTCAAGAACGGTAATGACATGTGTGGGGTTTAGCTGTTGGCAACGAGTAGCCACATACAGCTGCTCTTCCCCGTGAACAGAGAATGACTGGCAGTAACGGAGTGACATGTTTGATATGAAGGACAAAAGGCCATTTGAACAAATTAGCTTTTGAGATCTACAGTAGGAGTGAAGTTGGTGTAGTGTATCGCTCAGAGTTGGGTGCACATTTCAAAGCTGAGTCATACCGTGACCCTGTCAGGCTATCGAGAGGCCCTCTGTTTGTCCAATGACTGGATGGATTTGGCCGACTTGCATTGTAATGTGCCACAGAGTGCTGAATTGATTTTTTACTTACTGATGTATCCTTTGAGGGGAGAGAGGCAGGGAAGGGAGAGTCAGATGGAGATTATGCACCCCACGTTCTTTCCTGCTCCCTCTCTCTCTCCCTCCCTCCCCCTTCTCTCTCTCCCCCCGTCTCTCTCCCTCCTCACTTGCTCTCCCTCCTCTCTCTCTCCCTCCCTCCGTCTCTCTTGTACCCTCCTCTCTATCTCCCTCCCCTCTCTCTCCAACTGTCTCTCTCCCTCCTCTCTCTCTCTCCCTCTGTCTCTCTTTCACCCTCCTCTCTATCTCCCTCCCCTCTCTCTCTCCCTCTCTCTCCCTCCCTCTTTCTTCCTCTCTCCCTCCTCTCTCTCCCTCCTCTCCCTCTCTGTCTTCCTCTCTCTCCCTCCTCCTCTCTCTCCCTCCTCTCCCTCTCTGTCTTCCTCTCTCTCCCTCCTCCTCTCTCTCCTTCCTCTCCCTCTCTGTCTTCCTCTCTCTCTCCCTCCTCTCCCTCTGTCTTCCTCTCTCTCCCTCCTCTCTCTCTCCCTCTCTGTCTTCCTCTCTCTCCCTCCTCCTCTCTCTCCCTCCTCTCCCTCTCTCGCTCCCCTGCTCCCTCTCCTACGCAGCCCCATCCCACTTCCAGCCATCTGCCAGAGAACTCGGGAGATAATGCTGCCTCCCTGCTCACCACGGTAACCGTATCACATGCATTATATTGTTTGAAAACTTCATCACAGGTCATATTTCTCTGGAGCCTCTTTCTCACACCTTTTTGCTCACCTCGCTGGAGCCAATCTACCCTGACATGGCGGCGTTGATGCATGGTCTTTGCTGACACACAACTCCTCCTCTACAGACAAGTTGAATTGGGGACAGGAGGCATAAACACGGACAAATCTAAGACAGTTAACCGCAGAGAGGTAATCTCAGGATGCAAAGCACAAGTGTGATCTTTTGAACAAAGAACGACAAAATCGCTCTTCTTCCTGTACATCCTGTACTCTACAAAACAATCTTTACAGGAAGAGACACACATACTGTAATGCCAACTCTAGGTCCAGAAGGGCTTTTGTCGTTCGGTTGAAAATACTTTTTTTGTCCAGCCAACTCCTAATCACATTGCCACTGTGCCTGAGTCTGGTGCATAATTTCACACAGCACATTCAACTGAATTTTGTAAACAATATGAAAAGTGTTCACTTCCAGTGAGCCAAAAGGAAATATTTGTTTTTAAAGGCAACAGTCACCGAGTATATGAAAACCTTCCTGGGTATTTATTTGAGGTCACACATGCAACACACGGCAACCATGCTGAAACTGGTCGGTGTCTCGAAAGAAACAAACAGCTTGATTGAAGCAGTGGTGATGAAAGGTACTCACCCTCCCCTATAAGAGGTGACGTGTTTAGCTTTGCCTTGAGCTTTTACTACTGACTGTGTTATGTTATGTTATGTTATTTTTATTAATAATGCGCCCCCCAACCAACTGTTACATCAGCCCGGGGCGCCGCCCTGGTACAGAAACAAACGAACAAGAACAGAGGACTGCAGAGACACACAAAGAAATCTGGAATCTACATTTAAGACACACGACAAGGACATAAATAAGAAATCAACTGTGGCAAAGAGGTGAGTTTTAAGCTGTGCTCTAAAAGAGTCCAGGGTGGTGGCGGACTTGATGTTCAGAGGAAGCTTATTCCATAGCCCAGGTGCCATCACAGAAAATGCACAATCTCCCTTTGTCACAAGTTTTGTGGGACCTTCAGGGTCATCTGGTTGTCGGATCTGAGCAGACGACCAGGCCTGAAGCTGGTAGGTTGGTCCAGGAGATCTTTGATGTAAGTGTGTGAGGTACAGCAGGGTAACGTGTCTGGGATGGGTTTGCTCACATCCGTGGCAATATTATGCCTTGACAAGTAACCTAGGTCGGTTCTTGGCCCCATCCTCTTTATCACCTACATGCTCCCCCTCGGTTGTGTCATTAGCAGACACGGGACATCCTTCTACTGCTATGCTGATGACACGCAACTCTACATCAAGACTGCCCCGAACCCCCCTGCAGTCCTGTCATCCCTCACCATCTGTCTTGAGGAGATAAAGGCCTGGAGGAACAGCAACTTCCTCCAGTTGAACAGCAGCTAAACCCAGGCACTTCATGTCAGCACCCCGCACCCTCAGTCCTCACCCAGATAGCAAGCGGATGTGTAATGATTCTGGGCCATATATGGGCCGGAACTAAGCCACAAGGGCCAGATCTGGCCTGTATATGGCCCAGATCCGCTTGCTATCTGGGCACCCATATCCCAACTCACCTTTGAAGGCCTGTCCATCCCCCTCTCCCCCTCAGTCACAAACTTGGGGATTCGGTTTGACCTCCGCCTGACCTTCACCGACCATACAGTATAAAACACCTATGCAAGACCTCGTTCTCTCACCTCTGAGACATCCCCAAACTCCGTCCCTCCCTAACCCTGCCAGATGCAGAGAAGCTCGTCCTTGCCTTTATCTCCTCGAGACTGGACTACTGCAACGGGCTCTTCATCAGGATTCCTGACAAGAGCATCCAGAAGCTTCAATACATCCAGGGTAGCGCTGCCAGGGCCCTGATGAGAGTCTGTAAATATGAGCACATAACCCCCATTCTACACTCACTGCACTGGCTCCCTGTCCCATCCCGGATCAACTACTAAATCCTGCTGCTCCTCCTGATCGACAAGAACTCATCCCTCCACAATCCTCCACCTGTACCCTCAGAATCACAGATAGTCTCCTCCGGGTCCCCAGCACCAGGCTGTGTACCATGGGGGACCGCGGCTGTGGAACAATGAAAAGTGTATTACAAACAAAATATATTATTATTACTATTATTCTTATTCTTATTCTTATTATCATTATCATTACCATTATTATTATTATTATAATTCTAACCTTTATCTCTGCAATGAATCATACTTGCTTTTGCTTTTTGACCCATATTGATTTGTGTCTATTTGCATGTGCGTGTGTGTGTGTGTGCGTGTGTGTGTGTGTGCTTGTAAGTGCGTACATGCTGGGTTCAGCTAAGGACTGCATTTAGTCCACAGTTCACACAACTGCTCTCTGCGTGATAAATGCCAATAATGACGTTGATGATTCAATTATTATTATTTTTTTAATCATCACCTGCCCTTCAGCCGACGAGACAACAAGCAGCCGACACGACAGCTAATCCCCCATCTGCTGAGTCCTGCTCCTTCCTGTCTGCCGAGTCCTGCTCCTTCCTGTCTGCTGAGTCCTGCTCCTTCCTGTCTGCTGAGTCCTGCTCCTTCCTGTCTGCTGAGTCCTGCTCCTTCCTGTCTGCTGAGTCCTGCTCCTTCCTGTCTGCTAAGTCCTGCTCCTTCCTGTCTGCTGAGTCCTGCTCCTTCCTGTCTGCTGAGTCCTGCTCCTTCCTGTCTGCTAAGTCCTGCTCCTTCCTGTCTGCTGAGTCCTGCTCCTTCCTGTCTGCTAAGTCCTGCTCCTTCCTGTCTGCTGAGTCCTGCTCCTTCCTGTCTGCTGAGTCCTGCTCCTTCCTGTCTGCTAAGTCCTGCTCCTTCCTGTCTGCTGAGTCCTGCTCCTTCCTGTCTGCTGAGTCCTGCTCCTTCCTGTCTGCTAAGTCCTGCTCCTTCCTGTCTGCTGAGTCCTGCTCCTTCCTGTCTGCTAAATCCTGCTCCTTCCTGTCTTCTGAGTCCTGCTCCTTCCTGTCTGCTAAGTCCTGCTCCTTCCTGTCTGCTGAGTCCTGCTCCTTCCTGTCTGCTAAGTCCTGCTCCTTCCTGTCTGCTAAGTCCTGCTCCTTCCTGTCTGCTGAGTCCTGCTCCTTCCTGTCTTCTGAGTCCTGCTCCTTCCTGTCTGCTAAGTCCTGCTCCTTCCTGTCTGCTGAGTCCTGCTCCTTCAGGTGAGGGCATTACTCAGGCCAGCAGATGGGGCATAAACAGTCTGTGACAGAAAACCCAAGGCGGGCAAGCTAGACAGTATACCCCCCCGGGGTTATTTACATTTATATTTATAGCATGTACATGCTACAATACCGGCATAATTCATCCATGCCGGTACCTTTATATAAATATATATATATATCTATATATATATGTATATATATGTATGTATATATATATATATATATATATATATATATATAGCTTTGCCTTGTGTAAATTGTGTGTAATTACTTGTAATCTTTTTTGAGCACATCACAGAGCCGGCAGTAACATTTCACTGTACATTGTACACTGTACCATATACTGTACGTGTGGTAAATACAATCTGAGTCTGAATCTGAAAGTGAACCAAGCCAAGCGCTGTATGTGCTGTGTGGATCGGCTCTGAGAGGAATGGAAACAGGCGCGTTCTCTAACCTCCCCCCCGCATCTTACTGCTCAGGAGCCGTGTCTCAGGGGCCGGGGGTAGCCTCCACTCACGCTACGCAACGCTAGCCTAATGCAGAACTTTCTGGAAGAGAATATATTTTTATAGTTTAACCTCCAATTTGGTCCTCTCACCCACGGTGTTGGAACATGGCTGTGTGGGTGTCGGGGTGTTCGCTGTTCTCCGCTCAGATTATTGCTGTCCCTCATTGGTTTATATTCTCGTTTGCATTATGTTTTCCCACAGAGGTTACAGAAGGCAAGGGGCAACTAAAGAACCACCTCCTCTCCCTTCATCTATGTCCCAGTTTTCCTTCATCTTTTCACTCTATAGAACCTTTCTGTGAGGACAATCAGGCTTTTGTTGATTACCTCTTCACTCTCAGAGTTCCCCATACCTGCCGTCTGTCTGTCTGACGGAACTGAAGATGTGCCATGACCCACACTTAGAAGTAGGCGCCTTTCACAAGCAGACTGCTGTTAGATTTGCACGCATTGTTGTACAACCATGACCTCTCTCCCTGTACAGCCAATGAAAGAGTGCTCTGACTGGCCTGTTCATAAAGTGGAGAGGTGGCTTAAGGTGCTTTTTCATGCTTTTGGTTATTATAGTTAACGAAACTAAAAAACAAAAACTACGTGTTAAAAAAACATTTTAACTGAAATAAAAATAAAAACTATGCTTTACAAAAATGTTAACTAGCTTAAATTGTATTGTTTGTTTACAAAACTAACATGCAAAGAAAATAAAGTAAAAGTAAAGACAACATGTCTTTAGACAGACTTCTTTAGTTTTAGTCTTTTTCATTTAATATATACGCCTAGTATTGTGGGAGGATATTAAATCTAGAAGAATATAGGAAGCTAGCAACACTGCAGACTCTTGGAAAATCATTGATTTAATTGCTACTGCATGGTAACAAGTTTTGAGCAACAGCTCTTCATCAGACAAGATATATTAAATATATCCTTTTTAGCTGTGCCCCTGCACAGAAGTTACCTGATGTGCACCAGATGGTTTGTTTCACATGGAGTGAAAGAACTTGAGTTGGCGAGATCAGGATGGTGGTCATGAGGCTAGCATCAATCAACCAATCAATCAATCAATCAATCAATCGATCAATTGATCGGTCAATCAATCAATCAGTCCACATGTTGTTGGGTGAACAATTATTTGATCTTCTCTGTAAACAAATGTGACATGTACATGTATATCTTACCGTCGTCATATGACAAATACCTACTGGCTTCCCCCAGCTTATAGAAAAGCATTCACAGGCTCAACAGAGCAAGGCTCTCAATGTTACACTCGACAGACTCCTGAGACATCACCTTCTGTAAGGTCATCACACACGTACACACACACACACACACACACACACGCACGCACGCACACACACTTTGACATTGACAATTCTAGTCATGGCTTGTTGTCTTAATGCAGACAACGGAGCTACTTTATACACGTTCAGCGTAACTGAAAGAGATTGCCCTGGGAGAACATTTTGGTTTGTGATTAACAGAGTAAACACGTGTTCAGCCTCTCTGGGGCGAGATAGAGGCAGAACAAGCGATGTGAATATCAAATTGGATATTTTTCATATCTGGGGCATATCAGAACTCTGGAATGGGACCATATCAGTATGCAGTGTGTTTCTCAGTGACTCCATATATTAGTATATTCTGAATATCATCAATATGCAACATGCACACTGATATGTTCCCATTCCTTAATTCTGATATGCTCTGGATATGACAAATATCCAATCTGGCTATTCCCGGACACAGACCAGAGGCCATTTGGTGTGAACATCTCGCCGAGATGTTAAAAAGAGCAAACGGCGCTACAGGTTCTGTCGTTGGGTTCTGCTCATCCGCGCCTGCCTGTTCCACAGACCGCCCCCCCCCCCCCACCCCCCCGCGGAGCCGAGGTTATCCGGTAACCTGACTGAGATGTTGTTGATCCTCCAGGCTTAAATACCACCGAGAGAGGCGGAGATCAGCACCCTCGCTATACTCACCCTCGCTAAGATCATCATAAAAATATCTGAAATAACATTAAGCAGCGGGAAATGTAGGGGCAAATTTGTGAGGTTATTCAAGCTTATCGGAGTGGCTAACATCTGCCTTGTGGCTAACATGTTCCTCTGATCTGTCACAGGGCCTATGGTTAGAATAATGAGTACAGATTTATTCTAACTTTGGAACCCGAGTTCGAAAAAAAGAAAATCTGCTGCTATCTGACTCCCCACATATAGTACATTACATGGTTCAGCAGCTGGGTAGCATTAATATGTTTTCTAATCTATGATGTAAATTAAGATGAGTTATAGATAATCGAGACTTTGAGCATACATGAGCATTGCAGCACATATACTGTTAAAAGGAACGTTATCTAAGCAAGGCATCCCTGATGATAGTCACTTGTATAATGTAGTGCTACTATAGGGTTAGATGTTGGGTCGTCTAATCCCGGGGGAGATGTTGGGTCGTCTAATCCCGGGGGAGGGAGCACTATAGTCAGGGTGTGGTAAATGGGGAAAAAGTGTGTTTCTGAGAGAGTGCTGTGTAACTTCATCAGACAAACGTGACTGAGGACAAGCGAAGATTGATGGCATCTTGTTTTTGTGCTGCCTCAGCATTCTCTGATTTCCCCTGCATAGGGGCGGAGGAAGGGGGGGGGGGGGGCTGGAATGATAGATAGGGAGCCATGTCATTTTTATCCTCAGGTCAGTGTATAATACCACAAGGAGACAGAGAGAGGGATAAAGGGATAGAGAAAGAGAGCGATTGAAGCCTTTTTCCAGCATCCAACCTTTCAACCCCAACCGATGTGTTGCTTAACTTGTCAACCCTTCAACACAATTACTGCTTCCTACTAATAATTACACAATTACTGCTTCCGAATGATTGATTTCCGTTCTGTGGACAAGAGGCTTTTTTCACAAACTGGCTACGTGCAGTGTTATGACTCATGATTCGTTTCAGGATCTAAGTCTTCAATGAAAGATATATTTGTGTAGCGAAATCATGAGTGCTACCGTATACCAAAAGGGTTTACAGCATATCAGTTAACATCTGCTGTTTATGATGGAGAGGGGTGGAGAGGAACTTTTTCCGGTTCTTTATTAAGCAGTCCTTGAGACATGCTAGGTTGTGTTTCAATTTCCGCTTTAGAAAGGCGACCTTGCTACTTATCAAGACGACGTCGATCCATGGCGATGATTCGGTGTATAAGTGTATCTTGTTATAATTGCTTCTGCAAAGACAGTTTTAAAAAGCCTTCAGGTTGCCTTTGCCACTCCATGAAAGGGTTGTGCCGACGCCTAAAGTCGCCTGGATCTAAGACGCTGTGTTCTGAGTGTTTATATATAGTCAAGATGAGGTAAAAAGGTAAATTCATTTAGAATCGATCATCATACAGTATGAACCCCTCACTTTCACCAACTTCTCTTACTTTTCCCTTGTGCTTGTCTTTTTCAATACTGTACCGTAGTCTTGGCATCATCTTTCACTATTGTTGACTTTCGTTGTCTTTTGTCATTGTCCTTATTTAGCTCTGCGTTGTGTTTTGATGACAATTAAAGACAGCCCCCAATCTCACACAATACCACACAGTCCAGTGTCTCCTTGTTCTGATGTATCCCAAATAAATCTCTCCAACACAGGATTTGAGCGACATAAAAAGCTGTTTATTCCAGAAGGTTTGACATAAAAAAGACGATGGCTTATAGTCTAAGGTACAGTTGACCTCTCTGTATGCTGTCTGGACTCAAATCAAAGCATTGGTCTCGTTGCAACGTTCTTATGTGGTTTGAGTGTCCCCCCTCCCTCGTCTCTTCTCAGATAAGACTATCTCTCTGGTCTCTTCTGTGACCTTGTTTGGTCAAGTTAACCTACGCCGCCTCGGCGCCCAGGCACAGAGTGTACCAGCCATGGAATGTCTTTATCTCACAAGTCTATGGAAGAGGGACACCGCTTCTTACCGAAAACTCAAGCCGAAAGCCATACTCAGAGGTCAATCATCATAATTAAGAAATTGCTAACAGGATCATATTAAAAGGCATTTCTCTGAAAATCAACCATATTCAACCATATTCATCACTATGGAGGCCTTATTATTCATGTATGTTTCTCTCTTAGACTCCTCGGCATTAATGTGAAAAGCGTTCTTTCAGAACCCCCTCTTGCTTTCAAACCGCTTGTACTCTGTCAGTACCGCCTTCTTCTTCAGTACCGCCCTCCTTCCTCAGTACCGCCCTCTTCCTCAGTAGCCTCCTCTTCCTCCCGTCTCTCTGGCTTCCTCTTCCGCTCATTCATTCTCCTTCTCTCTCTGGGAGAGACCTGCCCCATTTTGTCTTGAGCGACATGTCGTTCTACCCCAGATTGATTTTACCCCATAAAAACCCCCTTTCTTCCTCCCTTTCTTCCTTCCTTCTCTCGCTCGGACTTCTTTGTGCTTCAAAATCGCCAAATTGCAGTGCTTGATATAGCCAGACCGTTGTCACGCATGCTCATCCATCACATTTACAGTCCAAAATAAGACAACACTCATCCGTTGATTTGGTCCTCCCCTATGTGGTTTACTCGTGCATATTTTCAGATGGAATTATGCAAAATCGAGCGGAGAGACCCACATTTACGTACACAAACAATTATCACATCACTCCGCAGAATTGGAACAGCGTGTTAAAGAACCTGTCAACATGTGTGCACAGCCAAATGCTTTAGTTGCAGAAGCTCATCAATGAGACCATATTGAGGAGAAACATCATATGATGTTTCGGCACATAACCCCTCCACCATAGGCACAGAGCTGAATGGAGTAATCCATATGTTCCAGGCAAGTATTCCCTATAAGCAACACGCTCGTTCATATGCTAATTTGACCGATCTAATCCTCTATTATTCTGTTTGCATGCTGTTCAGAGAACATGCTGAAAGTGCTTCCTATCTAAAACGCACATGAGAACCTACTGTGCAGGGTGGAACATACTGCTGCACCAAAGAACATGGGCCCAGTCACTGCACAGATGCAAATTAGACAAGTGCAATTCTGTAGCATCTAATTAATTTAGTTTCCCTTCATTCTCATGGTGCCATCCTTTTCATGAAGGATGCTCAAGTTTAAACATGAGCGAGCCTTGGGAAGGCTCTTAGTGTCACACAGCTTGACTAATAAATTATGCAAAAATATTATGAGCACCTTTAAATACAGTAAAGGGTGTGTTATGCTAGAGGCTTTGATACAATCATAAGCATCGTTGTCTTTGAGTGTACACCTGTTTGAATGTACACTTTAATCAGAGTTTAACATTCACACATGGAATTAAGAGTATTAACAAATTAATTATTCCACATGAAATCTACTTATACAATGTTGTGTTTCCTCTTCAAATGTCCCACAATAGTGCTTGTCAGCTCAAATAAACCAGAACACTTGAATGAAACAATGTTGCTTTTCAATTTGCCACTAGTGCTCTTTAAATCCAATTGAATCGTTGACTTGAAGGGAAGGAGGTGAAACATCTGCAGATTGAATAGACAGTGTACTGTATGAACCATTGTGGTATGGATTGTGCTGGGACGAAAAGACAGCCCTGGAGTCTGACCCAGCCGCCTGCCTTCATTTTGTTTAGCTGGCGAGGGCGGGGGGGAGGGGGTGCTAGCGATTTGTCCACGGGGGGGATTACCGTGGGCCAGGCCAGTTAGCCTGCCGGACGTTTTCACCGGCGCCCGTTCTGTGATTCTCCAGAACCTACAGATGGCCAACACGCCCCTGGTATGGATACCTTAGAGCTATCCTACGACTTTAAACTATGGATGTATTAAAATAACTGACTGCTGCATTGAAACGTGACCATTCATTCCAATGAATGTGGCTCACCTGACATTTGTACTTCCTGTACACCACTGCACACACACAGTAGTGTTGTCCTTGGCGCCATGGCTTTTTGCAGTAGTGTTTTTCTTATCCCTTTCTAATCCATATTTCCCATAGAGTAGTGCAGCGTGCCATGGACATCCATGGGGAAATAAACAGCTGTAATCAACGGTACTTGTAACCGACTTACAAAGGTGAACCTCTGCATTTCAATTTCTCATTTTCAATGATCCATATGAGTAATCACAATGCCGAGGTTTACCCTTGTAAGTCCAAAACTGGTTACTTTTATTCTAACAGTTACGAGTTTGAAAGTCGGGCCAGTTGGTGGGAGACAGAAGTTCCACCAAGTCAAATACAGCATTGTACTCACTGTGGGTACCACCCATACATGAATATGTAAAACTCCACTAACCAGTTATATGAGAGGTTTACCAGAGAGTAGGGCAGTTATACAAGTCAACAGCTGACCTGTATGTGAAGACCCTAGGTCATTGTTTATGGCCTTGCAAATCAACTGCTAGGACATAGAGTTATAAAAATGGGTGAGTAATCCACCACCTTCCCTATAAACAATGGCTCACCAGATATTGTTACAGAGAGAAGGGGTGTTGATGAAAAATGTTCTCACAAGCCCTTATCCATATGAGTTCTGGTTCTGCAGTGTCGGAATTGAAATGATTGAAGTTAGATTTGAATTTCTCTATTGCAGCTCAAATTGATTGAAAGCCCAGGAGCTGTTCCTGGGGGCTTGCTTTAAGCATATTGCAGCAAACGGTCGCTTCAGCATTTCCTGGTCTCTAAATGCTTCGCTCAACGGGGACCTTCATTCAGATTTCGGCGCTTGAAGTGGGTAGAAACAATTTGAGTGTAAAAAAAACAACAACCCAGCTTTGCAGAAACTATCCAAAGTTTTTATGGCGTATATTTGTTCAGGTTTGAACCATTCTAAAGCAGCAGGTGTAGTCTTGTTTGCTGGCTGTTCTAGTGCAGGCTAGTCTAGCCAGAGCCTGGGGCCCTGGGCCTCCAGGTTCAGCTTCCTGTCGGTGAGCTGAAAGGAAAACACTTATTGAAATCCCCACTCTTTACCGATTTGTCATCTCCCCTGTTCTCTCACCTGACTTGAATTCTTCTTCTTCTTCTTCGTGTGGGTTAGATGTTATATCCTCTCCCCCCCAGCCCGGGGCCGAGGGACTATCCTTTTACCACCCCGGGCCTGGGTGAGGGGTCACCTGGGCTATATATCGGGGCACACTTCCAGGAGCCATGTCACAGTTTCGTCATCCACAACCATCAGGCCACGCATTCCGTTGGGTGTCCGGTATGTCGGACAGTCCTGGATGACGTGGTCTGTGGTTTGTTCCTCAGCGCCACACTCGCACGTCGCACAGGATACCAGATAGAATCAGGCCCTGGAGCTTTCCCTGGATTTACATGCTGGAGGGCAGCAGCGAACTCCTCCGGTGTGAATTCACCGGAGATGTTACCGCCGCTAGGAGTTGTGGCCTTCCAGAGGTGAGACACTTCTTTTGCCATGACACGTGACGATTCACGGTCTTTGCCCTCGTATGTCCCACTTTTCACAAATTGTGATGCGGTTTTGTTTGCAGAGATGGGGCAGTGACAGGGAGAGTGTCTAGACCTACCAGTGAGGTTGTTAAGGATGCTCCATGCCTCGCAGCTGGAGTGTGAGAAGTCGATGGAGTTAAAGGCCTCATCCCAGCACTCGTCTCCTTCGGCTGAGACTAAACAGCAGGGCTGAAGCAAGTCTGACTGGGATGAAGCGGAGGAGAAACAATAGGCATATCTTTGTGAGATCTTTGTAACATCCTAATTGGAAATGAAAAGTAATGCAACACATTCAGCCCCGCAGGTGAGATCAAAGACTCGAGGCTCTTCTGAAGACTCACATGGAGATGGAACAGAACCAAACACATTCCCTATCGCCAGGCCTCATTAACACCTGTCTGCAACTAATTACCCAAATCCATGAGCATCTCGGGGAGGAGGCAAAAATAACCACCATTGCTAAAGTAGGTGGATAGATAGATACTTTGATAATCCCCATGGGGGGGAATTTGGGTTTTCAGCAGTGGGAAAGTACTGCAGCAGTGGGGGGAAAAAACAGATTGAATTACAATAAATATATACATAGAGTATGAATAAATATAGGATGTAATTGTTAATACTGTACATACATACATACATACATAATACAGTCTGTATAGGTATGTATAATAGTACTCAAATTTACATACACACACACACACACACACAACACTCAGCTCTATCTCCACCTGACCGCTGTTTGAACATGTGTTTCCATCCCTCTGTACTGAATTGCAAATAGAATTTGAGTGGAGCTTCAAATAAAATGTGAGTGGCAGTTATGGGAGAGGGTGAATGTAAGGGTTTTGTGAATACAAGCTCTCCTTGTGCCCAATTGTATTTTGAAAGGTTGCTGCAAAAGCTCAATCTAAAGCAATAGCTCCATGTAAAAATGGAAAATGAAAAAAAAAAAAGTACAAATGTCTTTCTCTGCCTAGGAATCCCTGTGTGTCGTGTGGTGGTATGTTAGCCTGTTAGTCAGCACAATTAAGCAAAAACCTCCAAACCAATTTTCATGAACCTTGGTGGAGGGGTGTAGCATGGGCCATGGGAGAACCCAATAAATTCTGGAGCGGATCCAATTCACGGGGCAGATTCCCCACAGATTTTTTTAAGATGTTCTCAGACCTGTTGACCCCAAAGCTCCTCACTGTCTTAGAGGATGCGTTTCAGAGGGGAAGCCTACTGGAAAGTATGCAGGACACAATAATAACATTGATTCACAAGAAGAACCACAGTTCTGGGGAAGTTATTGGCCAGTGTCCTTAATCAATGTTGATGCAAAGATCTTGGCCAAGATATTAGCAACAAGATTAGAGTGGTCCATCCATCCATCTTCATCCGCTTATCCGGGGTCGGGTTGCAGAGGCAGCAGCTCCAGCAGGGGGCCCCAGACATCCCTTTTCCTAGCAGCATCAACCAGCTCTGCCTGGGGAATCTTTAGCCGCTCACAGGCCAGTGCGGAGATGTAGTCCCGCCACCTAGTCCTGGGTCTACCCCGCGGCCTCCTCCCAGCCGGACACGCCTGGAACACCTCCCTAGGGAGGCGCCCAGGAGGCATCCTCACTAGATGCCCGAACCACCTCAACTGGCTCCTTTCGACGCAAAGGAGCAGCGGCTTTACTCCGAGTCTCTCCCGGATGACTGAACTTCTCACCCGATCTCTCAGGGAGACCCCAGCCACCCTCCGGAGAAAGCTCATTTCGGCCGCTTGTATCCGTGATCTCGTTCTTTCGGTCATGACCCATCCTTCATGACCATAGGTGAGGGTGGGGGAGAAGATAGACCGATAGATCGAGAGCTTTTTTTCCATATTTGCCATATTGTCATGTATGAAAAGACCCAAAATTAACACTGTAAGCAGATTACTTGATTATTATAAGCGGATAATTTAAACAGCATTTGCTGTTGTCTAATGATTCTGTCCCAAGCTTTTTGATCCATATTTGCGGTTGATCACTGTAACTGTGATATACAAGCGGTTTCCATTGTTATTGAAATGCAGTGATATTCTGGTCCAGATATGACTAGTCATGGTATGACTTGAATTGGCCCCAATAGGTCTTGTCCGGGTTTCCACTGTAGTTGTAATATGGTGATATTCTGGTCCAGATCTGACTAGTCATGATATGACTTAAGTTGGCCCCAATCGGGCTCATCCAGATTCGTCCGGGTCCGTCCGTGCTTGCTGGGTAATGTATTTGAGAACCTGGCTCCTGCTTTGGTAGCAATAGAGAAAGAGATGATGGAACCGTTCTCATTGCAAGCTTTCCTTACCCAGATGGGAGGGGACATATCTTATAGAAACCCTGTGCTGGCATTTGCTAGAGACAGTTGGAGAAGAGCTCACGAGGCACGTAGCACAAACCTGTTGTGGGCCCGGCTTGGACTTCGGGTCCGGTCTGGGAGTCGAGTCGCTCAGGGTCAGTTCCGCGGCCGTGGCAGGGCGAGTGAGGTGCGCACCCCGGAGACGCGGACTCCACCCTCCGCCAGAGAGACTGACTCCGCTTGGCGGCAGCAGCAATCATGCAACAACTCAACACACCTGTTGCCTGTTAGCGGAGCCTCTACTAGAGAACGCTGCAACCTTCGCTCGGGGCTTAAACGTTCCTAGCCCTTCATAGGGGTAAGACCTAAGGTGTAGGTAGCCCAGGGGTGTTTTTGCTGTTAGCTATATTGTGTGAGTTTGTTTCAGCTGTTTCAGGAGTAATTTGCCAGTGTTTCTCCTCGTCCTCCTGCTCCCACGCCACGACTCATCTCTCCCGGACTCCGCTCCCCGTTCCCCGGGACTTCCCTCGCCGTTTTCCACATCCCACTCTGGACCAGCCGCGCCGTCTTCCTCCAGGGGCCCTCCTTCACTCTGTCTTCCCGCTCCGCGGCTCTCCGCTGCTCTCCGCTCCGGCCCCGCTCTGCCACCAGGCCACCTCCTCCCTCCCAGCCACTCCTGACAGCCCGTTCACCCTCGTCCCTCAGGTCCTCACACACACATATACAACACACCAGTCACTGATCCCCATACTGACGCCACACTGCACCCACACACCCCTCTGGTTTCCACATCCCGTTTCCTACAACACACACGCATCCATACATTCCCCCCATTATTTTGCACCTCCCCTTTTTCAGTTGTGGCAACCGTTTCTCCCCCTTATTATTAATTTTGAATACAATAAACGGCCGTTCGCCAAACTCCCCCCTCCTGTCTGTCTGTCGGGGGTGGGGGGGGGGGTTCTCACTACACAGGTCCAGGATCCGGGCTCAGAGCCCAACAGAACCCCTATTATACAAAAGGGTCATCAATATGGTATAATAAATCATTTCAAATTGATAAAAAAAATCTGTCATGTGGGAAAACTGGGTGAAAGCAGGAATAATGTTATTACATGTTTTATTTGACTGGATATATTTGTATATATTTATATACTTTGAGCAGCTAGTGTCTAAATAACATTTAACCAGGAAAAAATTCTGGAAATTCTTACAAATAAGGAGCTGCATAAGCATACAGCGGATCGGAAGAAACATATTTCCCTTATTACTTGTATTCAGTGCAGATCAAATTGGGAGCTTCCAGGGGGGACGTCTAGGTTCCATGATGCTTAGAAAGCACCGATCCGCAAATTACGAAGGTGTCAGGCTTACATGGGGAAAACATCTTGGAACGCCTATACATGGGGAGATCTGGAAGAAAACTGTACAGTCATGGCATTCCATACAGTAGCTCAAGACATGCAGACACGCCTAGTTGCATTCAAAATAATAAATAGGAATTACTGTACTCCATCAAGAATGTCAAGGCTGGGTCTCGGAGAGGATGGAGGTGCCGTAAAGAAAGAGGTTCATTGGTCCACATTCTGTATGGATGTGTAATGATTCGTGACTTCTGGTCTGCTATTATCAATTGTATCAAAAACATGTTGGAAACAAGGTTTGTGGAGGGACCAGCATCATGTATAATGGGTATATTGCCAATGGAGGCAAAACTGTCCTCACAATTATGTTCTTGGGTTAAACTCACCCTCATAACGGGATGTAGAATAGTACTGAGGCATTGGAAATCGACTGAGAAAGTTAGCTTCAGAGAATGGAGTGATGAGCTTGCTAGAATACCCTATTTCAAACTTATTTATAGAGTTACTAATAGCTTATGGGTTTTCAGGAATAGCCTACTTGGGGTCCCTATTTGGAAAGGATAGGTACAGCTGAATATCAGGATAACTCATGATTGTGTCCAATCTGTTCTCTGTGCGTTGTCTAATTATCTACACAGTGGATACACAGGTGTAATTTTATCATGTCACTGTTTGTTTTGTGATTAACAGAAGGAATGTTTTTTTTTCTCATCTTATTTTTATTAACAATATGAATTTCTTTCCCTTTAGTTCTGCTTTATAAAGATGTGTTGTTGTAAACATCACAAACAACAAACAAGAGACTTGCTGAAAAATTGGAAAAACAATAAAAGTTTAATTAATAAAAGCACAAAAAAACATTGTACATGCTGACGACATGCATCGTGGGAGGAGGTCTGCGCTATATGAATTCCCTTCTACTTATTTGTTGTTCCTCTCCGTGGGTATTCAGTTTGTAAAAATGTCCTCATTATTTGTTGCCTTTAACAGCTATGGCCAGCGTGGCAGCAGCCGGCATTTTGCCAGTGAGGAGGAGGGCTTTGTGTGCGCACAGCACTGCTCCCAGAAAAAGCCAAATCACTTCCATTTTCTGTTCCCAAGAATAAAAGTTATCCTCTGAGAGACTATTGATTCAAAAGGAAGCATCTGCGCTGAATTCCAATGGGTTTGAGTCGACATTTACAGCCGAACATTGCTCAAGCTTCAGAACGCTAAGTTATCCTCCAGCTCCATCTGTCTCCAGAGCTACCAGACGCTTGACTGCTGGAGTTTGAACAGGTGTTTCCATCCCTCCACACTGAATTGCAAATAGGAGGTGTGAGTTTAAGTGAGGCTTCCGGGAGAATGCGAGGGTTGTGTGAAAAGTAAAAGTGCCCAATTGCACCTTGCGCAATTGTGCCCAATTGTGGCTGATTTTTTTCTCTCAAATCAAAAACTCCTTTGAAAAAAAAAAGTCCTGATCAATTTCAGCTCCTCCTCTCCATGGGTATTCCTTTGTAAGAATGTCTTCATTATTTGTTGCCTTTAACAGCTATTCCCAGCGTGCCAGGAGCCGACATTTTCTTTATAATAGTTTTCCTGTGAGGAGGAAGGCCTTGTGTGCACAAAGTATTGCTCCCAGAAAAAACTAAATCACTTCAATGTTGTGTTCCCAAGAATAACAGTTATCCTCTGAGAGACTATCGATTCTAAAGGAAGAATCTGCACTGAATGTCAATGGGTTTGAGTCGACGTTTGCAGCCAAACATTGATTGACACAGACAAGAAACACGACTGTTATAAACAATAGACATTACGACTGGTTTCGCCTGGGTGCCACGGTAACAAGGGGGGAATTAGTATCTAGGTTGCGATGGTGTTCTCTGTTGTCATCAGCGCTGAACTCTGCTCCTACGCTCTGCTAGGGCAGATTAATCGCCCAGGGCAACACTCTTGTAAGGTGAAAGGAAGGCATGTTTAGGGCCAAGCGCTTATCCACTTCCTCTCCCTGTAATTATTGCTATTGGCTGAGAGGTTGCCCCACAGAGAGCATGCTGAATGTACTTAAGTGTAAGATGACCAGTGATTCTGGCCACTTCCCTCTCCACACATCTCAGATGCTCTCTGGACAGGAAGTGCGCTGTTCTGGAGGACTAGAGGGCATTCAGCCTTGGGCCCCTCTGGTTAACAAACAAAGAGGTCTCCACTGAAACAGACTAATCACAGTCTAAAATGTAGTCTATATGGTTAGACTGTGTGCCTGTTTCCATTTCAGAGGAGAGCTTTTTGCGATCAGGCTGACGCTCATAATTGAATGTCTAAATTATGAGCATCGGCTTGATCTCAAAGCAATGTGCCAATGTTTTTCTTTCATTCCATCTATCTCTCCTGTCCATCTCCTCTTCGTAGGCTAGCCTCTTACAGTTGAGATTTACCCGAGCAAGTGAAATGTAGTTTTCCTGTGGCGCTAGCAGGAAGCAGGAAGTGCAGTGAGAAGTCTATTGTGACAAAAGCACTTCAGGTAATGAGAGGGAAGAAGAGTAATTCCACCGGCTGATTACAGACTGTAATTAAGACACTGATCCTGCAATTAGTAAAGTCAGGCGTGCAGGTGTGTCGTGCCCGGAATATATCCACTCTGTATATCTCTGTCTCTCGCTTTCATTATAGACTCAAACTAAAACCTCTGAGTCAGTGTACTGTAGGAGCAGTAATGTAATCTTTGCAAATGTTCAAAACATAATCTTCCTTGAAGTGCAGAGAACTGCATCCGGAATATTCACTACGGTTTCCGTATTAACATTGCCTTTCAATACATAACCTTCATGCTGTTGCAGTCTTATTTTTTGGTTAAATGTACTGTGGTCTTTTCTGTCTAATGCATAAGGTTTACATTAATAGAATTTACAGTACTATAATTAGAGTATATATCCCTAAGTACTTCTAAGACTACTCTCTCTCTCTCTCTCTCTCTCTCTCTCTCTCTCTCTCTCTGGCATCGCATACACACACACATGCAAGGACACACACACACACACACACACACACCCTCTTCTCTGCTTTTTGGCTGAGGATGACTCACTTCATGAAGTCCTAACTTTCACACTGACAAACAAGTTGGCAACAAAACACCTTGACATTCTCTGACTGCTACCTAAAAATCGAATGTTTTGTGCTTCTTTATCATTGAACTGTATTTCACTAGAAGGGCACTCTGCCCATAAATGCATTTCGTCAGCATGTCCAGTGACATTAGGGTCATGAAAATGGATCTGATAGTTTTGGCATAATCCTGCTGACGGACAGACTAAGATCGAAAACTTAACCTCCTCCACTGACTTCATCCTGGCTTCACACGGCCAATATGTCTGTCTCATCTCAAGCATCTGAACTACATTCTCTCTGTCTTTGAGGCACAAAGTTGAAAAGTATCTAACTTACTCTGCAATGCTGCAGGAGTTGGTGCGCTAGATTTACAACTTGAAAAGCTGTGTATTTGAATTGCCCATGACAGATCGCACGCACGACTGTACTGTAACTGTATATACTGTACAGGGGAGACATCTTTACAAAGAACCACATGATTCCTAGACGCTTAGTATGTAAAAGATGAATGTCTGCCTATGTAGTAATCACATAGACATGTAAATTAGCTGCATTCATTATATACCATCGCTTGAGGGCTTACATTACTAGACACCTCAAACAAATTAATACATGAATATCAGAAGTGATTGCACAGCCATAGGAATCAGGACGACTTATCTTAAAGCTGGGAGTGAACAGTGGGTGTTGCTCCCAGCTGAGCACCCTGCTTCTTCCTCTTTTGTGTATCTGTAGTGCTTTTCAGGAGAGGGCATTATGGGTATGAATCTACCGTGCTTTTGGGTTTCATGGTTGCTCACTGACCAGAATTACTGCCTCAGTAAAAACAGAGTTGAGTGGTTCAAATTTCATTCCGAATGGATGAAAAACAAGCCACACACGTTAGTCCTCCCTTTGTAACTCGTTTTGTTTCCAGGAAATACAAAATGAAAATCGTATTATTTTCTCTGGTCTTATTTCCTCACAGAAACAGGGTTTTCTCTTTTCTTTTCTTTTGTCTTTTTTTTTTGCAGTTGAACCACTTAATATTGTTTCCCCAAACAGCCTTCTGAATAGGATAATTAGGTGTTACACCTGCAGCCAGGCACATTGGAGCTAAAATAACTATCACCATTGTACCCTATCAAGGCATTTCAGTATTTCTTCCAGTGCCATGGTGATGGGAACAGCTTTGTTCAGCTCCTAATGACGACATCAGCACTGTCGCAAACGAGAGCTAGGGTTAAGGGCAACCATTAATTTTAAAATATTTTTTGTAAGACATCTTGCTTTTAAATGCATCAAACGAGGGTTAGGGTTAGGCAATCCATTTTTTTTTCTTTATATATTTTTTGTAGGACATCTTGCTTTTAAATGCATTAAGCGATCTGGGCAAACCCGTCTTCAGCAAGTGATCATACATCTTTGATTTGAAAAACTCAGAGAGATTGAGAGAGAGAGAGAGAGAGAGAGAGAGAGAGAGAGAGAGAGAGAGAGAGAGAGAGGGAGAGAGAGAGAGAGAGAGAGAGAGAGAGAGGGAGAGAGAGAGAGAGAGAGAGAGAGCAGTACCGTCTGGAGATCTGGCGGAGACAGATTGGGGACGATGGGGGATTGGACTCCCTGCCCTCACAAAATGACCACAGAAGAGCTAGAGATGTTTAGAGCTGCAATGCAAGGAGAGAAACACAGCAGTATCTTTAACATGTGCATTTTATTTCCAGTAAATCTGTGGGTATATTAAAAGATATAGTTTTATGGGTGTTGATTGTTGCAATTTTCACATGACTTTTGAAACATTATGGTTGTTTTCACCAACGCCTGCGCTATAGAGCAAGCGATGCAGATGTACCCCCACTATTCAACGTGGAGGTGCAGACGTGTGCTTTTGAACCCCCACTTCTCATCACCACTTTGCCTTTTTGTTGTGGTTATTTTGTTGTTTTATAGCATTTGAGCTCGTTTGGAGAAAACATGTTATCTGTCAATATAGTCTAAAATTACATTTGTAGCATCCCCGGAAAAGACAGCATCCCTGTGTGCGCGCCAGACTTGCCCAGCTTGATGTTGCCGCGCTTGGCTGAGCAAGGCAATATGAAAAGAGTAAGATGGAGGCAAACAACCATTCATTTTCAAAAACTGCCCAACAAAAAGATTTAAAAAGCCGAAGAATAAACACAGGTAACGTTAGCTTGCTGGACTGATCTGTCAAATCTTAATCCTCTAGTGTGAGCCCAGTTATTAATATTAATATTTCGTGCCCACGATTTAACCAAAACATAATTAGGCTAATATATCGTGTGCACAAATTAATATTTATTGGCCATGAGTTAACCAAATCGTGGGAACGAGTTAACCAAAACGTGGGAACGAATTGTATCTTGTGCCCACGCAATAGTATTTTGAGCCCACAACGTGTGTAAAACGTGCCATCGATAAATGTTTTCTTTCTATGTCACCAGAGGGGCTCCATAGGTGTTGGTGTGCAAGCTAAGTCAATTGACATAGGTTTATTGGATTTATGTCAAAGCTAGAAAGACAGTCTGGTCGCTAACTAGCTTGCACACAGTTTAGCTAACGTTAGCTGGCTAGCCAATTGTTAGCCACGGTTAAAACGTCAGGTCATGTTGGTATACAAGCTAATGTTGTGGATTGAAATAGGCTACTGTTTAGGTAGGATTTGAATTGAGAAGCTGATTATCTAATTTCAAAAATATCACAAAATATGTTGGGGACTAAAAGTGCCAATCCAGTACAGTACAGTACAGTCTATTAATACCCTTAAAGTATTGCTCTCCTAATGTAGAATGATGAAGTGACAGTACAGAGAGAGAGAGAGAGAGGAGGCAGCAGACATGAGCAAGGGACCCAAGAGGTACAGAAAATGGAAATATCAGTCAGCTTGACGTGTAGGATAACCCACAAATACTGATATCATTTCCCACCCTTTCTTTATAGAGAAGCTTAAAGATTGTGTGTCAAAAACAGTTCAGTGTAGCCTATTCATAAGTGTATTGCTCTCCTTAATGTAGAATTATGAAGTGACAGGAGGCAGCAGACATGAGCAAGGGGTCCAAGAGTTACAGGTAATTGAAATATCAGTCAGCTTAATGTGTAGGATAACTACAGGGGAAATTCCTATAACTAGGCTCCCATTGTTATTTCCATCCATACACGCGACGCTTAAATTAAGTATTTATAGCAAACCCACAGTACAACCTTGTTTTCTACACTCTGAAGTACTGTATACTGGGTTTTCAGAGCCCCGGGTCTCTCCTCGGATACAAAGATCAAGCACACATGAATGAGACGTCTGTGGCACATGCTCCCTTTTCTGGGGACTTGAGTCATTGTTAAACCGTTGTTCAAAGCCCTGCCTTCTTGCGTTTTCCCATGATGCCTCAGCCGAACAGTAGCTGTGGGTCAGGGGCCATGCGTCTCCTCTCCTCTGTGGTCGTCTCTCATCGTCGTGTGATTTATTCTCCCTCCAGCTATTAGACCCCTGCCTTCACAGGATGTGCCCCGCGGAGACCGATGGGCCTTGATAAATCTGCCCTATTGTGCTGACGAATTAGAGGCTATAGTTTGAGCTTTTTGCACTGCTGTGATGGCTAGATGCTGGAGGCTAGGCTTCAGTCATTACCAAGTATTATCCAGCGTGAATGCCATTTCATTAGCCTCTATTGTACCTGACAGCAAAGTCATGTGAAGATGAAATGAAATCTGACCCCGTGATCACACTGGGCTTCCACATTTTAATGAGAGGTACTGTATTGTACAGACACCGGCACCCATAGCCCTCAAGGTGGGGACCAGGGACCTTGCCTTTTTCACCTCTCATAGAGAAGTGCCTTTTTTCTGGATATTTAAGAATAAATTCCTGTTGTGCAGAGCATGCCCTGCCTAACAGATTTTGATTGAATCAAAATATCAGTTTGAAAAATAATTTCTCACTTTCGAGCACTTACCCTCTCTCTCGTTTTCCTAGCTACCACAGCGCGTGCACTGTGAGCAAAACGCAAAACAAACGCACCTACACGCGATAGGCACTCATAGTCGTGAGAGTCAGTCGAGTAAATGTCGTTTTGAGGCAGACACAGGCATGTTACAGGTATGTGGCCACTGGCTTACATTAGTAAACATGTTCATTTTCGTTTTAGAGTGATATATTGATGTGCTTTACCATTTGCTACTAGCCCTAACGCGATAATCAGTCTCTCTCTCTTTCTCTATCCCTCTTGAGTTTTAAAGTTGTCTTATTGTGTCGGTAGCTAGTTGGCTAATGTAGCCTAATATTAGCTAGGTAAGCTCTCTCTCTCTCTCTCTCTCTCTCTCTCTCTCTCTCTCTCTCGCTCTCTCTCTCTCTGTCCAATTAAAGAATAGGTTAAATGTTCTCTAATATCATCATTAAACAGTAACAGTGCAATTTTGATTGTACAATAGGCTTCTAACTTAACCATTCATCATTCTACTGGATTGCTGTAGGGTAATGCATCTTCATCACAGTGACAACCAGCCCCCCTCAACCTCTACTGTGACGACTCTGTGACAGGAAAGCACAGCAGGTACAGTTATCACACGTGAACAGCCTATCTAATATAAGTAGGCCTACTTGTTACCATCAGCTAATGCTCTATAATGAGTGGGCATACAGGCTAATGGACTTAAACAGTAATAAACAGTGCAATTTTAACTGTAGGCGTCTAACTTAACCAATCATTGCTGTAGGATAATGCACATATTCACAACATCACTGTGACAACCTCCCCCACCCTTTACTGTGACTACTGTGACAGGAAAGAATAGCAGGTACAGTTATCACAAATGAACAGCCTATCTAAGTGCTTGCTGTGGATGTCGTAGCATGTCCGTAGAATGTTCTCTCTCCTATGATGCTTTTTAACCTCTCTTACTCTGAAATGTAATTTAATGTAATGTATTGCTTTATAAATGTTCTTAGCCGGTAGACAAACATACTCCTGGAGCTTGCTCGATCGCCTTGTTGAGAGGGGTCAGGGAATAATTTTTACAGATCACTTATCTGGCCCCCGGGTGATTACTGTTTTTTTGCTTCCCTCTGGAATATGTAGAGAGTGGGTCGTATGCCCACCTCCCTTGTTCTCTGTAAAGCGCATTGTGTTGCCTCTGGGTATGAAATGCGCTATACAAATAAAGCTTTGATTGATTGATTGATTGATTGATTGGTTTGTTGATATGGTGGAGACAGAAATCCATAGATACTGTACATACAGTAGACCTGCCATGTCATTAGTTCATCATCTCACATGGCAATACTGTAAGTAATAATGTATAAACATGTGTGTACACTTTATTAGCATCTTAACTGTAAATACGCATTTTAAACTGGAATCAGTTCTACACTTACACCCTAGGGGTAAAAACACTGTAAATATATAAAAATATACAAGACATAATGAAAGTAGAGGGTCAAATGTTTTTGATGATTCTTCTCTGGTATGCTTGTAAGATCTACTCTGTTGCTTCTTCTATGTTTCCTGTATAGAAGTTTATAGATTGAAAATGTATAAATGCTGAAATGAAGCTGGTCAGTGAATGCACCATGCACAGCATAGTCTGAGAAGTATGTTGGCTTGCTTAGCTCTACCCACTGTAATCTGTGTTTTACTATCTCACTCCCTATCCTGCTGTATACCGGCTGTTGTAATGTTGCACCTGCAAATACGTCCATCTGTTCTGCTGTTTATCTGTTATCTGAAGCGAATACACGCCAGGGAAATGTTTCACTGTCTCTGTGTGTTGTCTCCATGCTGAATGTACAATAAATAAAACAGTTTTATACACAAAACCACAGGGACTGAAAACTATTTTCTTCCACACCTGTCTTTCCACAGAAAAAGATCTTACACTTATGTTTAGCGCTTAGGCCTCGTTTAAGAATTTTTTTCTCAAATGGGTACATGCTACATTTCAAAGCAAGGTAAATGTTGGAAGAGAACATAGTCAATGTTTACATGTAAGATGTTGTGGAATCTCACCATATTTTCGATCTTCTTCTGGTGTCTGTAATCCCTTAAGGAAAGCAGTAAGCCTCTGTTATTCACCACACATATCCTCTCAGGCAATTACAGAAAGACATTTGCATGGTGTAAATCCAGAGAGAAACGGAGACCAGGTGAGGAATAGGTAGACAAAATAAATAATAAATAAATAAATAACACTGTAATATTAAATGTTGACCTGGAAATAAATGGCCCTGGTGGTCAAATGTTGATGTATTTTGTGTGTGTTGCCGTGAGGTCAGAGAGAGGACATGGTTCATACCCATCTCACTATGTGCTCCAGTGGGGGAATCAAAATCAGCTATTACAGGAAAATGGTGCCTTAGCAACAGCTAAAAGATATTCAGACTGTGCTGAATTTTTCTTCTGGCGACAATTAACTTTAAAATAGGGTCCCTCCCTGTCCAGAATATTTGTTTTATTATTATTATTATTATTGTGAATTTGAATTTATACAGCAATAAAATAATGTATTGTGCAGTCACCTTCATTTCCTCACCCTGCTACCTCTCTCCCCATCGTCCTCCAGTTGTTTGGCCCTCTCTCTGAAGAATCACAGTGCTGGAAAGGTCAGGGGAAATCAGACCAAGTGTCTCACCAATCAGCCACACGCTATGGGCCCTTTGCCAGATTGAAATTAGGTGGACAGTGTGCAATCAGGTAAAAGAGTCTGTCCTGCAAGCAGCACCAGACCTTTTGTTACCCTTTAAATTATACTGCTCTCTGAAAAATGGTGCAGGGTCGACCTAAAAATCAAGCCAATCTCTCATGTCGAGGAGACCCTAGCCGAAACATGTTTTCAACATCACAATGTGAAAAGTACACTTCCCGGTAATAATAAGATGGATGTAGCACTTGAGAACATGACGCCCAAATAGGTACATGCTGTCTTGATATGGCTTCTGAGAGGATTAGTAATTGATGGATTGAAGATTAGTAATTGATGGATTGAAGATTAGTAATTGTTAGGAAGACATCCTGCCCTGACAGCCACTGCGTGCTGGACTTTAAACGGCGCTGTCGTGTCCCCTCATCCCTGTGACATGAGGATGGGTTCATCTGAAGTGACAGCTCTCTGAACAGCCACGCCTCCCTCCCGGGCTTTCTGACACACACAGACAGACAGCCGTTGACTGCTGAAGCATGGCTGCACCCGGACAGGAAACAGTTTATTATTGGTACTTCAGAGGCCACACTCCGGTACATCATTCAACTCACGTTGCTTTGACATCGTGGTGGTTCCCTGGAAGTTCCCTACAGATTCAGCTGACTGTGTAGCCCTGCCCTAGATGTGCTGGAGAAAAACTCACAATAGAGGAAAAAGCATTTGTAATTAAAGTTAGAAATATCAGCGATGGCATGACATTTTCTTTGTGTACATAATACGACTACAATGTTTAGCCTCTCAGGCCTCTCCAGGGAAATCATGTTCCAATGCACTTTATTGCTCTAGCAAATTGAGACACTGTATCTTTCCGGAGAGTATGTTTTAACTAACCTTTTGTTTCAAAGATACAGTACTGCTGTATCATGCTGTAACATTTCATTGTCCTATTGGGCCATGTGACCATGGTGAGGATACTTGATTAATAACACTAAACAATGACTTCCATACATCACAGATCCCATCTTTAAATGTATTTATTTTTGATTTCATCATCAAAATTTTTACAAAACATTTTCTGACAATAATATACTCAAAGAGGAGCCATATTTTGTGTTTGGACCAGGTCTCCACAAACAAAAGAAAAAAAAGAAAACAACAACAAACCAACTACCGAAGAAAACACTGCAGCGTATTTACAGCCCACAGAAACCAAGGCTCTGGGTTGGCAGGGGATGGATGGCAGGGAGGAGCAGGAATCCCACGGAATTTACCAGAACGCACGAGAATGGCTGTGAGGGGAGTAGCCAGAGGCAGGTAGGGGAACACAATATGATAATATTGCTTTCTGTCAGATCGACTTCACGTTCTCGGCTCTATGTTGAGGCAGTAAAATGGAGTCTGTTTTAAGGAGGTGCTCCTTCTTTTTTAGTGCTCACAGGAATCGAATTAGTGATTTAAACCTGTTTCATCAGACAAAAGAAAATAATGCTCCACTGACAGAGGTCAATAGTTATGTCTATTCTCTTTCTGCTCTCTGACATGAATAATGGTTAAAAAACTGGATTGTGACAGTAAGGTTTAAAGGTTAAATACGTCTTGCTAATGTGTAACAGTTCGGAACAATAACAATCAATGTGAGTGGGAGGGGACTGGCCTGAACATCAGTAATGGGGACAGAGGCAGCTCCGAGGTGGGCGGGGGGTCCCCTGGGTCCTAGTGACCCCATGTGCGTCTGACACAGAGATGAATGGGAGAGAAACAGAGGCCGGAAATCCACATCTGGCTGGGAATACATTTTTCAAAACAATTAATCAGGTAATGGATAAGAAGCCAGCGAATGGTGGAGGGTGGCCTCAGGTGAACCAGTAGGGGGTGAAGGGGGGGGCGGGGGTGCTGGGGGTGCTGAGAGTTGCTGCTGGGTTGTGAGATACGGGTACCAGGTTTAAGACAGCAGACTTAACAACAAAGCATTACGTCAGCACCAGATGCCAGCCACAGTGTGTGTGTGTGTGTGTGTGTGGTGTCTGCAGGGGGTGATAGCCATGTGCAGGAGCCATGATAAGAGTGTGTGGATTTAGGAGATAGGTGTCTGTCTGACTGTAGCTGGTACACTCCGCCGGTACGGACTGGACACGACTGTATACTGCGTGAGAATGTCATGATACTGTAGTTTTGCCCAGTGCATAAACTGTACAGCTTCCTGGGTCAATAAGGGAAATCACAAAAGCTTCTTTTTAAATCAATACAATAAATGTCCTTGTCCTTTTCCATTTTCTACATATCTCCTTCCTCCTTTCTCTCTCCCTCTGTACTCTGTCGTCCCACTTGCCCTAGATATTAGCATTTAGCCATTCCTCTAAGCAAAAACAAGGAAATATGAATGGCTTCCTTGCAATGCATAAGACCTTAACTCACTCTACTCCAGCAAAATCATTTCCGAGTAGAGATTTGAGTCCAAACATGGAGGAGGAGAAAGGGAGAATGAAACCCCCCTAAAAATTAAAAAAAACAAAACACAGCAGAGACGAAAACCAAGCCTGTCGGCATAGCGGGCTGTGCTCAGACGCCCGCGGAGTTCAGCTCAAACGTGCATACTGGAATTAGCATGCAGCTCCTGTGCTCTCAGCCTTCTCTGGGCACTGGAAATATTTGACAAAAGGCTAATAAATGGCTGCCAGGATCCTTACATTCACACCGACGCATCAGTCATTTTCTGGGATGTTCTCATGATAAACCAATTGCTTATTATGATGGGGCTAATTTAATTGTGAACGTAGTGACTCTCCCATAAGCACTTTCAATTACTATATTGCCTGGATGAGGTTTGATTATCATCCTCATTCATTCTGAGATTCCTGTTCCAGTGACTAACTGAAGTAATTAACAGATTCGTATTATGGACGAGGACAGGCCCTACTTGGAAACAGGGAAAACTCTGTGTGAACAACCGTCAAATCCAATCATCTCCCTGGGTCAACGTCCAATGGAACTGGAGCATTAACCCTAACCCTAACCTTAACCCTAACCCTAACCCTCTCGGGGAGACGGGCTAGGGAGGGTTCAGTGAGCAGCTTGCTTGACAGACACAAGCGTATCCGGAGTGTATGGAAACACATGCTCATGGTTCGAGGGTATTTCAGATAGGAACTGTCTGTTTCTGGTTCAGTGCACCCTCCAATTGTGAGGAGGTTTCCTAAAAATGTCAGCATGCAAACAGAAATAGAACATTATTCAAATGTTACAGGTTCCACCAAAGTCACCAAAGGCATACTTGAAATTCAGGCCAAGGAGTTGGTGGGAGAGGCATAGAGAACAAGGCAATACAAGACATAGCATGGAGGTACTGTTTGGCCCATAGACGGGTTAGGGTTAGATATTGGCACAGCTTTTATCACAAAGTAAAGCCACCCCACATGAGTGAACTGACTGATTTTCAGATTCTATGACCACATTATCATTAAGCACACTGTTTGAATATTTGGGATCGGTGTCTTGGTATTGTATAAAAGAAACAGATGGCACAAAAAGTAATTCCTCAAAAACATAAACTTCCATCTTCAACCCCTTCTTACAAAGAGAACCCATCTAACAGCCCCCCCCCCCCCCCCCCCCCTTTTGAAACCGGATACTAAAGTGAGGACAAAACAAACCAAAAAACACCTCTCTAATCAAGCTCCCGAACTCTCCCCTCTCCTCTGTAGTTTGGTTATATGGGGAGAAATAACCCAGGTTGGAAAGCGTCAGTGTTGTGGTTGAGTGGTGGGAGCGTGGTGGAAGCAGATAGAAAAATATTTATCATTGAAACAAGTAGAGCATTACAGTAAGAACCACTCCCCACCAACGACAGCTACGGTATCATGTAGACCGTCTCCCCTCAGGGAGTGGGTAAGGCTTCTCTTCTGGCCACTTCACAAAGTAGTTTGTGTTTCAGAAGAAGTGAAACACATACTTTTTTCTGTTTAAAGATTCTCTATTTACAAGATAAATAAGTCCAGCTGGATTTGTCCTTTAGTCTCATAGAATTATGTCTGACATCATCTCTGAGCGTCTCAAAAAGTATCACTTTTTTTCCAGATAACGTCCAAAAACGAAACGTCCAAAAAAGCATAACGCTCTCCCAGCATCCCCTCCTACCCACCATCGACCTTCTGAGCCCCTCCCCTTCCTGTGAGGCTTTGAAGGTGGTCCGGTGTGGCTCCTCCCCTTCCTGGAGGTCCCTCGTTCTCTCCTGGACAAATCGGCACCGCCAAGTACAGGCCCGTGACTCCAGGGAACATGAAGGTGGACAGGTAGAAAAATAAGCGAAGTGAGTGTTGATTGGACAGGAGCGGGGGGGGGGGGGCACGCAGACAGAGTCGGAACAACACAAAATCCCTAGTTTCCTCATTAACTCCCATCAGTCAATGGGAGAGGATGTTCAATAGCGGCCGCAGGTGACCGTGGCGATGTCCACATTCGTCTTGTTACCTCCTCACAGGCACACTGGCTGGACGAGAAGCAGTGTTTACAGGCAATAACCGCCACCACGGTCGATAGGTCCGGGTCAGAGGGGGGTCAGTGTGTCAGTCCAGCATCTGCGCTGGGCTGCTCTCTGCTGTGTGTCTGTGTGGGAGGCGTGGGCAGCACAGGGTCAGGTGCCAGCTCACTGCCAGCTCAGCAGCTAAACAAATTGGTCAGTCACATGGAAAAAAAAAAGAAAAAAAATACAAGCACATTTCGACAAATGTATAAAAATGTGTTAGGCTTCTGCTAAAATATCCACTGACCTTTGCGTTCATTTGATAGTATCAACTCATTCCCCCAGCCGTGATAACTGAACATTCAACTGAATCAGGATAAAATCTAATGCAACACCGTTAAGTTCCTATATCAAAGGAACTCAGTTCTGCTGTGTCTTCAGACCATTCCCAGGAATCAGATCCCAGATAAAGGGTCCAATGGGGGGGCCTTTGTGAAACACCCTATCAGACATATGTTCACAGCCTCACTTTATCTTTTATGCATTTTAAATAAGCTTAACCTTCTTTTAACTGGGAGAGGAGATAGCTGGTGGGGTTTGCCTGTACATATTGAATACAGACTTAAGATTCAACTCCCATTTGCAAAAGAGACCATCTCACTATTAAAATGTATACAGAGTTCTAAAAACGCAAAGGTTTGGGTGAAACAGTGAGCAGGAACAATCAAAAACATAAGAAGAAAACAATCTTTGGTATGATGTGCACAATAATGAAACCCAGCATGAGAGTGTGGCCTTCCCATTTACACAGTTAAAAAAAACAAAAACAAAACAGCAGAAGTACCCAGTTGTCTCTCGTTTGGTCACTCATCTTATCTAATAATAATACCCATTTAACTGTATTGGCGACCACTGACTGGCACATTTGATAAGAAGAAACAGCGAGAGAACCTTTGAGCTCTGGTAAACATAATTTTGTATCTTGATATTTCCTTTCGCTCTGTACCTCTTTGCTTCCTTCTCCTCCAGAAACCATATTTATTGCACTTCCTTTATTTCTCTGCTAACCCAGCATGAGAGAACTGCCTCTATCTGTTCCTCTGAGCTGACTCCCAACAGCACTTTTGCTGTATCGGCCGGGACTGGAACCAAAGCGATAATCTAACGCGTTGTGCGTGTTGCATCACATTTCGATTCCCCTGCACGCCAGGAGGAGGGGAGCAAGGAGGGATTCTTTGAAGCGTTTGGAAAAAGAAAGCGAGATGATAAGCACAATTCTGGGGACGCATCAGCCTTCGTAATGGTCACATCCAGCATGCCAGATGCCGAAGGCCCTCTAGCCATGTTTTTAAATTAAATTTCCTTCATCCTCTCCTCACCTCTTTCCCCTAATGGTCTTTCTGTGCCCGTGTGCTAAGAGAGGCCCCACAGTAAACCCAGCTACCCCTGCCCTCTAGTCAAGAGTCAAAGTGGGCCTATAGGCCCCGCCCTCCACCTCTTAACAACCACCCGTGGCTCTGCTCGCTAGCGTCCGAAGGTGAGCGTGCTGGCGGGGCGCTCCGGGGGAGGGAAGGGGCCGCCGGGGCCCTCGGCGGAGGCGGCGGGGGGTCTGAGAGCCGCCGGCGGGGAGCGCGGCCCGGGGCCCGGGGCGCCCCCGGTGGCGGCGGAGGGCACGGCGGGCAGCGCCACAGTCTGTATGGTGGGTCGGTCGCGGGGCGGGTTCAGGTCGTCCAGGCCCTCCAGGCCCGGCGGGGGCCCCTCGTAGCCCAGGTTGAGCTGCAGGGGCTGGTGGGCCTGGCAGTAGTCCACGATGGGCTGCTCGTAGCGGTAGAACGTCAACGCGCTCATCTGGTGTGGGACCTGGAGAGAGGGATGGAGGGAGGGAGAGAATAGGAGAGAGGGGGGAGGGATGAAGGTTAAAGAAGGGACAGATAAAGGTGGAGCAGGGGCGCAGAATGAGAGAAATGTGGAGGGAGGGAGGGGTGGGAGAGGAGAGGAAAAGAACATAAGCATCATCAATCTGACACACTTGTTATTCCAACATCCGAATAAGTTACAGTTGGGAATAAAGGCTTATTGATCGTGTTTTTTGTCAACCTGTCATAAAACATTTTATGACAATTCCCTACAGTATGTGACATTAAATCTTGAATGGGTTCCGTTGCCTTTTATTCACCATTCAGACCAACACTCATTTACAGTAGCTACAAGCTCAGCCTATAACCCAGGACCAACAAAACATGCAGCCAAGAAACCAAGGCAACAGAGATTTACGCAAGAACCGTTTCTGTGTTCTCCTATTCAGCAGAATGCTGCCTGGCTCCAGGCCCTGAATCACACACTCGCTTTCATTTTCGAAAAGTGATCCAGGGTCTGGAAAGGCTTTCGTCCAGAGTGATTTCTCAGTTGGAATTCCAACCAGGCCAATCAGCGTCCTTTGAATGCGCCGGCGGAATTAAACCGCACAATGTGATTGGTTAGGGGGGTGGTTTAATCCGAGGACTCCCTCTTCGGCTATGCTGATCTTAGAAAATGGCTGCAATGGGAGCCTGTTCAGTAGGGATGGGAATTGCTAAGATTTTAGCGATTCCGATTCCATTTTCGATTCTGCTTATCGATCCGATTCCTTAGCGATTCTCTTATCGATTCATTGGGCAAAAGAGTACAAACAGGTTTATTAACATTAATTTCCTTTTATATGTACTACTTTGAACATGCCAATTACAGTGCTGTTTTTTAGGTGTATTCACCTTGAACTAAAAATAAAACTGACATAAACAAATCAGTATTTTTTCAGACCGACTACCACCAGCCTGACTCTGAACGTCATCATCTAAATTACATGGATGGAAATGGAGATTATTCATATAGTGAAAGCTGGTTTACACAATTAAACAAATGGCACTAACACAATAGACAGGGGAGTTGACCTTCGACTACACTAACGTTAGCTGTGCTGCTGTCGTCAAAAATGTGACATTCCTGCAAAGTTATCGCATGATGTGTGGCCAAATGTTTTTGCATATTTGTAGTATTTCCCCCCTTTGATGATATAGGTTTTTGCAAGCATTGCAAGTGGCCGTGTTGTCATCGTGTCGTGTGAAATGTAACCACACTTTCGAACGTTTATGCCTAGACGACATGTTGCTGGCTTCTTCTACCGCGGTCTAATAAAACAAAACAAGGCAGCGTGCGTGTGACGGCATTGCGCATGCGCAGCAACGACAGGAATCAATAGTGGAATCGTTAAGTATTTTGGCTAACGATTCCAAGGAATCGATTCACTGGGAACCGGTTCTCAACAAGAAGATTTCGATTCCCATCCCTACTGTTCAGAAGGAATAATGAAGTGAAACGAAGTGGAAATAGTGTGTCAGGCTATAGAATATACTGTACATGTCTTGCCTGTGACACATGGGCCCAAATGTTCTGGTGTGGAGAATTGAGCAAACCTCTGTAACAAACCTGCAATACCTGTAATACCTACAACACATGGGAAAAGCACCTAGCAATCGTCAGAAATCAGTGATAGTATTTCTTGCTTCACATTCTTGTATTGTAGGATTAGGGTTACTGTGTGTACTTAAACCTATGATATCCTCTTTACATGAATCAGGAAAATATTGTTTGTCAGAGGGCTGCTTGGTGCTTATTTAAGGCTGTCGTTTCTTAAGGGGTTTGTTCATTGGCCAGCACAAGCACACACACACACACACACTTACTCACGCAGACACACACACACACACAGGCACGCACACACACACACATACAGTACACACGCACGCACACACATACACACACACACACACACACACACACACACACACAAACACGCTGCTACGCTCCCCCTGGTGCAAATGTATGAGCAGATAGGATCATGCTCTCTATTACCATGTCACTGGTGCCTCCTCACATCTGGCGCAGTGTCAGGTCTCCTGTCCTGTGTCAGACTAACAAACGAGCCCCCGCCCCCACCCCCCCACCCAACCCCCCCACCCCCCCAACACGTCCACTTTGCTGCGACTGCAGCCTTACTAACAAAGGCCAATTAACGGAGGATGAGCAGAGCACGGACACAGTGGAGAGCGGTGGCAGTCATCCTGAAGGAAAACACCAGTGCCTGATGGGGGATGACAGATGATCAGACCCTGAACCAACGCCCGCCCGCGACAAACAAACAAACACAATAAACAACAGCAAATACGAGGCCAAGATAAAAACAAAACAAGGGGGCATAAATAATTTCCTGGGTGCTCTCCGGTGGGATTGTTGGTGCAGAGTGTCTCATCATACTATAAAACCATCTCCCCTAAGAGCCAGCTGACTGAGCTTTGAGGAGGATGCGGGGTGGGGGGTGGGGGCAGAGTGCATGAGCTCCTCACCATCTCCCAGTCAAATAAAACATTCTTCAGGTATCGTGGGTAGGTAGGTAGGTAGATAGATAGATAGATAGGTAGGTAGGTAGGTAGGTAGATAGATAGATAGATAGATAGATAGATAGATAGATAGATAGATAGATAGATAGATAGATAGATAGATAGATAGATAGATAGATAGATAGATAGATAGATAGATAGATAGATAGATGGATAGGAACATCAATAAATACTGTGTAGTCTTGGGCAAAAAATAACAAAAGGAAAGGAACAGTGCATCCTGAGTTCCTCCGAGCTTTGCGTCTAACTTTGATGCAAAATTGATTCTTAGGACGGAAATGTTGAGCGTTTAAATGCCTGCAGTATCAGTTCACTGATCTGTCTGGAAACAGTATTTAGCTCTGTCAATAATACTGAAATGGAAAATACACAGATACTGGAAATCAACATCAGGGACAGATATCTCTAAACATGTCTGACCTCTTCACATTGTCAAAACTCTTCACACAGTCAGCGAAACAGAAGTCCATGTGGAACAAACTGTGAATCATTTTGATTGCTTTTTCATTTTCAACAAAATGCATTCAATGACCACATTTTCCAAAATCCATGAACCTTTTTCAGAGTTCATGGATTTCAAATCGCATTGTGTTGCCTCTGTGTATGAAATGCGCTATACAAATAAGGCTTTGATTGATTGATTTTCTGATTCATACTCCACCACCTGCAAAGCACCATTTGCAGCACAGTTTCCAAACGCTAACACACTGTTTTCAAAACTGTTAAAAACACATTCAAAACAGAATGATGGCAAATTGTGTGCATTTCTGCAGTAACCATATTGAAATATATAGAACATCTTTGCTGAATATTTACAATAAAATGAAATAATAATAATTCAAAATACAGCTGATTGCAATTTCAGCTGAAAGCCTACCCAGGTGTACTGTTTTTAGTGTCGTTACCAAACAGACAAAAGGGCATCGGAATGATTTTGTTTGTAAAAATGGACCAAGGCAGACAGGTTGGTGGGGAGAGCGTCAGGGAGAGAGAGAACGCGTGCAGGACAGAGGAGAGGAAGACCAGGAGCGCTGGTCTCTGATGAGATAAGGGCCACGATTATTGACCATGTTGTAAACCGTGGTCTCTCTTCGAGAGAGAGACCGGTTTAAGGGTGCAACCAAATCTGCAGCGTTCAACGGTTGCATCAAGAATACGAATAGTCCGGGAAAAACAACAGGTGAGATGTGCGTCCTTCAATGATAATTGACATATTACAGTACGATACAGTATGTTTACATTTGTACATGTACTGACATCTTGAAATATATATTGATTGTTTTATGTTTTACAGTAGGATCCACAGGTTACCTCTCACAGGAGGGAGATGTGCAGGAAATGGCCATTGTTAACACGGTACTTGGCAACAATGCAATAAAACTGCGGGAAATTGGGGACAAAGTGCTGGCAGACAATATCACTTATGGGAATGTGAACGCGGTCAGCACAACGACTACTGCCAGAGTCTTAAAGGAACATAAAATAAGGATGAAGCGACTACTGCCAGCATCTTAGAGAAACATACTGTAAAATAAAGAGGAAGCAGTTGTACACTGTACCCTCCGAGAGAAACGGTGAACGTGTGAAAGAACTCTGGTATCGATATGTCCAGGTAAGATGTCTGTTCAATAACAAAACAGGGTATATACACAGCTATGCATAACAGCAGACTGGCTTGTCTGTCAGTCGGTCAGTCTGTATGCTTTCTGAGTGAGAATTGCTGCCAGTGGCATGGGTTAATGTATGGGAAAGCTTATTTTGAGACATGTATGAAGTGTTTTGGTGATTTGAGTGAGTTTTGGAAGTGAGGTTAACTGTTTTGGCCAAGATGCATGTTGGTAATGCAGACTGAATGAAGAGTTTTGAAAAAGTGGCTAATGAACCTAATGAACACCCTCCCCCATCAATTTATATTCCTCCCTCCCCATCTCTCTCCTCCCCTCTCTCTCCCTCTTTCTCTCGCTCTTCTTTCTTCTTCTTTCTCTCAGTCACTCTTTCAACTTCTCTCTCTCTCTCACTCTCCCTCAACTTCTCTCTCTATCCATCTGTTACTCTCGTTCTCCCTCTTTCTCAAATGGACTCCATTAAGCTAGACCTGTACTCATTACATTATGGGCACTCAGTGGATTACTGCCTCTCTCTGAGTTCAGCCCTGTCTCCCTCCTCCTCCCGTAGCCCCCCCCCGTCGCCCCCCCCCGCTCTGCTTCCCACAGGGGCTCCTTGCCCAGGTCCAGCAGATTCATTAACCCATATTAACTCCTAACCGTTTCAGCGGATCCAATCGAATTGTAGGAGCATAAATCTGGTCTGTGTGCTGGCAAGGTCTGCGCACACACACACACACACACACACACACACACACACACACACACACACACACGTGGGCAGCCTTCTCATTTTTGGGGTTTATTACTCATTCCAGAGATGCTGAGATGAGGACTTTAATGGAATTTGACATGAATCTCAGACGGATACGGAGTGATGAACCAGTTGAATGGATGTACAGTATTCCTAGTCTCCGACGTGGTGAAAGAATCCATTGATTGATATTCCAGAGCTGTCCGAAATACCCTCTGCCTTCCTCTAACATGGCAGCCATGATGTTGATCCCGTATACAGACTTCCCCTGCCTTCCAGCCCCGAGTCACTGAGGGCTTGTCAGTGGCTCCCACGGGGGGCCCAAAACCCCATAAATATGTTTGACTTTTCGTTTTTTTTTTACGGCATTCCACTGCGGCGAGGAAGTAGTGTATCTTTTCCATTCATGGTTTTATGAGCGACTAAGGAGGCTGCTGACAGTGCCGGGGGCAAAGACAACGCTAACGCTCTCCCCCTGTTAAGACAACCTCCTCCTCTGCCACTCCCGAGGCCATCCTGGCCTCCCCATAGACCCACACCATGGTTTAGCATGGACTGTCTTCAGAGAGAGAGAGAGAGTCAGAGAAAGAGAGAGAGAGGGAGAGAGAGAGGGTTAGGAAAAAACATTTTTCTACCTAATTTACCTTGTTCCAATCTCAACCATGCAGTTCATTGTGGATTACAGCATCAACTGGAAAAATATTACTGGAGACAAAATCTGTCTTCTGTTCTCATTCTTTTACAGTATCTATGGTTGTACTTTTTTGCTGCCTTAAAATAATTTGAGCTGAATTGAAGACAAGTCATGCATGTCGATTTTTTAGGTATGACTTTAGTTTTAACTAGGGTGAAACAGTATAAAAAGAGAATTCCAGAGTGATCCACTTTTATAGTTCCTGCCATGGGGTATAGGCAAGGCAAGTTTATTTGTATAGCACATTTCAGCAACAAGGCAATTAAAAGGGCTTTACATGATACATTAAAGGCATCAAGAAAAAGTGAAAGAAACACATTATAAAAGGTGATGAAATGAAATGCAAAAAAAAAGTTACAGTGCAGTGTACAAATGAATAATTATTTGATTTAATAAAAAGCAGCGGCAAAAAGAAGTCTTCAGTCTTGATTTAAAAGAACTGAGAGTTGCAGCAGACCTGCCGTTTTCTGGAAGTTTGTTCCATATATGTGGAGCATAAAAACTGAACGCTGCTTCTCCATGTTGTGTTTTAACTCTGGAGGCAGAAAGCAGACCTGTGCCAGGTGACTTGAGAGGTCTGGATGCTTCATAACTGGATGGTTCATAACGTAGCAGCAGATCAGACATATATTTTGGCCCTAAACCATTCAGTGATTTATAAACCAATAGCAGTATTTTAAAGTCAATTCTTTGACAGACAGGAAGCCAGTGTAAAGACCTCAGAACTGAAGTGATGTGATTCACTTTAGTGAGGACTCGAACAGCAGCGGTCTGAATCAGCTGCAGCTGTCTGATCGATTTTTTAGAGAGACCTGTAAACACACCGTTACTGTAGTCGAGTCTGCTGAAGATAAACATTTGGACAAGTTTTTCCAGATCCTGCTGAGACAGAAATCCTTTAATCCTTGATATATTCTTCAGGTGATAGTAGGCTGACTTTGTAATTGTCTTAATGTGACTGTTGAACTTCAGGTCTGAGTCCATGACTACACCAAGCGCTGACTTTTAATCGTTCTTCTTTGACTCCAAATACAATTACTTTTATTTTTGTTTAGTTGAAGAAAGCTATGGCACATCCAATCGTTGATTTGTTCAATGCACTTACTCAGCGCTTGTATGGGATTATAGTCCCCTGGTTTTATGGTGATATAAATTTGTGTGCTGTCAGCGTAGCTATAGTAACATATTTTGTTGTTTTCCATAATTTGAGCTAGTGGGAGCATACAAATGTTGAACAGAAGAGGCCCCAGAATGGAGCCTTGGGGAACTCCACAGGTAATTTTTGTCTGCTCAAATTTGTAACTGCCTATAGACACAAAGTAGTCCCTGTCCTTCATCTACTGTAGGATTCAAACCAGTCTAGCACTGTGCCAGAAATTCCTAGCCAGTTTGCCAGTCGGCCTAGTAATATGTTATGGTCAACCGTATCAAATGCAGCGCTGAGATCCAGTAAAACTAAGACTGAAATTCTGCCATTGAAGTCTCACTGCTGTGGTGTGGTCGAAATCCTGACTGGAAGACATCAAAACAATTATTTAGTGCCAGGAAGTTGTTCAGCTGTTGAAAAGCTGCTTTTTCCAGAAAACGTCCAGAGTGTGCCCCTTGTTGTGTGTGGGCTCCGTCACATGCTGAGTCAGTCCATAGTCATCAAGGACACAACACTCATGAGGCTTGTCAACATGGATGTTAAAATCACCAACTATTACCACACAGTCAAAGTCAATAGAGATAATAGCTGTTCAGCAAAGTCATCAGACAAGTTAAACAATATTTAGTTGGCCTGTAGATGTTTAGAAATATGGCTCGAAAAGAGGAATTCAACTGAAGAGCCAAATATTCAAAGGACATCTGCTTACTTTGGAGGGAGTCATTAAACAAAATGGCAACTCCACCTCCTTTCTTATATATCACTGTCATAATGTATTTCCAAAGTGAGTGTGTGTGTGTGTCACTGTTTTTTTGTTTTCTGGCGTCACTTGTCAGCATCACTAGCACCCTCACTTGCCCACATGACAACCTTATATAAATCTGATGGCGCAGGTGGGCGGTATTTATACTGAAGAGTGAGCTCATCCAATTGAAATCGGTTACCAACTGTGTATCTGGAGTCACCAGTACCACTGTCACAGGGTTCACCGCGTCGCTCGTCAGTATCGCTTCCACGCTCACTCTCCCACTCTGGGTTCGATCTCAGGTCCTCTGACTTGCCAACACACATGACGACCTTACATAAACACCGATTAGCCAGCAACGGCACCAAAAAGCTAGCGATTCGATAGCGTGGGTGGGTGGCATTTATAGTATGTTTTAGTCCAACAACAAAACACAACAAATCCCCCACAAGTGTCTGTGGGGGATTCTAGCCAAACATCATTACAAAGACAAAGTACGGCAGCAGAATATTGACTAACACCAGGTTGTCTTAATGTCCCATAAAGACAAGGTTAAGGCCCTGTCTGCGCTCTGAGAACTCTAGCATTCCCTTGGTACAGAGTCTACGGGTCTGACATTCGCCTGGTACAGAGTCTATTGGTCTCACACTCCCCTGGCAGTGAGCCTATTGGTCTCACTGGTACTGAGTCTATGGGTCTCACATTCCCCTGGTACAGAGTCTACGGGTCTCACATTCCCCCGGTACCGAGCCTCTGGGTCTGACAGCTCTGGGAAGTGGGACAGGACATATTGACAGGATGCTGTAGTACTGTAGTTATGTAGTACTGTCGGTCCTCATGTACGCATTTAAAGTTAAGTGTTCCTCTAAATAAGCTGTTAGCCTCCTGCTAATTCCTTAATTACTGCAGATCCATTTATGCGTCTGTGGCTGTTGATTACCAGTCCCTGACACCTCATAGATGGCCTGGCCTCAATTCACACCCAGCTAAAAAGAGAGGGGGGGGGGAGAGAGAGAGAGAGAAAGAGAGAGACCATGGCCCCCTTCATGCACCAGTGCTTGCCCACCATTGGCTCGTTGCTGTGTCCTTGCTCTCGCAGTGCAGGCAGTAACGAGGGTTTAGCGGACCACGGAAAACAGGGCGTGGAACGTTACTCAACGCTCAACGCCCGTTCTCCCCATCAAGCTCTTCTCCACACAAAGCAGAACTGCCAGTGCTAATGACGTCTGTGGCTGAGCGTTGGCGGTACAGGAGGCATGGAGGAGACTGAAGATGGATGATGAGGACCAGCTAACCAGAGTTGGCGGCCGGCCCTCTCTGCGCTGTGGCTGTCTGTCACCGTGTAGCGGGGCAGCACAACACACCTGCATCAACACCACTTAGTCTGGACGCAAGGGATGCTGGGGTATTTCAGGTCCTGTTGTCTGTACAGTCTGACTGTCTCTGTCTGTTTTGTCTGTCTGTCTGTCTGTTTGTTTTGTCTGTCTGTCTGTTTGTTTGTTTTGTCTGTCTGTCTGTCTGTTTTGTCTGTCTGCCTTTCTGTTTTGTCTGTCTGTCTGTTTTGTCTGTCTGTCTGTTTTGTCTGTCTGCATGCTTTGCATGCCCTCAGTGTGGTTCTGTTTCTAGCCTGACCTGTATAAGTGTCTGTCTGTCACTTATACAGAGTATTTTCATTCTAAACACAGCTAGGATCAGATATGTCTGTCTGTCTGTCTGTCTGTCTGTCTGTCTGTCTGTCTGTCTGTCTGTCTGTCTGTCTGTCTGTCTGTCTGTCTGTCGGCCTGTCTGTCTGTTTAAACACAACTAGGATCAGATCTGTCTATCTGTCTGTCTGTCTGTCTAAACACAGCTAGGGTCAGATCTGTCTGTCTGTCTAAACACAGCTAGATCTGTCTGTCTATCTGTCTTTCTGTCTAAACGCAGCAAGGGTCAGATCTGTCTGTCTGTCTGTCTGTCTAAACACAGCTAGGGTCCGATCTGTCTGTCTGTCTGTCTGTCTGTCTAAACACAGCTAGTGTCAGATCTGTCTGTCTGTCTGTCTTAACACAGCTAGGGTCAGATCTGTCTGTCTGTCTGTCTGTCTGTCTGTCTAAACGCAGCTAGGGTCAGATCTGTCTGTCTGTCTGTCTGTCTAAACGCAACTAGAGTCAGATCTGTCTGTCTGTCTGTCTGTCTGTCTAAACACAGCTAGGGTCAGATCTGTCTGCAGACTCAAGGTAATCCCGCCAGCCCCCTCATGAATAAAACAACACTGGGCTTTTTTATTTGCACTCAAAGGAAGATCAGATTAATAATAACAAAGGCAACATGGTGTCCTTATGATAACATCAGATGGCTCTCACTTAGTCAAACTCAGCCCGTGGCTACAGCTTGTGTACGGAAGCAATGGGAAATGATTATAACACGATAAACTGTGGGAAATTATAGCACAGAGCATGATGCTAATGCCGGAATTATGAGCTGGGAGCTTCCTACTAGCTAGTTTAGAGTGAAGAAATGCCACATGGTAATCTATCCATTAGTGCTGTTGAAATATTGAAATAGCATCGTCATTGAAGCAGATACAGTCTGTGTCTGTAAAGGATGGTTCTGTGAAGGTACGGGGGTGGCGGTGTCGTAGAGGAATACCATTAATAGAATACCCTGCTGTTCCTAGTGAATTGAAACTTTCCACATGGCTTGGCCTGAGATGGCCTGGCGGCTGGAGTGCCGCGGTGTCCGGTGGTGATATGAGCATTGTGTCTGAGTGATGAGCACGGCCCCGAATAAAAGCCGCATGGCCATCCCCGGCTCTGGTCCGCGAGTGTCTCTGGCACTTTAATCAGGGATATTGTGGTAGAGCAGTGTGCCTGGGAGGGCAGGTCCGGGCTTTTAAAGACCTGACTAATGAGACATGACAGAGGAACCTGGGTCTCAGCCAGGGCCCTGGCCTCCTCTCTCCTCCTCTCTCCTCCTCTCCCCTCCTCTCTGCCCACTCCCCTCTCTCGCTCTTGTTCTCCCACTCTCACTTATACCCTTTTTTCCCAGCAAAAATTACAGCACATATGCAGGTTTTTTAAACGTGGGGAAACCGGCTAAAAATAAGCGATTGACTCCTTTCCTGTTGCATGTAGACAAGTGTCTTTCTGCATGGCACACTGCAGAAAATGAATAGTAGCTCTTGTAGCTGAGAGATTTGACTAGTATTTTCTGAAACAGGGTTTTTGACCCCAGAAGACCAGGCTTCCATATTGCAAAGACAAAGGGTGATAGTTTGAAATATAAAATATATTGCAAAATATATAGTGCTTAGTCTAAAGCAGGTCTATGGACAAATCATCCTGGGCTATATGACCTGCCGTCACCGTTGGAGGGGGCACATATCTTGCTTAGCTTGTTTGTATATTCACATTCTAAAACACAATATTTTAGGTTACTTATAGGTTAAGGTTAACATTATATTATTCAAATGTAGTATATTCACATCCAGCTAGACTTTACTTAGGTATAGGGCAATATATAATATTATCTACATTTATATTACATTGTTTAGTCAGGAACTAGTCTGGCTCAACGGATGTAGGTTTTGGCAATAAACGTCATTCGTTGTCACACTGCCCAATCAGTGGCGAGTCTGGCGACACAAATTAATCTGATTCGGCCGAGTGATTCTCTCGGCACCAATCCGATTCGATCCAGACTATTTTGCGGATTGTGATTGGTTTAAAGAAATACTGCATTCCCCCCCCCCCCCCCCCCCTATTGCAGAATGGTAATATTTCCAGCCAGACCTGTCTCCGGCGCTGGCACAGTGTAAACCATGTGGAGATAGGTCTGGCTATGCGAGACTAGTCAGGAACTAACAGTTGCAGGATCTGATAACCGTGGAGAAGAGCAGGGCCAGGAATTCCAATGTACCTGCAGCCTACTGCTAGTCTACAATGCATGCAATACAATCTTGAACTTGAACTTAAATGAGAGAAAAGCCATGATGCAACATTGAAATCACTTCTGTGCACAGATAATTATCTTGTAGTCTAGCCTACAGGCCTTCTGCATATGTTTGGTGTTAGCAGATCTTTATTTTTTGTAATAATGTAGGCTATTTAGTGCATCTACCCGGTCTACGGCACAAGCATTGACGTGAGTTTAAAATCTGTCCCTTTGCTCGGTGGGAAGAGACCTATATGCTCCCACTCTCGCCTATTCACACACAGATGTCCTTTTAACAAAGGTACAGTAGATTCACTCTGATGCCAAGTGCACTGCGTGGCGCCTCGAAAGGGCAGCCCGCAATTTGGAGCTCCATTGATTTCCCTTCGTCCTCTTTGAACTTTTGCAGCCTTCTCTTTCTTCAACAGCTCCAACTGTGGAGGAACAGGGTTTGGTACAACAGGGGAAACAGAAAACAAACTGTTTCTGTTTACCGCACACAGTGCAGGCGATTTCCTGGATCAACAAAATTCCATTTCTTAAATGGGGGGCGTGGGGGATTACAGGTCTGTGAAAATGCAGATTCTCACCCATCACTTGTGTGATTACATTAGTTAGAAGGTACAGCAGTGTTGCAACTGCCTAGTGAATAATTTGGAAGCTTATTTGATTAACGTGTGTGAGTGCGTGCATGCTTGAGTGTGTGTGTGTGTGTGTGTGTCATTGCAATATTGGATGTTCTTATGAGCGAGCATCACAGCCACTAATTTAAATTAAAGCGATAACAACAACTTATTTGGCGGTAATTATGATAGATTGTGGAGTGTGGAATTAATTAGGGGGCGTATGTTTTCCTCTGCAAAAATAATTAAGCCCGGGGTTGAAGTAACAGGGGTAGAAAATCCAGGTCGTTACACAGAGTCCCTAAAGACGGAGGCAGGTTTGCATAGGAGAACAGGAAGCACAGTTACGACCACCTTGCCACATTGAGACTAGTTCCCTCCTCCCTGAGTATCAATAGCAGGTCAAGTTAATGTCAGTAGGTCAGGAGTGTGTTCAGAGAGAATGGACATTAGGAACTGGTCTCTAAACCTTGCAAATACGCTGAGAAAAAAAAACAAGCCAGCTTAATTCAATTTGTAATTTTTCACTCATTCTACACTTTAGTAATTTGCGCTTGTTAAATTAAAAAGTTTTGTTGCTTGTTCAATCAATAGGTACACACAAAACATCGGAGGCTGTAAACACAGATGCACACAGAGAAGATGGCAAACACTGACAAGCCTGATGACACAAATAAACCTGGTAAAATGGCTGCCTTGCAAATGGTAATTAAAATGCCCTCAGCCCCCAAATCCCTGATAAATATTTCATAAAGTGGCTGTCGTGCATGCTAAGGCAACAGCACAACAATATGTGAATGCCCTTTAGTGGAATTGTCACCCCTACAGTGACAACACCCCCTCACACGAGAACCACAATCATAGCACTCATTAGCACCATAGCCTTGCCCCCCTGAAGCTAAAACGTGTTTTGTTTCTTGTTTTAGACATATTGTACACTCACACTCTCCAAGCAAGAGGATGCACACAAAAATGTGCACAAAAAAAGGTGTCCACTGTAACATAGTGAAAGCTATGCAGCGCTACATGCAGTCATTCCACTCCTTACCCACAGCTATAGCCTTGCGGTTCACAGTCTTGACGGAGTGAGGACTGATCGCATTTCAGAGTCTGACCATACTGATCAATCAGATTGTTAACACTCCTGACATGTCTAGAAGCCTCTGAAACATTCTCTAGGGAGGGCAAGGATCCACTTTCACTGGTCTCTCTCTCTCTCTCTCTCTCTCTCTCTCTCTCTCTCTTTCTTTCTCACTCTCTCTCTCTCTCTCTCTCTGTTAGACTACCTTAACAACAGCAAAACAACAAACATGTCATACAGTGAACATACAGCGCATGGGGTGGTGAGGCGATGACATCGAAACACACACACACACACACACACACACACAAACAAAATGGTCACCAATGTTTCTCTGCTTTTAATCCCCTGCCCCGGGGGGACCAGGCCACGCGCTCTGTCCACTCCTGGTCAGGGACGAACAGGAGAGCCATACGATCTGCATGTTTTTATACTGGGGTTTTTGTGTGGAAACCCTATGAACACGGGAAGAACATGCACATTCTGCACAGAAAGGCCCAGGAGATACCCCACCTGAGCACCTTGGGGAGATACCCCACCTGAGTACCTGACCACCCTGGGGAGATACCCCACCTGAGCACCTGACCACCCTGGGGAGATACCCCACCTGAGCACCTGACCACGCTGGGGAGATACCCGGCCTGAGCACCTGACAACCCTGGGGAGATACCCCACCTGAGCACCTTGGGGAGATACCCCACCTGAGTACCTGACCACCCTGGGGAGATACCCCACCTGAGCACCTGACCACGCTGGGGAGATACCCCACCCGAGCACCTGACCACCCTGGGGAGATACCCCACCTGAGCACCTGACAACCTTGGGGAGATACCCCACCTGAGCACCTGACAACCTTGGGGAGATGCCACATCCCCAATGCCGACATCATCGCAAGCGGGATTCAAACCCAGGACCTTTTCTGTTGCTGTGAGGTGAGAGTGCAAAGCACTGTGCCACCGTGCCACACCTTCCCCCGTTTGTCATGTGTCTCTGGGTGTCATGTCTGCTCATCTGTAGCTAGCTCAGGTAGAGGCAGCTAGTGAGAGAGGCGCTAAATGACTTACGGCCTTAAAGTAACTCAGTCACTCTACATGTAATAGGAAAATGGGATATCAAAGAAAGACTACAATCACAGGTCTCTCTCTCTCTCTCTCTCTTGCTCTGAGATAAATGAAATGCGTGTGCCATCACTGCTTCAATAGAACACTTCCTGCAGCAGGAGGGCGCCACTGATGAAGCAGAAGAGGGATCAATAGAGACGTGTTCAAAAACATCTCACGAGAGACGGGGCGGAGAAAGACCCTCCTCTAGAGTCTGGGACTTAAGACGGGGCGGAAGGGACCGGAAACGCTGATGGAGGCTCGTCTGAGGACGACCTAGAGAGAGACCGAGTGATAAAAGCTGTCATCAAACCCAAGAATGTTAACACGTTTCATCGCGCAAGGTGTACTATATGCAATGCCCGGTTAGATAACTGTATGATGTGCTCATCGCATAAGTAGGAGATGCTATGCAGTACAGTAGAACAGATAATGAGGTCACCGTAAATCGATCGGCCCCCTATTTCAACCAACCAGGCGTCAGCCCAATTGTCCAAGAGAAAATGTGTTGCATTCATAGAAAAGGGTTCACGGACAGTTTTCACAAAACGCTGACCGCACTCGTTTCTGGCGCCCCGGCCCTCTGGTGCAGATTAAAATGGCTTTTAGCACCATTATGTTGAACTAGAAGTACATCTCTGCGGAGGCCATCCAGGGGTAACTGTCATTATCACCGTGCTCCTGGTTAGCGAGTCGGACGGGCAGCGGGGAATGCTCTGGTGAAACACTGTTTTACAGGGAGGCATTTTTCTGACTTTAACAAGCCCAGTGCGACTGCAGTCACTGAAGAAATGATGGCGCTACCGTGTTAAAAGGGCATTGACTCTTCTGATGCAGCTGTGCGATTACAACGCCGAGCGGCTGTTTTATTCCTTATTCCTGTGCGATTCTTCATCGTCTAAGCTTGAGAATGTTCCAGATCTGCCTTAAGGGACCCGTAAAAAGCTCACGCTAACAATAGCGGTAATCGTACAGGCAGGGAGGCGGTCCTCTCTGTCAGTCACGACAAACCGGCTCCTCAAGAGCGCCACCAATCATCTAGGCGGGAAAAAAAATAAATAAGCGGGGTCCTCTCGGCTGATTGGCCCATAACCGAGCGGTTACCGCAGCGTTTGACCATAGCCGGCTCGGTAATCATTTTAATTTCTCTGTGACTCTGGGGGCGGCTGTAATCAGGGAGGTATGAGCCCAGAGATGTGCTATAGGGGAGGTCGGCGCCTGGGGTTTAATACCCGCTCCGTGGAGAGTTCTGCTCCAGGCAGGGGGGCGGGATTGTCGCATTACGCCGCCAGCACGACGTTCACAATCGCTAATGGTCTCTTCAGTAAATTCATTTTACTCACGCTGCACCAAAAGAGGCGCTTTTATTCAACGCTGGTACTTAAAACGTGCTGTGCCCTAGCAGGCTGAGCGCGGGTTGAGGGCGGGCTGAGGGGCTGAGGGGGCCCTGAGCAGGAGGCCGGACCGAGCCGAGTCTCCGGGTCGATGGCGGCCGACTGATGAGATTCTACCACGGCCCACGGGAGGTCAGGTGAATTCAGAAGGAGGTTCTGTTATCTCAGTTGAGGGGCTGTTTGCATAATTGCATTATGGCTTGGCGTGCCACTTACATGCATTGATGCTCAATGGTGTCTCTCTCTCTCTCTCTCTCTCTCTCTCTCTCTCTCTCTCTCTCTCCCTCTCTCCCTCTCTCTCTCCCTCTCTCTCTCTCTCTCTCTCTCTCTCTCCCTCTCTCTCTCCCTCTCTCTCTCTCTCTCTCTCCCTCTCTCTCTCCTCCAGTGTCTATGAGTCCACAGGCAGTGTCATTTCCGCGCTTTGAAAGACGGTTACAGTGACGTGCCGCTGAGCTCTCACTCTGACTTCGTAAAATCCCCAGCGGCAAGTGTCATGCCGGCATGCCATCCGTCGGTTCCCACCGGGATGTCACCGCGCCACCCGCCACTCTCCTCCGTTTCCATAGCGATACCAGCCGCCATGCCCGTGACTGCTGTTCCTCTCCATCTAAAATAGTAGCTGGAGGAGTTCGACTCAGTTGCATGGATACACGTTCACCTATGAAGACGCAGGAACAGGATGCATATGCTATGAGACAGCAAAGGGTTTGTTGACGCTATCCGAGACGGCGCTGTGTGAGACAGTCCCTCAAGGCCTCCTGTCAAATCAAAATGAGAGGCAACACACAACAATTATTTTAGACAGTCGACACTGTTTCTATAAGCTACTGTAACAAAGGGAATCTGAAATAGGGAGGGGAGAAACAGAGAGAGAGAGGGGGGGGGAGAGAGAGAGAGAGAGAGAGAGAGAGAGGGAGAGAGAGAGAGAGAGAGAGAGGGAGAGAGAGAGGGAGAGGAGAGAGAGAGAGAGAGAGAGAGAGGGAGAGAGGGAGAGAGAGGTAGAGAGAGAGAGATGGGGAGAGAGAGAGGGAGAGGAGAGAGAGAGAGAGAGAGAGAGAGAGAGAGAGAGAGAGAGAGAGGGAGAGAGAGAGAGAGAGAGATGGGCCTAGTGAACCATGGTTCTCAGGGCTGGGCTGAGGCACTCTGTATTGTTGCGGCAGAAAACGTGCACAGACAGGAAACTAAGCAGATGCTAATTTTCGATATGCTCTACTCCGTTCACTTATGCTAGCAGTGTTAGCGATCAGAACAGTAGTAGTTGTTGAGTGGAATTGGTTGCCTTCTGGTTGACCTGGCGGTCAGTGAAATCGACCAAATGCCAAGAGGTGAAGATCATTAGATTCCTCTTGGCCTACAGAGTCGAGCTATCTCCATTTTAGCAATTTGGAGTCGATTAGCGCCGTTATAAGCACAAATAATAACCACGCCTTAATCGCCTCTCAGTTGAGACTTTACATACTACATTTCTCCATTCATTCTACAGTGTGGGATGGGTGCTTTCACCCCTGTTTGTGGTATACTGTACTGTAGGCAATCACATTTTGAATGGTGAATTTTAACCAATTCAATGGATTTATCTGCCCCTGGTGAGTAGACCTAATACTTTCTATACATGTGCAGCTCACTTTTTGCTGTATGGGTCACAGATTTCATCACGGATATTTAGATAGATTGTGGATGTGGATTAGATAGATAGATGGATAGATAGATAGATAGATAGATAGATAGATAGATAGATAGATAGATAGATAGATAGATAGATAGATAGATAGATAGATAGATAGATAGATAGATAGATAGATAGATAGATAGATAGAGAGATTTACCTAGCCAACCCGTAGACATGCCTTCACTCCACCTCCATCTTCACGTCAACATCCAAATATTCAACACACACATGAAGAATATACCGCATGTGTACAAAACCATATTAGGTGGGAGATGGAGCCGGGGAATTAGATCAAGAAAGACTGCGTTCCCTGTATGCATTAAATACATTGGCCTCGCCTCAATTGAATGATATGCACATAATAATTCTGCCTCTGTTGGAGAGACAGCATGCCATTTGTACATAGTGATGCCACCTCATGTTTTATGCACATAGTGATGAGGCTACTTGTGCTGAGATGGTGCAGGTAATGTCACTGTGGATGGGGGTGGGTCTCATTAGACAATGAGAAGAATGTGCTTCTAGAAAGCCCTGGCAGCCACCCACCATCCTGCCCACGTGTCTCCCAGCCTGCCAGCCTGCCTGCCTGCCTGCCTGCCTTCCTGCTCCCCCTGTCTGCCAGCCGGCTCTGCTGGCCCTGTCTGTACGGGCGTCCGTCTGACTGCCGGTCCAGAACAGAGACGAGTCACGGAGCTGAGGCCGGAGCCCATGGCGCAATGTGCAGACGGAAACTGACCTGGACCGGGTACTTTCAGGACCCCGACCGGCTGGGGCTGGGGTTGGGGCTGAGGCTGGGGCTGAGGCTGGGGTTCAGGCTGGGGTTGGGGCTGAGGCTGGGGCTGAGGCTGGGGCTAGGGATGAGGCTGGGGCTGAGGCTGAGACTGAGGCTGGGGCTAGGGATGAGGTTGAGGCTTGTCCTGGGGCTGAGGATGGGGCTAGGGATGAGGCTGGGGCTGAGGCTTGTCCTGGGGTTGAGGCTGGGGCTGAGGCTGGGGCTGAGGCTGGGGCTGAGGCTGGGGCTGAGGCTGCTGATGAGGCTGGGACTGAGGCTTGTCCTGGGGCTGAGGCTGAGGCTTGTCCTGGGGCTGAGGCTTGTCCTGGGGCTGAGGCTGAGGCTTGTCCTGGGGCTGAGGCGGAGGCTTGTCCTGGGGCTGAGGCTGAGGCTTGTCCTGGGGCTGAGGCGGAGGCTTGTCCTGGGGCTGAGGCTGAGGCTTGTCCTGGGGCTGGGACTGAGGCTTGTCCTGGGGCTGGGACTAGGGCTGAGGCTTAGGAACTAATCTCCAACAGGAGTAGGCGAACAGAAAAAGAAACAGCCTTCGGTAATTAATGAACACATCTCCCCTGTAGCCGTAGCTGTCCTGTCAGACATGTGTTTAAGTTGCAAAGAATCATCATCAAAAGAACACTTGTAAATGGCTGCTGACCAAAGTGTGATTCCCTCTGGTGCTACTGCAGGGAGACAAGGCTATTAATGCTGTCAGACCTGCTTACACCAGAGAACACACACACACACACACACACACACACACACACACAGAAGGGATAGCAGACCGGGTAAGTGTGAAGGGCAGACTAGATCTCCTCTGAGGTTTTCCTCCTCCTTCTGATCTGCTTGGGTAGTAATTGCTACAGTAGCTCTTTCATGTATTAATGGCTTAGTCCTGGCGTTAAAGTTAAAGTTCACTATTTTGGACTTTGGGGTCTATTCTCGGTTTATCTTACATGCACCGAACATGTTAAGGCTATAATTTCTCTGATCGCCTCAGTATTGAGCTACAGTTATCCTGCAGGCGCACACTTTGCTAAGTTGGAAGCTAACGGGGTCAGTGAGATGTCAGGAAAAGTATGCTGAATGTACTTTTCTGAGACGGGAGCTACTAACTATTTGTAACTGCACATTTGTAATCTTTCATGACAGCAATGGTTTGTGCTTTTTCCAACGTCTCATTGGCCCATTCAAGGAAATTATACTCCCTACAGCTCATGTAAGACAGACCGAGAATAGGCCCTAAAGTAGAAAATAGTGAACTTATCCTTTAAGTGAAATGTTGCGTAATAAGTGGCAGGTGCTCTGGATGAGTTATGCTTTGTGCGTGGGTAGATTAGCCTTATAGGAATATGCATGACATGAAGGGAGTGCTTAGAGAAACATATACTGTACATACTGTACATAAGACACAGTATATTTGAAGAAATTTGAGTGACTGACCCGTTAGGATCCTGACCCATGGTTTAGTGACTGGCCCAGTATGCTCCTGAAACAGTTCACGTTTTAAATGCTGTAACAGTGTCAAATAGGACTCCACATGCACACGACTAAATACAGCCAGTGTTTCTACAGGTGCTGTGTTCCAATAGGTGGCCTTGTGTGGACTCACACAGCCAATCAAAGAGTGACCTTGGCCAGCACAACTCAATTCCTGGGCTGGGCGCGTTACGGTTTACCACGAGAGTTTTCCTGTCGCTTTCGCTCGAGGTAAATGTCACACTAGAGTGCACTGCAGACGTGTGTGCAATGGAAGACAGGTGCCTGTGTGTTCAGCAAATACTGCAGGTAATGCTGCATTCTCCCTCTCCCGGTCTCTCACATCGGTATTTACGGCCAGACTTTAAAGGGCAATGCTCGTTTTTGACAACCTGGACCTTATTAACGACATATTATAAGAAGTTTGACTCACCGAGATCACTTTTGTGTAGTTCGGAGGCCTGTAGAAGAAATTTAAAATCCAGCGTGAGCCAGTATATCCATGTAATGACGGTGATCGGGGCACCGAGAATGCAGTTTCTCAAAATCTATTTTCGGCCGCTAAACGGTTGTTTTCATCAATCAGATTGGATGAATCGACAGTTGAGATTCCTCAACGCGAGGCATTGTTGTGGTTTTCAAATACGGGGTCTTTAGCCTCTGTAATATGATCTTTACACGCCTTTCCCCACTTGCTCCAGCACGCATGCGCACAGGCCAGCGCGCAGACTGGCTATTCTCCGGCTCACATTCTCTGCGCTACGATCGTTGTTGGTGCCGAGAATATTGTCGTCGTCATTCGTCAGCAACAATCCGATCGTAGCGGCCGAAAATAGATTTTGAGAAACTGCATTCTCGGTGCCCCGATCACCGTCATTACATGGATATACTGGCTCGCGCTGGATTTTAAATTTCTTCTACAGGCCTCCGAACTACACAAAAGTGATCTCGGTGAGTCAAACTTCTTATAATATGTCGTAAATAAGGTCCAGGTTTTCAAAAACGAGCATTGCCCTTTAATGGGAGCCCCGTCTCCAAAAGCAGGGAGCAGCTCATCAGTGGTGTTTCAAGCATCGTCTGTAAAAAAAATAAAATAATAATTGTCTCTTTCTCAGGGATATTCACTCCCTTTCTCAGGGGTATTCACTCTCTTTCTCAGGGGTAGTCACTCTCTTTCTCAGGGATATTCACTCCCTTTCTCAGGGGTATTCACTCCCTTTCTGAGGGATATTCACTCCCTTTCTCAGGGGTATCCACTCCCTTTCTCAGGGATATTCACTCCATTTCTCAGGGGTATTCACTCTCTTTCTCAGGGATATTCACTCTCTTTCTCAGGGATATTCACTCCCTTTCTGAGGGATATTCACTCCATTTCTCAGGGATATCCACTCCCTTTCTCAGGGACATTCACTCCCTTTCTCAGGGATATTCACTCTCTTTCTCAGGGATATTCACTCTCTTTCTCAGGGATATTCACTCTCTTTCTCAGGGATATTCACTCCCTTTCTCAGGGATATTCACTCCCTTTCTCAGGGATATTCACTCTCTTTCTCAGGGATATTCACTCTCTTTCTCAGGGATATTCACTGTCTTTCTCAGGGATATTCACTCTCTTTCTCAGGGATATTCACTCCCTTTCTCAGGGATATTCACTCTCTTTCTCAGGGATATTCACTCTCTTTCTCAGGGATATTCACTCTCTTTCTCAGGGATATTCACTCTCTTTCTCAGGGATATTCACTCCCTTTCTCAGGGATATTCACTCTCTTTCTCAGGGATATCCACTCGCTTTCTGCATTCTCCCCACACCTCGGCTGAATGCGTCCTCCAGGACCAGTGAATAAAAATGTCATGTCAAGGAGGAGAGAGAGCGGAAGAGAGAAAGGGAATCTGAACGCAGACCTGCCAGTGATTTTCTCTTGCCTCTGCCACGGAGAGACGGTATAAAGTTCACCTTCCTCACAAATTGGACGGGAGAATTCTGCTCCCCCGACATTCTCCCCCGAGATGTCACCGGGCAGCTGGGTGTCTGCTCTTTGGGCAGACGATGACAGAGCTATTGTTGGGTGCATTGATAGTGCACCGCTACTCCACCTCTGCTTCAGCTCCCACTCTCTCTCTCTCTCTCTCGCTCTCTCTTTCTCGCCCTCTTTCAATCGACCTCTTTCTTCCTGTCCTCAAAAGGTGAGGACAGCTTGTTCAATCACCAGTTCAAACCAGGCATCTGTGTTGCTCTCCCTTTTCTTAATTTTGTGGTCATTCCATTTTAACATAGACCCTGTGTGTCTGGGTGGGTGGCAGGTGAAAATGTGTATTATGACAGACAGCGAGCGTGACAAATCCCTGGGGCTCGACCGGAAAGGCCCCTGGAAATACAGAATCTTGAATCTCGCTTACGCTCACCCATCCACCCACAATCCATCTCCCTCACTATTTACCTCATCCCATGCTGTGTTATCAGGGTGAGACAGGCAGCCATTTAGGACATCTGCTATCCCTCCAAACCACTCCAAAAAGAGTTAACACCTGTCTAATGTGTTAAGGAATAGCCACACGGATGCATGGAAATGAGATGAGGAGGGGACTGGAGACATCCAGGTGTCTACGCCAAGCCGTTGTACAAATCCGCTGTCTTTGTGTTCCTCATTTACATACGGGAATGAAATGGGAGTCTCCCAAGGGGGTTTAAATCAACTGCACAGGCATTAGTTTATAGAGCAACGCAGTGATTGGTGCAATTTCAGAAAAAAAACACGAAAAAAAACAAATGGAAAATAAAATACAGAGAGATAATCTGTCCATTATGGTCCATTTAAGACAAGGCGTGCAGAGAATGGTAAATGGACTGCACTTAAAAAGTGCTTTTCCACCTTAGTGACACTCAAAGCCCTTTACAATGGCCTCTCATTCACCCATTCACACACACACTCACACACCAATGATGGTAGCTGCCATACAAGGTGCTAACCTGCTCATTGGGAGCAATTTAGGTGTCTTGCTCAAGGACACTTCGACATGTGGACAGCCGGGGCTGGGATTCGAACCACTGACCCTTCAATCATTGAACGACCCGCTCTACCAACTGAGCTAGCCACCCTGAGAAGATAAGTGCTTTAGATTCCGACACTCTGTGACAGCTCACTGGGTCAAACGCTGCCCGCCCATCCCCTGGTGCGGCAGCAAGGGATTCTGGGAGGGCAGGATGGTGATCCCTGCCTCTGCGGTGTTCAGGGGTTCCGCATGGAGACGTCGCCGTAGCCAGATTAGGGGTGTGTGACACAGCAGGGCCCTAATCCCTTATCTGGGAGATTAGAGGAGCATGTCATGGTACATCGTCAAATCCCTTTAATCGTACAAATGTTGGGATTGGGAGTTGGCATCCCGGAAGAATAGGAGCTCCTGGGAGGAACCAATGTGGAACATTGTTCCGCGGTTCTCACAGGCTGCCTCCTGACAAGCAGTTTTGGCCTCTCTAACAAGCAGGGGAGCTGTGCTTGGAGGGGGGCCCCGAGTCAATTAAGCAACAACACTGATCTCTTAGGTCTCGTCTGAAGGGTCAGACACACACAGCTGAAGATAGAGCGCGTGTTGCTTGTCACTGGCACTCCGGGAGGCCTTGACATCTCATTCTGTCTTAATTCAACACCAGCGGGAGAGGCCAGAGAGAGCTGGGTGCCGATTGGCCGTCTAACGAGTCCATATCATTGTCTAGGGAAACCGAGTGACTACTTAATTTGACTTCAAACCTATTAAAACGCACGCTAATAAGGCTTTACACATCGTCTAACGTTAAGAGAGAGTGGTCCAGACAAGATGTGTGGATGTTCCATTTGAATAATGAGACACTGGTTCATGACCACAAGCATATTACCCTCAGGCTGACAGAACAATTGTAGTATTATAATATCCTCAGTTCAGTTCTGAAGGACACTGTATTCAGTCTGAAGTCCAAACAGTTCATGAACTTGTATAGTGACCGGCATGGTCAGTGTCCTACCCGACAATACCTGTCCAGCCCCTTGTTCTATGGCTATGAATGTCGCCTCGAGGGTGCCCTCTACAGGCCAGTCATCACACTGCAATCACACACACCACTGTGCAGTTAGGCAATGACTGACCCTGTGAATGAGAGCTGCACCAGCCCAGGCCAGGATATTTGTTTATTTGTTTGTTTGTTTGTGCGTGTGTGTGTGTGTGTGCTACATGAGACAAGGCTGCGTGCCTTGGAGGCAGTGAGCGGCATGAGTCCCAACTGTCACGCTCAGGAAGACTCCCAGAGGGAGGGGACCCCGTCCAAACGTGTGTGTGTGTGTGTGTGTGTGTGTGTGTGTGTGTG
>NC_140235.1:36159680-36222180 GCF_949987555.1 Borostomias antarcticus | reverse complement strand
TTATTTGCGGAGCGCCAGCAGGCCTCGCGGTCCGAGGTGGCTTTGGGCCGTGCTCCGGTACGTGCTAGGAGTCTGGGACTTTAGGGCCATATGGCCCCGTGGCTCGGACTGCTCTCCTCTAGTCTCAGCTGGCGTCCTCCTCCTGTCTGACTCCGCCCGTCCCCATGGCTGGACCCGCCCCCCTGGCTGGACCCCCGCACCACCCCCCCCCCCCCCCCCCCCCCCCCGATGGCGTCCTTGGGCCCGGACGGCGGATCTGGGCTGGAGAGACGTTCGTGTGAAAGCAACACGCTGTGGCTGTCGGATCGTGACAGGCTCTTCTTACCCTTGATGTGGGGGGGGGTGATCAAATATGCATGACATCATTTAACTCCCTACAAGTATGACTTGTGACATCTGTCATAATGTGTCGTGTCGCCTGTCAGTGGCAGTTAATGCACCCTGGTTAGAGGAATCATTAAAAGGATGTCCTCATGTATATTTTAGACCCCGGCCCCTCACTCTGAGATGTCGGAGTGCGTGAAGAGTACGCAGCGAGCTGAGGAAGACGAGAGGAGAGTTCTGCTCACGGGGGAACCGGGTGAGCGAGAAGCGGAGAACAGCAAACCGACATTGGGGGAAACATGAGACCGCTGGAGCATGGTAATTCAACCGGCGCATTTCCATTGTTATTAAAAAAGTTTCTCGATAAAGTTTTAATATTCTTTCCAAGGACGGCTTTTTTTGAGGGGGGGGGTATTGATTTGTTTACTGGCTTTTAATGAATGAGAGGAGTGAATAATTCTCTAAGGACAGAAAAAAAAAAAAAAATATCGCAGTATCAGGTTGCAGCAGGCTGATCTGCAAAGAACAACGTTAAGCGATAGCCAACCGGGAGATGACAGAGGGGCCCATTATTAACGTGACGCCTTGAATCAATCCTTTTAATTTTACAGGGTTCACAGTAGGGCATGGCGAGAGGGAGCGCTCGAGTCACGGATGAAAGGCTAGTTTACAGGAGGACAAAAAAAGAAGCAGGAAGGACTTTGCTACTGGGAAAGGTAAATCTATTTACAGCGCTGATGTCTGGGGGAATAGGGGGGGAGGAGCCTCAGGAATCATTTCGCTAAAGAACAAGGCAAACCAACAAACAAAGCACACGGAGTGAGAAGAAGAGCTTCAAAGCCTGCGGGTTGATTTGGAAAACTTCATTAGCATTTAGTTAATTGAGGACATGTTTTAAAATAAAATAAAAATAAAAAAAATATACAGGAGCCAAGAGGGAAAGGCAGTTAAGGCAGAACCAATGGTAACAATAACTACAGTATAGCTGTGATAATGCTAACCCAGATAGCAAGCGGATGTGTAATGATTCTGGGCCATATATGGGCCGGAACTAAGCCACAAGAGCCAGATCTGGCCTGTATATGGCCCATTGCTATCTGGGAATTGAATAGAAGAAAGAAACTGAAGGACTTTCACTGATTACATTTCCCTCACACAGGAACTTTATTCACACACCAAGTAGGAAGCCTATAACCTCCCAATGATCAATCATCCAGCTCTCCTGGAAATAATTAAGCATTGAATAGAAAGGACCCATAGTGATGCTGCTAGGGGTCGTGACCTTGTCATCATACATCGCTGCTAGCCTCTCTGAAGCCTCTTTGAAACCATCCTGAAACACCCAAGGTAATACCGAAGTCTACAGTATGAAATTGATTCATTTGCTTACAAGTATTTGCAATATTTGAAAAAACATATCGCTGCACAAGAATGCTACACACAGTAGAATAGTCTTTGCAAGCGACATCTTACTCTGAATAGTACAGTATGTGTAAAAGGCTGACTTGTGCAACTGTCAGAACATTGCTCAGATAAGAGCCTGGCAACAATAACTTTCGACCGGTTCCAATCTAGACGTCAAATAGCTTCCCCTCTCCTGCGATGCAGCTGACAGGGTAGAGACTCTCTGAGCAGTTTGATACATTTCTTTCTCTCATCTCAATCTATTACGCGGTCCTGGGCTGGAGTCGCGGGTCTATGTCTGATAACCAGCATGGAACCACTGACGTCCTGCTCCATTTCATGGGAGGGAACCTTCAGGAGATAAGCCTGGATTCGGGTCCACGGTGGCTGCGGTGCCTGAGTACACACACACACACACACACATGCACACACACACACATGCGCACACACACGCACACGCACACACGCATGCACACGCACAAACCGCAGCCCTTATCCCAATCATGGTCTCAGGGGACCGCAGCGCTGGCAAACATTCACATCCAGGACTTTTTATCTGTGGATTAGATGGATGGATGGATGGATGGATGGATGGATGGATGGATGGATGGATGGATGGATGGATGGATAGATAGATAGATAGATAGATAGATAGATAGATAGATAGATAGATAGATAGATAGATAGATAGATAGATAGATAGATAGATAGATAGATAGATAGATAGATAGATAGATAGATAGATAGATAGATAGATAGATAGATAGATAGCTTTATTTATCAATATTAATCAATGTTATCAACGCAAGACTGCTTGATCAAAGTGAACAATGTGTGTGAGACAGCTGCATGGTGAACAATGTGTGTGAGACAGCTGCCTAGTGAACAATGTGTGTGAGACAGCTGCATAGTGAACAATGTCCCTGCGTCTCTGGGAGCAGAATCACTCGTCTTCACGAGATGCAGCAGGAGGATACTGGCATAATACTCCCTGTCTCTGCTGTGTCTCAGGCTGAGGAACACATTTGCACACCTGGCAACGCCCCAGCAGAACACACGCTCGCGATGGATACAATCACGGTACATGACAAAGAGTATTTTGATGCACTAGGTGTCTGTGTGGTTTTAGTGAACAAAAAAAATTCAAATGTATAGGCAAAACCCGTCGGGCCACGAATAGTGACAGCTAATAACGCTCAGAGAGAAAGAAAGAGAGAGAGAGAGAGAGAGAGAGAGAAGAAAATGTTCCATCATGAGTAAATGCCAACTATCCGGGGATGCACAGAAACCAATTCCGGTTACAAACTCAGCATGGGGCGCAATATAATTCCTCTCCCATGCACTACATTTCCTTTTGACATCTTAAAAACCATTTGTTCAACAATGCACATCACTGCCACACAGTATAACTGCCCTGACTTCCTCCTGGATAAGACTGTACAGGGAACAAACGACGTGGGGAGATGAAGAGAATATAAAGTAGAAATGTGTTCAAAAAGGAAGCATAGTATAGGAGGAGAGAGAGAGGGAGGGAGGGAGGGAGGGAGGGAGGGAGGGAGGGAGGGAGGGAGGGAGGGAGAGGTGCTGGTGAAAGGATTCCAGGAGAGAGACTGGAAGACAGAATTCTATTGAAAACCAAAACCTTGGAGAGTTGTCTGGGTCAGCCACATCCATTAAGTTTTAATAAGAGACTATTGTAAGGGCAGTAAACTTGGCACTGACTCCATCTATCTTGACAAAATTCTCTTTTTTTAGCTTTTATTATCAAACAAAGGGCATCAAAGTATCCCTCAGGCACACCTGTAATATCCAGCTTATCTAAAGGAATAATCTTAGCTATCCAATATTCACTTTCTTTCCCAGTGTGTATGCATGGCTCTCCGGACTGTAGAGACCAGCACAACGACTGCAGGATCCTGAATGTGGAGAAGCTACGACGTCCGCTGCCCAGACAGCAATCCGATCTGGGCCATATACAGGCCAGATCTGGCACTTGTGGCTTAGTTCCGGCCCATATATGGCCCAGATCCGCTTGCTATCTGGGTGTATTCCAGAGGCCTGGGCCTCGTACGGCGTCTCCTGCCGTTCGTCACAACGTTTGACCCGAGGGAGAGAGGCTTCAGTGGACCGCTAGCTTCCTATGCATGTCTGCTGTTACCATGGTTACGGGGAACTTTAAAAAGTCGGGGGGGGCGGGGGTACAGCGGGAGGTGTTCTAAAGCGTTCTGATACTCCACCGTTAAGGATAATGTGGCAGTTGTTCTGATATCGCCCCGTTAAGGTGAGTGAGATTCCGCTTGCTCTCTCTGACCCAGTTAGGAGTTGCGTTCTGTCTCAGCTAACGCGTTCACCTGCCTCTTGAGGCTATTTTACGTCCCTTTTCCCGACTTTAAAAAAGAATAATTTCCATTTATCTCGCTTTCTTCACACTCCATTTTGTCTATATGTAAATGAATGCCCTAGATAGAAAGTGGCAGAGAGACACTCTACCTCTATTGCATCTGCAGATATTCAGAAGCGAACGCAAATCCAAGAAAATAAAGTCAGAGCTTTTACTTAGTGTAATTGACTAAGGAGACACAGAGTGCTCCGGGGTGCCGGCTCTTCCCAAAGCTAAACCATCCGCAACACAAATCCTACATCCAGACCGATATCCGTTCCTATCCATCAAGTTAGTGTCACGGTAACCAGGAATCATTGTTACTTAACGGCGCACCTGCCATTTGAGCCGCACAGGCGACCGAGAGGGGCGTGGCCCATGAGGTCAAAGGTCAAAGAGATGGCCGGCGTTGATTGGATGTTGACGGAGGGGAGTGAAGGGTAATGCAACGCGATGTTGTTTGCGGTTTGATCGCCATTCGGGGCACGCTCTGCTCAGCAGTCGGAGACGTTTTACCGACATTGACCGGGCAGCATCGTTTGATCAGTACTTAATGACACTTAGCGCAATCGCTTCAAGACAGCCCTGCCTGTTTAGAGTGGAACAGATGTTTCGCCAAAGTGATCTCGCAGTTTTAATTAGCCATTGATACTAAATGCATTAGCATGGGGAAGCAAAGCAGTCTGACATATAGCTGCTTGCAAGGGGGGCTGAAGGCCATAGAAACCGCAGGGGGTGGGAGGGGCTGGGGGCGGTGGGATTAGGGGGAGGGGGGCGGAACAATCAGGGTGATCGTTAAGATAGCAAAATGGCGGGGCGCTATTACCGTCTACGATCTAACTACACACGCTGCGTCGTAGTGCGTTGCAGTTAAGGTGATCGATGGGTGGATTTACGAGACGGAAACATCTGGAGATTTACCTGCGCGCTGAGCTCAGTGCTGTCACGGTGCCGTGCGTCACCCTTCTACGGCTCGCCCACACAAGATGATGTCATGTCTGAGTCACGCCGTACCTTCTCATATCAGGAGGCCATCGTTAGGATCAGAGCTCAGTTGATTGCTGCCTCTACCGAAAGGACATCGAAGATCATCAACACAACAAAACTATTTTCGCAAGATCATGATACCATGAGATGAGAGTACCCGGATTCAAAGGCGCCATTGTCAGGGGAGAATGATTGAGGAGCACTCTTCAATTGACACCAAAGTTCTATAATGAACACATAGGGGTTTTTCAAATAGCTTTTGTGGAGGAGCAAGACTGGTCAATCCACAGCAGAATACTCCAGCTCCCTTGAAAGCAACACTTCAAGCCCCAAACCCAATTCTATCTTCTAACAGATCCCCTTCTACTCGTTTTTCACACAATCTCCCCACACACATGCACACACACGCGCGCACGTTCAGACGCGCAGACACACACACTTACAGACAAACGCTCGGACAAGACACACACAGACACGCGGACGCACAGGTGCGCTCGTTGACACGAGGGGGCACAGGCGCTGATTGCCTTTTCTTCGCTTGTGAATAGCCGGCCACCTGCCTCCTGTTCACCTTCAATGGAGTTCATTACCGTCCACGCGGCTGTCCGACCGCCGCCGCCCCCGCCCCCACACACCTTCAAAGACCCCGACCTGCCCGCCATGTCCACTGCTCCCGAACCGGCCTAATCAACCGGGCCCCCGGGTGGGATCCTGACACCGGGAGCCTGGGGACCCCGGCTAACAATAAAGCCCTGGGTCCCCCCCGGCCCTGGAAGCAGCCCTAACTGCGCGCCGCCGCCACTCGTCTCTGGTCTCCGCCGATATCTCCGCCGCTATCTCCCGCGTTTGTCTCGATCTAGGGCCCCCCCGGGGGGCCGCCGCCGCCCCCCGCGCCGCCGCAACGGCCCCTCTCCAGAGATCCGCCGCGCCGGGCTCAGTAAACGATATGGCTGATGTAAACCTTTTCCCCGTAATGGCGGCGGAAATGAATCTCCTGTTAGGGACTACTGTGGCGTGTAACGGCCGTTGAGCGGCCCGTTTTAAAGGGTTTAACAAGGTTAAATGAGTGTGGTGGTGGTGGTGGGGGGGTTGCTGTGTGTGTGTGTGCGTGTGTGTGTGGGGAGGGGGGTAGGGTCATATCCGAATTTATAAAAGCGAGATGATGCGTCATGATCCTTTACACACTCGTAAACACCCCCCCCCCCCTCGCACGCAGCGGGCAGTAAAAGCGAGGCTGGACCGTGGGGAGCGGTCGTAATCTCGGAGTCGGCGCTCTCTGGTCCGCCGGGCCGACTGCGTGTAAAAACAGAACTAATAGAAGGGTTTTAATAGAAAATGCCCCCCTCTCACGCTGTAATCTATCCAGGCCTGTGATGAGTCAGGGGCATAAAGGCAGCGAGAGGCCGCGCTCAGACTGATCAGTTATTTGGATAGAAGATTAGGTTCTATAAACAAATTTAAATATATAGTATATCACACTGACAATATGTATATGAAGGAATTAAGTACCTGTAGTGGAATAATTGAAGAACTAGAAAAGGTCGCTCGGAGAGCGCCTCCCAAGATGCATAGCAGCAAAGCTCAGATGGGGTTTTCATTGATAATTACTTGGAAGTTTCCGCGGGGATTATTGAAGTTCATCTGCTGCTGCCTACGCAGGAAAAGCCCACACCGAGGCCAGCCAGAGTACGTACAGTATGGGTAAATACTTTCCATACCAAAATTAAACAGTCATCAGTATGTACAGTTGTTGGATGGCAGCGGGGTGCATGGGCTTTTCGACTGCTCTGAAACTTCAAAATCAATCAAATCAATCAAAATCTTGATTCTAGATGCGAGTCTAACAGCCACAGTTACTCCAACAACGTGAAATGTACAGTATACATCATTACTAAATGCACCATTACTAAATGCACTATCAGATCAATCGATTGAACGTTATTTTCATCCACCTGTGTTTGTCTGTTGCCTCGCTCCTGAGCCAAAGTCCAAAAAATGAATGGAGGTGAATGGGGGGCCGCATGCGGGCGGCTCTGTGGTGCCCACCTGGGGTCAGAGGTCAGGGTGCGGTTCGCTACACTCTCCCCCCCGCACCCCTCAGTCCAAACCTTGTGTCTCTAGCGCCCCCACAAAGGGAGCTGGCTTCCCTCAAAGTTTTCTTTTACTGTAATTTAATTTAATTTGTGTTACCGCCCTTCTTTGGCCCATGCGCCCGTCCACCAAGTTTCATGAACACAGATCTGGTTGTTTTTGCATAATCCTGCTTGCTGACAGAATCCCTCTCTCCCAGAATCCCTCACTCACACACGCCATCGAACACATTACTTCTCTTCCCAGCGTGACCTTTAGGTAATAATAACAGTCCCATCCTTTTCCTCTTTCTCGCCGTTATCAAGACGCGGAGTTGAAAAGTTACATGTACAGGTTTTGCCACGCGTCACTGGTTCACAACCTTAAAAGATGTTCTACTGCCTGGTTGGTTTTCCATAATAGCTGAGGTGAACACTATGCAAGGCCACAGATTAAAGGCAAATGGAGCCAAGGGTAAAAAGCAGGTTAGAGAACTGCAGCGTGTGTGTGTGTACGTGTGTGTGTATGTATGTTTAGGTGTGTGGATGTGTGTGTGTGTGTGTGTGTGTGTGTGCATGTGTGTGTGTGTTTAGGTGTGTGGATGTGTGTGTGTGTGTGTGTGTGTGTGTGTTTAGGTGTGTAGTTGTGTGTTTGTGTATGTGTGTGTGCATTTGTGTGTGTGTGTGCATGTGTGCGTGCATGTGTGTGTGTGTTTTTAGGTGTGTGGTTGTGTGTGTGTGTGTGTGTGTGTGTGGGTGCGCGTGTGTTTAGGTGTGTGTGTGTGTGTGTGGGTGCGCGTGTGTTTAGGTGTGTGCTTGTGTGTGTGTGCTCCTTGTTTGATGGAGAATGTTATTGTATTTTCTCGTTTTGTCCCCTGAGGAGGTGACGGGGTTGGTATTGTAATTCCACTCTCATTTCCTGCACCCGCGCGCCGTCTGCTGACTTGTCACTCAAGAGAGGTAGAGAATGGCCCCGTCAATCAATCAAGGGGCCATTACTGAAGCCTCGCCTAAAAAGGCTGCTTTCTCCAACCTCGCCTTTTTAACATAACTAAATTTCAACACTTTGCCACTGGCAAGGTGTGATTAGTTCAATAGGGTACAAAGAGAGAAAGAAAGAGAGTGTGGAGGAAAGAGAGAAAGGAAGGGAGTGTAGAGGAGGGAAAGGGACTAATGGATGGAGAGACACAGAGGGAAAAGGCAGCATTAGATTACAATGTCCTTGTGGCCAAAGACAATGGCGTGAAGGAACGTGACTCAAAGTGAGCAGATGAGCAACACAAAGCCCATGGCACCATAACATGCATCCGTAATACTGTTGTCTAATTGATTCAGTTCAGAGTGCATTAGACGGTCCACTTGTTGATTGAAACCGTGTTGAAGAGGAGGGTGAAAAGCACCAGACTCGACAGTGGAGAGAGCAACCGGGTAAAAAAAACAGATAGAAGGAGAAATGTGGCGTAGTGTAGGAGGGGGGGAGAGATACCAAACACTAAAGTGAGACCAGTTTGAGTTCTGTGAATCCACGCTCCGCATCCAACGCAAAACACCACACAACGCATGAGGAGCAGAAATAGGATAAAACACTCATTATCAAAATTAAAAACAGAGCACTTAAATTGTGTAACCACCTAAAGGAAGGTGACCCGGACACACTCCATAACACAACCTCACCTACATGCCCCCTGGTTCTATCTGAGAACGCCCACAGAACCCAGAGAACATTGGAATGCTATTTGAACCCAAACAGAGAATATACAATGTCAGAGTACAAGCACTGTAACTGAGCCAAAACTAAGGAAGTCCTTGAGTGTGTACTCAGTAGTCTGGGCCCATTCACTTTGCATTTAAGATCCAGTCTGCATCTGCTAGATCAGGGGTTCTCAATCTTTTATAACCTAAGGCCCACTTTTGATTGATAACGTTCGCCGAACACATTTGTCTCAACACCAATTTATTTTTTTAATTTTTGGCAGTAGGCTAGCACTGCCTCCGCGGGCCACTTTATGGAGCTTTGCAGTCCACTGGTTGAGAATGGCTGTGCTAGATGACAGTTTGGAGTAGGTGGGCTCTAGATAGTCTGGGACCAATCACTTTGCATGCTACTGGTCTAAGGCGATTGTCTGGAGCCAATTGCTTTGCATTTTACTGGTCTAAGGCGGGTCTAGGGCGAGTTGCATCCTTCGGACTGCCGTTTTGGAGGGGCGAGCTCTGGACATGATCTGAATCTGATAGTGAATGGAAACCAGGCTTTCCTCCCCCGAGGAGAACCTGGTGACACGAGGACAGTACTCAGTGAGCACAGGCTCACCATCGAGAGAGACCGCCACCAGCAGCTCCCTGGAGACAGACCAAGACATCAGAGATATATCCTCCCCACGGATTACAAACACCCCAAAACAGTTTGAAACTAATAACAAGAAACGTCCATATCTACTGGGTGAATTACAGCAATGTACAAACACCAACACAATCAGATAGATGGAGAGATAAGAAAGCAGCAAGGTATCTCTCTCCCTCTCTCTCTCTCTTTCTCCCTCTCTCTCTCTTTCTCTCTCCCTCTCTATCTCTTTCTCTCTCTCTCCCTCTCTCTCTTTCTCTCTCTCTCTCTCTCCCTCTCTCTCTCTCTCTCTCTCTCCCTCTCTCTCTCTCTCTCTCTCTCTCTCTCCCTCTCTCTCCCTTTCTCTCTCTCCCTCTCTCTTTCTCCCCAGGCTCTCAGTGCTCATTTAGTGGACTTAAGGTACAATAAAACCTCAATAACAGATTATTCACACTTTTATTAAACTATATAGATAATTTACAAAATTAAAAAAAAAAAAAAAAAAAATACTATCACTACTGATACCTGTTGGAGCAGTCTGGACACCAACTAAATACTGTACTGTGCATGTGATATCACCCCAGCTTACCCCATCCAATCAACTTATTTGCTAGTCTTGATACCCGTTGAAGCAATCAGTAATATACCTTTATGACCTGCCAATCACACAGAGAATAATAACCAATAAGGTTGCCTGATTTCTTAAGACCACGCCTCTGATGTCCAACAAACAAAGCTTGTCTGCATTGTGTTCATAGATTAGACATTAGGTTGAAGAAAATTGTTCTTAAAACATACAGAGAACCAGCCTACAGGCTGCTGTAGCATAATGTTATAAGAAAACAAGCTGTACGATACTTACACCTCCCTCCACACATCCGTTTACAGCAGCGCTCTGCTCTGCTAATTAGCCCGTAGCTAGTAGTTAACAGATCATTCTCACAGGCTTATTTTCAAAGAATGGATGCCACTTACTTACTCACTCTGCTTTACATGTGCAGTAAGACTCCACAATTTTGTTCTATTGAATTTCAATCTGGAGTTTGTGAAGCGTCTGTGAAGCCTCACGCACAGATTGCCATCACCTCGTATGTTGTCACGTGCTCCATCCGAAATCCAATTATCATGGATATATCCTTGTGTAAAATAGCACAGGCCTTTTTGTAGAACTCTCTTAGACAAAGAAGTGGCATTTGGCAAATAACATACAGCAGTATTGTCAGGAATCCTTGAGAGAATAATCCGGTATGTGCTGTTCAGTGGACATATTATTAAAGTTGCAATCAAAATGATTCAATCCCCATTGCATTTTAAGCAATGCATGGGGGAATCTTCCCCTGCCTGTGTGTGTGTGTATGTGTGTGTGTCTGTGTGTGTGTGTGAGAGAGAGAGAGGGAGAAAGAGAGAGCGAGAGAGAGAGAGAGAGGCGGAGGTACTGTAGATGTGAGCGGGGAGAGACAGTGTGTGACAGGTTGGGGGTTGGCGGGGTGAAGGGGCGTGAGTGCAGGCGCGTGAGGCCCCTTCTGAGTGCCTCAAACCCAACGCGGCGCTAACCTGCGCGCTATCCATCACACACACAGACACAAGTGTGACATGACAGGCAAAACCTCTCCTCTCGTCGCCGCAGCAGAATACAGAGTGGGAGAGAGAGAGAGAGAGAGAGAGAGAGGGAGAGAGAGAGAGAGAGGGAGAGAGAGGGAGAGAGAGGGAGAGAGAGAGAGAGAGAGAGAGAGAGGGAGAGAGAGAGAGAGAGAGGCAGAGAGAGAGAGAGAGAGAGAGAGAGAGAGGGAGAGAGAGAGAGAGAGGGAGAGAGAGAGAGGGAGAGAGAGAGAGAGAGAGGGAGAGAGAGAGAGAGAGAGAGAGAGAGAGAGAGAGAGAGAGAGAGAGAGAGAGAGAGTGAGGCAGAGTAGAAAGGCAGGGAGGAGAGAGGTGTCAGTGATTGAACTGTAGGGTTGTGTTAACCCCATTCTGACACGGTGTCTCGCGTTACAAACATGGCTGCGATGGATTGCTCTTCTGCAGGGTGGCCTGGCCGCTCCACACACACACAGCAGAGCTGTAACCTTCAACGGACCCTCCAGCCCCCAACCTCCAGAAAGCCTGGGCTCCGGCACATCCACACTACTCTGATGTACGCGCTGACGTAAAGCGACCTTGGGTTTCATGAAAGGCGCTACAGTATATAAATTGAAGTTATTATTATTATTATTATTATTATTATTACTCTTACGTGTACAGCATTAACAGTGTGAGCCATGCTGTCAACCCAGGTAGACATTATAATAAGTCAGAAGCATTGGAGACCATAATGACATTGGTTTCCCGAACGAGTTAAGAAGCACTTAACTCCAAAGTACTTCTTAACTCCCATACAAAAGGTTGCTTAAGAAGGGTTCCTTAAGAAGGTTCTTTACTGGGAAACCCGACCAATATTCTCTGGACATAGAAATGTAATTTAAATTAGTAATATAAGAATAAGAAATACCGGTATGCTGATATTTGTATTACATAACAACATGACAAAAAGAGTTACGGAGAGCTAGAGGAGGCGTTCAGACTTGTGGATATAACTATTCAGAAAACAATCTGTGTGGGCCCTACTGTTTGTAAATGCATGCTAAGGGTAAAAACAGCATTTCCTTTTAACTGCCAATATATATATATATATATATATATATATATAGTATTTATAATTAATTTATTTATTTAGTTACCTAGTTATTTATTCAGTTATTGTTTAAGACAATGCCACAGTAAGTTTACCATGATTGCTTGAAGTGCAAGAAGAATGTTTTTTCCTGAGTGGGTTGGACTTAATGAGGCCACGTGTGTCGTGACGGCCCAGTTGTTTGGTTGTTTGTGGTGGAACATAACATGCAAACAGGATCCTGTATGCCAGAATCATTCATTCATCATAGAAGACAGACGGCCTCTGTCGACAACATGGGATCCTAAGGGATCTGGAGAACCTCTTCTGAATAAAAGATCCATCAGTCATCCAGGAACAGGAAACAGACCCTCTTAAGCCCCTCACTTCCTTAAACTCATTTGAAGACCCACATCTCTCTCTTACTAGTGCGAGACATTTTCCTCTTAGAGGGAGGATACATAATTCTATTTAATTCAATATTTTATTCTTTGAGTGCAAAACCGAGGTGCCTCAATGCAGAGAGAGAGAGAGAGAGAGAGAGGGAGGAAGAGAGAAATAGGGAGAGAAAGAGAGAGGGAGAAAGAGAGAGAGAGAGAGAGGAAGGGAGAAAGAGAGAGAGATGGAGAAAGAGAGAGAAAGATAGAGAGAGAGGGATAGAGAGAGAGGGAGAAAGAGAGAGAGGGGGAGAGAGAGAGAGAGAGAGGGAGAAAGGGAGAAAGAGAGAGAGAGGGAGAAAGAGAGAGAGAGAGAGGGAGAAAGAGAGAGAGAGAGAGGGAGAAAGAGAGAGAGAGGGAGAAAGAGAGAGGGAGAAAAAGAGAGAGAGAGAGAGAGAGAGGGAGAAAGAGGAGGGCTCCACAGCAGAGGGGACCAGGTATCGATCGTACTGAGTCAGCTATGTCCACTTTAATTCATTAAACCCCCTCTGTCAATGCCCGTTGGGCAATTCCAATAATGTAGAGGGAAGGGCCAGAGGCTGCACATACATAGAGGGGTTTATGTATAGGGCTGCGCCGAGGGGACAGGAGCATAAGTGCTTTATTCTACCGATGGTTATATATGCTTTGGAGAGCGTATACTCCATAATCAGATTGCGGAGATCCAGATGGAATTCACAGAACTAGCAAGATGGAAAATCAATTTAAAAACCTCACATTAAAGGGTCATCCTGACCTTCGTGGCCAGGTTGATGAGGTTGATCAGAATATTCAGTAGACACCGAGAGGTTAATCACCTTTTCCTACAGCGTTAAATAAGCAGAGCGACGTCGGAGGCTTGGAATAGAAAGCGCGGTCGGAGGCACAGCCACTGCAAACCATAAGTAAATCAATTCCGCACACTCCCCCAACATACCGCCGCACGCCATCACGATATATCACATTCACATCACTGGGGCTGGTGAGAGGAGCCAGAGGGACGCCTTGCACTGTTTAAATGGTCACGTGCAGACAGCTACAGCAAGGTTAATCATAGAGGATTTATCCGCATCAGATATTGGCCCGGTCAATCTCTGGCTCGCCTAAAAAGGGTGTGAGATATCAAAACAACTCTGATCCACCCACTCAAGTTGCTACGCCACAGCTCGAGAAAGACACCCCAGTAAAGAAAAAGAAAAAAAAAAGAAGAAAAAAAAGAGAGAAAGATTGGGCTCTGGTCATGTTATCGTATTACACACTTGTCAGCTTATAACGTCAACATATTAGTTTGGCCCCCTCCACGTTTGCTGTTTGACTAGACCTAGATATACAAAATGAGTGAGAGTGATAAAGAGATAGATGGAGAGAGAGAGAGAGAGAGAGAGAGAGAGAGAGAGAGAGAGAGAAAGAGAAAGAGAAAGAGAAAGAGAGAGAGAGAGAGAGAGAAACTGGATTTTTTCCCCCTCTGGAGAGCAGAAATAGAGAAAGTTTCAGTATAATCTATGTTCGACGGTATACCACTTTTACTTGCTGCAGTCCCCATGGAAATAAGCAGAGGAGGATATTCTAATGGAGCCAGACGCTCATGTGGAGAGAGTGGTGTGACAGCCCTGCGCAGAGGGAGTGGGCGAAACCGAGGAACGAGGACAGCGCAGACGCACCCCACGCGGAGACACGGTGCCTCGCCGCAAGCCCCGCCCCCGCCGCTGCCGCGGCGCCCGGCCTCGGCGGCCCCTCGATGCGCGCCGAGAGCGAAACTCGCCGCGCGGGAACGATGCGATGACCCGTTACGACTCCGCGAACGCCTCTCGGGATCGATCCGCGTTCACGCTGTCCGCTACCCATAATGCCGCAGCGGCAGCGCGGACAACGTACGGTCGGAGCCGACATATAACAAGCGGTCGGGTCGGCCTGGTGCCGTGTTACGCAATCGCCGCAACCCCCCCTTGCTTCCCTCCCTTATCGTTGACCCAGGGTTGGGCGGCTGGAAATGGGACATGGCGTCTCTCCCGTGTGCGCTACCCTGCCGTTTCCCTCCTCGCTGCTCTTGCCTGGACGCATTAGGAATGCAGGCGCGAAGCTCTCCCCGGTGGCCACCTCTGCCAGCCACTTCATCTGCCGTTTACAGATTCACCACGGTGGTAATTGAATCTCTTGCCCACGGAGCATCTCTGACAGCCGTGTGGGCCTGCCTGTGTGAATATATAGCAGCGTAGAGTCATGGAAGGGTGTTTCCGTCATCTTTCCGTGTGTGTGGTGTGCGTGGCGTGTGTATGTGCGTGTGTGTGTGGACATGCTTGTGTGTGTGTGTGTGTGTGTGTGTGTGGTTTCCATGCATTTGAAAGAGGGCAAGCGCATGCGGTGTGTGTGTGTGTGTGTGTGTGTGTGTGTGTGTGTGTGTGTGTCTCTTTTGGAATGAAGCAGTCGTATTCACAAGCCCTTATTAAAATGCCAGTCCTAACCTGGTTTCACAGAGTCAGAGAAGGCAGAGTTAGCCATCCTTGATTCTTCGCCATACCCCCCTGAGCGACCATAGACCTGTCTCTCTCTCTCTTTCTTTCTCTCTCTTTCACTCGCTCTGTTGCTAGTATGCGCACGCACACACTCTTTCCTATGACTCCATAAATGTGCCTCAAACCAACTGCTAGTTTTCAATATTAAAGTGCGCCATCAGGGTCGGGTGATCCTATAATACTGTAATTAGCATTGTTTATCTTCCTAGTAAGTGAGGATTTAACCTTGCCTCGCGATTAGAAGACATAGGTCTTCACAGTGACAGAGTAATTGGAGACAACTGGAACGTTGCCAACCGTGTGGACGGCGCTGTCTGTCTGACCGTTCCGTGACTTGTGTTCCGCTACGGAGTTTTCCGAACGCACGCCTGCTACTTCCTCCCCTTCCTACGCCTCCTCCTGCATCTGATTGGTTTCTTCTGGTTCTACGTCCCGGGTGTTTGCTCTGCACTGTGTCTGAGTAGACGGCAGTCCCTCTAGTAAGTACGTAGCCTTGAGAACCAGTGGTTCTCGAGCCTTGTGGCCCATAGGGTACGCCCATATGCTGATTCTGATCTCCTGAGGCAGCTTGATGTACAAGTACCCCCTGGACATGACGCTACATGTAGTATGTCGCAGCGACTTACCCCCAATCCAACCGTTGATGCCGAATGCCAAGCAGGGATGCATAAAGTACCATTTTTTGTCTCTGGAATATGTAGGGGTGGGATGTCTGCCCACCTCCCTTGTTCTCTGTAAAGCGCATTGTGTTGCCTCTGGGTATGAAATGCGCTATATAAATAAAGCTTTGATTGATTGATTGATTGATTGGTATGACTCGGCCGGGGATCGAACCCCCGACCTCACAATCTCAGGGCGGACACTCTGACCACAAGGCGACTGAGCTGGTTATATCAGTAACTCTCCTGCTGACAAATCGAATTGTGCCATGACGTTCACCGCGTCTATCCCCTTCCCCATAATCCTTTGCTCCCTCCGTGACGTCTCGCCATTTCCTGAATGCTCTCCCTTGTGTATGTGTGTGTAGAAGAATACAATCGAATAGACGGTTTATTTACCATGCGTAACAAGTATGGGTACAGGTTGGAATTCTTGTCATCGCTTGTCCTTACAGTATCTCATCAGTTCCTCATTCCAGTCCTAGGTACACAGCTACACATTTAAAGGTTCTCAAACTGGCACTTTACTATCCGTAGTCTATCAGTCTATCAGTATAATCCTCATCTACTTATCTCTTCCGATTATGTGTGTGTGTGTGTGTGTGTGTGTGTGTGTGTGTGTACTAGGGGTGTAACGATACACTAATCTCACGATACGATACACGATATTGGGTTGACGATAACAATACAATACGATACACTAAGTGCAGGTGTGAAGCGTTGCAGTAGCGCTGCTGTTCACACCAATAGTGCATTTCTCCACATTTCTACTCCAATACACTGTGAATTTAGAGCTTAATTCTTGTAATATCATGGATAGGCGTTCACTGATATACAATAAACATATCACAATATTGTTTTCACCTTGAGGATACATATTGTGACGTTTCTGTATCGCAATATATTGTGGCACGATATATTGTTACACCCCTAGTGTGTACAGTCATTTGTTTTGATAGTGCTGACAGTATTTTGTTGCACAGATAGCTTGATGTTGAACACAGCACGGTAGCACTGGCACTATTGTCTTACATCTCCAACTCAGGTGATCTCCTCAATCCTTGTTCATCATGAACAAGCATTCTGAGAACCCACTGAATTTCAAAACATGGCACTGGCATGAAAAGAACACTCAGTACTTTATACCATTCAACCTCAAAGAACCACAACTGTCTCTGGACTCTGAGTAAATTATACTTATCATATAATTGAGTATATTATACTTTTCATAATATTATTTACGAGACATTGCCGCAACGCAACAAGTCAAAATTATCCCCTTCGAGCAGCACTCCGAATGTCCTCTGTTTTGATTGGTTGGCGTTGGCAGTGTTGCCTGATTTGGTGCTTTTCCACCTATGTGTGCTACCTTTGATCACATTGGGCGGTTAGGAAATTGTCAATTTCGATCTGGCAACGCTGTCAGAGTTGACAGCACAGACGGAGAGTTGACAGGGCAGCCTGCGTTTCGTCCGCAGTTGGCTAGCTAGTAGCTAGCCTGACATTAGTTTTAGTTATTTCGAACATGAATCAAACTAGTGTAGCTAAAATGGCATGTTGGGCCATAAAGTCAACCCTGAAATTAGGCAATTCAAAGATAAATGGATCGAAATATTCCTTCATTCTCCCTCCAACAAGCACCAAACCAATGTGCTTACAGTAATATACGAAGAAACGCTAGCTCGTGTGAAGAGTGAGAGTTTGAAACACCGCTATGAAACAAAGTAGTCATTTTGAAGTGACCTTTCCTCAGAATTCAGAGCTAAGAACCAGAAAAATCAACGGGATGAAATCGGCATATCAAGCCGCAAGCAGAATTCTTGTTACATCTATATCGCAGCGAGAAAAAGCAACAGAGTGATCACTCAGAGAGTGGCATTGCATGCTGGGTAAACACAAGGATCCATTCTCTGATACACAAGAATCCAAGAATCTACAATAAAATAATATATGACTGAAGTGATAGAGACGGAAAAGGAAATGACAGGTAAAATTGAGCAAATCCCTCTCTCAGATTCCACAGCAGCCAGAAGAACTGCCTTCTCTTCTACAGGCAACAGTGCTTGACAGAATGTAGCCTACTATAGGAGAGGAGAGAAAATGAGACAGGAGGAGGAGAGGAGACAGGAGGGGAGGAGAGGAGACAGGAGGTGAGGAGAGGAGATAGGAGGTGAGGAGAGGAGACAGGAGGAGAGGAGAGGAGACAGGAGGAGAGGAGAGGAGACAGGAGGTGAGGAGAGGAGACAGGAGGAGAGGAGAGGAGGGAGGAGGAGAGGAGACAGGAGGTGAGGAGACAGGAGGAGAGGAGACAGGAGGGGAGGAGAGGAGACAGGAGGGGAGGAGAGGAGACAGGAGGAGAGGAGAGGAGACAAGACATGAGGTGAGGAGACAGGAGGTGAGGAGAGGAGACAGGAGGAGAGGAGACAAGACAGGAGGTGAGGAGAGGAGATAGGAGGAGAGGGGAGGAGACAAGACAGGAGGTGAGGAGAGGAGACAGGAGGAGAGGAGAGGAGACAGGAGGTGAGGAGAGGAGACAGGAGGTGAGGAGAGGATATAGGAGGTGAGGAGAGGAGACAGGAGGTGAGGAGAGGAGACAGGAGGTGAGGAAAGGAGACAGGGAGGAGGAAGGAGACAAGAGGAGGAGAGATGAGACAGGACTTTGGACTGAAATGGTTTGATTCACCTTTGTTGGGTGTGGGTGAACCAGTTGGAGTGGGGGGGGGGGGGTGATTTGCATTATAATTGTTTTCTTAATAAAGGGACCTTTGTCTTAGTGGAAAAAATGTGACCTTTAAGATTTGTATTTGAGTACCATTGCATTATACATTATGAATACAGCTCAAATAGAGCTAGTGTGTGTATAAATCCTACAGTATATCTGTCTGTTCTCTTACTACCAACCTCGCTCCTTCCCTGCCATTCTCTCTCTCTCTCTCTCTCTCTCTCTCTCTCTCTCTCTCTCTCTCTATCTCTCCCTCTCTCTCTCTCTCTCTCCTTAGTTGTCACCTTATGCACCAGGACTGGCCAGGCACAGTAAAGTACTGCAGCCTCTTCAAGAGGGCTGAACTTCAGATGCTAATGAGCACGTTGAAATTCAATGAATTCTAATTTGGCATTTTATTGGAACACTGGAAAAAAAAAGGAATTTATTACGGGGGAAATTGAAAAGAGAGAAATGCACTCCTTGATTTCCTGCACAAGCGCCATGAAGAAAAAAAAGCAATTAGCTTTGTGGCTATAACAGTTATAGAGAGGTATTAAAGGAATGAGGAGACTCAAGCGTTTGTTCAGATATTCTCTCTCTGCCCCCAGGGGATTACGCTAAAAAGTCTGGATGGTAAAACGGCAACAGCATCAACAACAACAACAACAACAAAAACAACAACAAAACTGGAGTCAAATGGAGGTCATTTTCAGTTCTACCCCTGCAGAATTCTGTCCTCTTCATTATGATTGGATAAACTGAAACTTAAAGGACAGGTTCGAAATTTTGCATTATAAGCCATGTTATAAGGTTATTTACGATCATTGGCCGATATCAACGTTTTGTCAAATGGTGCACTCTCAAGATATAGCCCTTCGCTGCTAACATGCTCAATTGATCCATATAGGTACAGGTATGGGATAGCTTAGTAGTTTGTGATTTAGCAATTGATCCACTGACTGAGTTTGGAGGCTAGCGTAGAAGAAGAGCCACTCGATGAGTTTCCTTTCTTTGAAAACAAGAGTTTATGGTATTTTTCAGGGATTTTGTCTATGCAATTACGGATCCATTAAGTGTGTTAGCGGCGACGGGCTATATCTTGAGAGTGCACCGTTTGACAAAACGTTGATATTGGCCGTTGTATATGCACGTAAATAACCTTATAACATGGCTTATGATGCTAAACTCCAAACCTGTCCTTAAACTGAGAGAACGAACACTTCAAACGAACAAATGCTTCAAAGATGAAGAGGGGAAGAGCTTTCATCCATATTAGCATTGACAGCCCTTCACTAAATGAGCCAGTGTTTGGTACGGGGTTCATGGCTGTAAGTCAGCGTGTGGGTGGGTACTGCAATTGAGACGGCAAATATGTTGCTTTGTGAATTGAAGCTGTGGTCAAGAGTCAATCTGAGATTCCTTGTTAAACACAAACACGCATGCACTCACTCCAATTGGCGACAAGATTTCGGAAGGCTATCTGAAAAAATAAAAAACTTGGCCGGTAGTCTACAGTCCCCTTGGCAGGTGACTCACCGTGAGCCAAAAAGTTAATTTTCACCCCTGCACACACACACAACCTAGCTGTGTAGTTCATTAACAGCAGGTGGACTGTGTCTCACTCCACACACTCTCAACACTCCTCTCACCCACTAGACACACCCTCTGCTGTTGTGTGGTGGGAAACCCGCACAGCAGGTTCCGGTTGACGGAGAGGGCTGGTTTAGGAAGCTCAGCTCCACAGAGCACGGAGTCACGGGAGTCGTCACTATGAACTGTCTCCCTGCAAATCAAATCCTTCATGCAGGGACTGTCTCATCCCCCGCTGTCTTCACACCCCGTAGATTCCCACACCCGGATTTACAGCAGCTGTTGTCTCTGGGAGGGAGCAACTGAATGACTGAGTTTGACTGTGCCACAATGGCCGTGTGTTTATGGTTCTTTGCTAGTGTTGCTAAATCAGCCATTGTTATCGTCTGTTTTCAAGGGCTTTTAGCACATCTGAGAGTTATTTCACAAGGCTGACTGACGGAGTAAGCCTGACTTTTGCAATGAGTAAAACCTGGAAACTCTTCAAATCTGGAATATTGACTGAATTAAACCAGGCCAGGTCCAGCCTGGCTTATGTGTGTTGGCTGGCTTGTTTCTGTGCGGGACTGGTAGGACGGTAATGTTTGATAAATAAAGATGGGTCTTGTCACCTGGACACATCAGTTTCAATGCTTCCAATGCTAATCCAGCACAATGAGAGCGGGATAGCCAGTTAGCTCATGAGCTCACAACAACTAGCAGCAGCTTCCATAACATTAATGGTAGCGGTCAGTGGCTAAAGCAGTTACACTGATGATTCCTGTAATGTTAGCTATTTTGCTGCAATGGGTTAGACTTTTGTTTCTGGATAAAGGTCATGACTTGCTGTTTTGCATTTCCCTTTAGGGGGTGAATAAGTAGACCCAGGACACAGTGGGTTATTTGGACATCTACTAGGATCTTGATATTATATTGATATGAAGATATGAAAGTAAAGTAGACTTGAAAGGTCAATTGTAATAATATCATGAATGAACAATTGTAAACATAGTACTCAGCAGAATAGGTAATACTCAAGTCTTGATTGAAACTTTCCCTAAATGCTTTATTAAACATACAGACATGCACATTGTACCACTGTACCAGTTTTAACATTGCAATTACTGTACCAATTTTAATTTTAACATTGCAAGTAGGCCTTTAAGTTTAAACATGAAACTTCACTTACCTAAGCAAACGGGTCTATTTTAACAAATTCTGGGTTTTGAAGCCTCGGCGCTACCAATAAATAACTTATTTAGACGCGTTCTGTCTGAGTGAAATTATTTTTCCGAGGTAGTCTTCTTCTGTGGTGGTGGCGGTGCTTTGAAGCTTCAACCCAGCATTTGTTAAAATAGACACTTTTGCTTAGGTAAGTGAAGTTTAATGTTGTAAATATGAGCGCCTCTCCTAACTAGGCCGACACCGATTTATTTTGACGGCAAAGTGAATGGACCAGCAAAGGACTGTTGTCTGGCATGAGCGAGCGGAATGCGACAATGGGACTGAGAAGGGTTACATTTCAACCAGACATTCCAGTGAAACCAGGTAGTCAAAATAACTTACCTGATATAAAATGGGCACCGCAAACTCAATGATGATGTCCTCATTCCAGTCCGTACGCTTAATAATGCCGATTTTGTCTGTCTTCCTCTGCTACTGTTTCAAGAATGTGCACATACTTGTGCTGACTAGGCTGTAAAAGGGTCTATAATTAACAAATATGACCCACGCTCGTTACATAACTTCTGTAACATCCAGTGACAAAATATGTCATGGTACCTTGGTATGTCCACACCAAGGATTGAACTCACAACCTTCGCGGTGATAGGCAGCACACTATCCACTCAGCCACCGCTGACCTGGGAAATCTGTGGAGTCTTTTTCTTTTGATGTTCTGGGACATCAACGACAACAGGGAGGGAGCGACAAATAGGATTCCCTCTTCATGGTGTGTCGGCTTACAGCCAACACACAAAAATACATTTCCGGTTTTACTTTGTGCAGAAGTCAGGCTTACTCAGTTAGCCGGCTTTGTGAAACACCCCCCCGGTGAGTTATTTGAGCTACTTACTTGAATTTGTCTAAGGAATACGTGTGCTTACATGAATACCGTCCTGTATCGTTAAGTCACGTTGCTTCAACTGTTGGGAGAGTCTCAGCACTCTGGCAGATATAACAGGATGAAGTACTAAGCACCCTCGCTAAACGGCTTTAAGTAAAACAAAGCTAAGACAGACCTTAATTGACTAGCAGACTGTCGTTTCACTGCAGACGTGCGTCCCTAAACGTCTCATTTGCATGATGGAAGCCTAAAAAGCCTTTCTCTGTGTTTGAAAGCAGATCAAGGCAGGAGACAAAATAGATGATGTGAGCTGCAGATGAGAATGAAGCTTTGATTTGTTAAAACATCTAGGTTTTAGTTTTAGGATTCCGTATTAATCTGAGTGAGTCATGAATGGATGAATGCACCATTCTTTTCGAACACAGAGTGGAGACATGTTAATGTTCTTTTTGGAAGATTAATTGAGCGTTGGCTTTGATGTCAGCACGACATCATTGCTTAAAAGAATTAATAAAGATAAATGCTGATTATACTCCTTAAAAAATAGACTACAAATTATCAGCCCCCTATTCCACTATCATTTGGAAGCATTCGTGCCTTCAATAACTATTTCCTCACTATCTCGTCCGGTTTGATGAGGGGTGAATTACAAATCACTGACTATTAGTTCAACCATACTTTATTAATTACTGTATCTTAATGCTGCTAACTATTAATTGCTCTTTATAGCAGTCAATTGTGGATTGTATACTGTAATTTGCTCATCACTACGGGGAAATAGCTCTGCTGTGTTTCCGTGGTTACCATGTCTCGTTAGCCATGTCAATCCTACATGCAGGCTGTGATGACATAACATCTATGGTCTACTCTAGAATGAACTACAGTAAGAAGAAAGGAAGATAATTGATGACAACATCCACGTTCTACAATGAATACTCAGGGAAAACATGCATTTTTAAAGTCTAGATCAGTATTGCACGCACGCACACTTACACACACACACTTACACACACACACATACACACACACTCACGCACGCACACACACACACACACACTCACGCACGCAAGCACGCACACACACACACACACACACACACACACACACACACACACACACCTTACTCTAACTAACCTTGCTTCCTTTTTTGATTTATTTACAGAGGGTGGCGGCTAGATGACACTGAACTCCACCTCCATATATCTCGTCTCCATCTGCCCTCCTGTAACTCCTCCATCTTTCCCTCCCAGGGAGGAGTCAGCCCGGCTGCCCTCCTGTAACCCTGTGCTCCTCACAGCCCTGCACTCCCCTCTCTCTGATAACTGCTCTATCACTCCGCAAGGAGACACATGCAGGCCAGATGTTCAAGCCCTTCCATGAGACTGAGATCCAGATATGTAGCAGAGAACGTCTTCCTTTATTCTTGTGTTACACACATCGCAGCGCTCGACTGATTGTGTTTAAGGGCAGCAGGGCAGATAAAAGGGAGGTGGGGATGAGAGAAAGAGAGAGAGAAGGAAAGAGAGACCACTGTTGATACGCGGACTGCCTGTTGCCTAGAGACCAGGACCATCCAGCTAAACAGACCCTATTATTTGGATCCACATGCCTACATTCAGATTCCGAGGGGGTGGAGATTACGTTTGGTTCAGTGAAGGACATAGTTGAGTTTAAGTGCTCAAGGGTAAATCCGCTCTTCATAATATGTATAATATACAGTCCTCCTGGCCCATATGTGTACTTCAGACTCAAACAATGTTAATTCCTTAGCCTTTGTGACATGAACAAGCTATTTTCTGGAAAACAGGTGTTACTCCTGTATGGTAATATTTGATAAAACCACAGTACTGATGTAGAAGGTACTTGACATTTATTTTTTTGGTCTTGTGGTACAGTGCCTAAATTTATTCATTTCTAGGTAGTTATCATTCATAGATGCTAATTATGTGGTAATTATGTGATAATTAATTACCAGGAAAGCTCTAACAGTACCTTGCTTAAGGAGGTCCAGCTGCAATCAAGGTAAGGTTTATGAAATAAACAGTGTCATTATGAAAGTTTTAGCATAAAACATTATTATTTGATTAGCCAGTAGTGGGCAGGGCCGTGCTGGCCATCTGTAGGTTGTGGATAATCACAGAACGGCCGCCGGTAATAACGGCCGGTGCCCCCCCCCTTCCCCGCTCAACAAATCGCTAGCAACCCCCCCCCCCCCCCCCCCCCCCCGCTCAACAAATGAAATTTGTTCTTGCTCTTGCGTTTTGGTGCGGCTGGGCTGGGTCAGACTCCAGGGCCGTTTTTTAGGCCCAGCACGCCCCTGGTAGTGGGAGAAAAGGAGGTAGCCAATATTGTAGTCTGCTGTTCACTGTGACGGTACTGTACATACGTTGGCTAAATATTTGACTGTGCACCTCTGAAGTAACCATATGGAAATAAATAAAATATGCATCGTGCCTTTTCACCTTAAAGATTACCGCATAATTACCATCTATTGCTAACTGCCTAGAAGGCTACCACACAAAACTAAAGAATACCAAAATTTAAAATACCACCTTACTTCTACATAAGCAGGCTTCTGTGTTTTTACTACCACATCATATCCATACAGGACTAATAACTACATAGAAATTGCAGAAATCAAAGTAGAAATACTTTCTAGGTCGTTGCGCTGTAATTACAGCACCGAACGTTAAAATGCTACGACACCCAAAATGCTACAACACCCACACGTTGGAGCCTTAGTCAAAATCACAATCAAACTAATTGTCTCAATGTAGGAGTGAGGAGGAGAGGATACAGAGTGCTCATGTATTGATTAAAATTATAACCAACACACTTTCAAAACAAAACGTTTGATCATCCCCAAAACTCTCCATGGGAGTCTGAGATGGAACACTTACAGGCAGCTTGTCCAAGAACAAGCACTACTTTCAGGCGCCCGGACCCAGAGGAGAGACGAACTGGGAGAGATGTGCAAGTTATCACAGCGCGATTCAAACCATTAATTTGCTTAGATGTGTTGTGATTTGTTCCCTGCTGTATGATTAAATTATTAAAAGCCAACAAAATGAAGGCTGTTGTACCGTACCTCTCGGGGAGAGGAGGAGGGCTGCTGTGCAAGTACAGCATGTGCGGCCTCTCCTCTCTTCACCACCTCATCCCCCTCTCCCCCGTTCTCTTTCCACCTCCTCCGTCGTTTTCTGAACGGTCACGAGGAATAGTTTTATTGGCAAAGTTGTCAGAAAGGGAAATCATGTACCAAGCCGTTAGATTTGCATCGAAAGTGACAAGTTACTAAATTTCCCTAAATAGAAAGAAAAAACAACAAACAACACTCATCTCTTTGCGTTTGCTGCTCTGAGAGTTCTTCTATTCAGAAGATGCTCTTGTTAAGCTGATCACACACATCTGCTTTGTGGAGAGGGAAGGATCAAATTGTAATTTAGCGGCGCAAAATTGGATTGTAGATAAACTGCTTTGGGAATGTCCACCGGGATGGGTCTAATTGTTTTTCATTCACACCTTGGGGAACCAATCGTAACCACTCTACTCGGACACCTGATCAAGGACTTCTGAGAGGCCTACGCCGTAGTTATTTGAGCACCTGGATGCAGACTGAAAAGTTACAGCTTCTGATCCAAATCCTACTCCTGTGTGATGCTGCACAACACTTCCACCAACAGCCCTCCAATTCAATCTGTGAATTCAACATGGCGTGAAGATTGGGAATATGAGTATGATAGAGTATGATACAGACAATAACATTCAAGGGTCAGAAATGCATTGCAGTCTATGGTTGCCACACCCTGAAAATAGCCCCTGTATTTGAATCAATAAAGACTCAATAAAGACTCACAAACACACACACACACACTCACACACACACACACACACACACACACACACACACACACACACACACACACACGCTGCTCATGCACATAGTGCTAGACTGTAGCAGCAGGTCTGGATGTTGAGTGCTGAGTCCCTGGGTGATACTGCTGCTGCGAGGGTTAATAGACTTCTAGGACCTTCCTGCTGCCTGTTCTCAGACCTGCTGGGCTGCGCTAGAGATGGGCTTGTTCTGACGAGGGGTGAGGAGGGGCTGGTTAGAGGAGGAGCAGGTTAGAGGAGGAGCTGGTTAGAGGAGGAGCCGGTTAGAGGAGGAGCTGGTTAGAGGAGGTGCTGGTCAGAGGAGGTGCTGGTTAGAGGAGGAGCTGGTTAGAGGAGGAGCCGGTTAGAGGAGGAGCTGGTTAGAGGAGGAGCTGGTTAGAGGAGGTGCTGGTTAGAGGAGGAGCTGGAGGAGGAGCTGGTTAGAGGAGGGGCTGGTTAAAGGAGGAGCTGGTTAGAGGAGGAGCTGGTTAGAGGAGGAGCTGGAGGAGGAGCTGGTTAGAGGAGGAGCTGGTTAGAGGAGGTGCTGGTTAGAGGAGGAGCTGGAGGAGGGGCTGGTTAGAAGAGGGGCTGGTTAGAGGAGGAGATGGTAAGAGGAGGGGCTGGTTAGAGGAGGAGCTGGTTAGAGGAGGAGCTGGAGGAGGGGCTGGTTAGAGGAGGAGCTGGAGGAGGTGCTGGTTAGAGGAGGAGCTGGTTAGAGGAGAAGCTGGAGGAGGTGCTGGTTAGAGGAGGAGCAGGTTAGAGGAGGGGCTGGTTAGAGGAGGAGATGGTTAGAGGAGGAGCTGGCTAGAAGAGGAGCTGGTTAGAGGAGGAGCTGGTTAGAGGAGGTGCTGGTTAGAGGAGGAGCTGGTTAGAGGTGGTGCTGGTTAGAGGAGGAGCAGGTTAGAGGAGGAGCAGGTTAGAGGAGTGGCTGGTTAGAGGAGGAGCTGGAGGAGGTGCTGGTTAGAGGAGGAGCTGGTTAGAGGAGGTGCTGGTTAGAGGAGGAGCTGGAGGAGGGGCTGGTTAGAGGAGGTGCTGGTTAGAGGAGGAGCTGGAGGAGGTGCTGGTTAGAGGAGGAGCAGGTTAGAGGAGGAGCTGGTTAGAGGAGGAGCTGGTTAGAGGAGGTGCTGGTTAGAGGAGGAGCTGGTTAGAGGAGGAGCTGGTTAGAGGAGGTGCTGGTTAGATGAGGTGCTGGTTAGAGGAGGAGCAGGTTAGAGGAGGAGCTGGTTAGAGGAGGAGCTGGTTAGAGGAGGTGCTGGTTAGAGGAGGAGCTGGTTAGAGGAGGAGCTGGTTAGAGGAGGTGCTGGTTAGAGGAGGTGCTGGTTAGAGGAGGAGCTGGAGGAGGGGCTGGTTAGAGGAGGAGCTGGTTAGAGGAGGTGCTGGTTAGAGGAGGGGCTGGTTAGAGGAGGAGCTGGTTAGAGGAGGAGCTGGTTAGAGGAGGTGCTGGTTAGAGGAGGAGCTGGTTAGAGGAGGAGCTGGTTAGAGGAGGAGCAGGTTAGAGGAGGAGCTGGTTAGAGGAGGAGCTGGTTAGAGGAGGTGCTGGCTAGAGGAGCTGCTGGTTAGAGGAGCAGGGGAGGGAGCAGGAGCCATGGCCACACAGAGGGGGTAATAGAGGCCAGGGATGACTCATGCTTCCTCTGAACGGAAGGGAGAGAGAGGGAGAATGGAGAGACAGAAAGAGCGAGAGAGAGGGAGAATGGAGAGATAGAAAGGAGATGGGTACACACAGACAAGGGACATAAGAAGTAGCGGAGATGGGATAGAGTGGGAAGAGAAATTGCTTGAGAGATGGAGGAGAAAATGCAGAATGGAAGAGAAGGAGAAAAGAAGAAAATAATGGAGGGACGGAGCAGGAGCCTGATGGGACGGAGAGATGAAATGAGGACTAGAGAGGGAGGGTTAGAGAGAGAGAGAGGGAGGGAGGGAGGTAGAGAGGCGGGAGAAATGATATAACTCAGGCCTGCTCTCGGGGGGAGGTCTCTAAATTACAGCGGGATGTGGACAGCTTGTCAATGCCAAGGCCGGGCCCCTTGCTCTGGAGAAACTCCACGCTCCTTTCATTAGGTCCCCTATGTCAGTGCCTGACGCTAAATCTCAGGACCCGCATTTATTTATATAATTATTTATGTATTTACCCTGCTGGCTCCGAGAGGTGGTCTCAGAGTGTTATAGCGGGCCCCCCCTCCCTGGCAAACAACCTCTCCACGTACCGTACACAGCCTGGGCTGCCCACGCACGTCTACTGGAGCAGAAAATTAAATGGCCGATCCGAATTCCTCGCGAGCCACTTCCCCGTATATGCCAAGAGGTGCTCTCTCTGCGCATCGGCGAAAGGTCGCGCCTCTCTCGACTCAATAATTCCGAATGAGAAGTGACACTCGTAAGAGCTGATGAGGATCTTTTTAATTGTCCAATCGGACCTCGGCCTTAACGCATAATCTTCCACAGCCGTGGTTAAATCACACTGTCCAATTTGTAGTAAAAATTTGCTACGGTAAACGAGAGGCCAGCCCCCTTCCTCGCTCCCTCCATAACATTGAGTCGTGAACACGAATACTGTTTGTACATGCTTACATTTCTCGTAGAGAGATCAACTCTCTTTCGCGTCGCCTCGCCTTACTGTGACCGATCCTGACCGAGCGTTCGGCCGCCGCTGCATCTCTCTGAAGCCGCGTTCTTCACAGCTCCGCCGAGCCTGCTGGCGTTCTAAGGACCGCGTTGTTCATTACTTGCTCATCACTGCTTTGTTCACCGAAAATCTACCGTTTTCAGTGTTGGGGGGGGTAGGGGGGTGAGGGAGGGGGGATAATTTAATACATGGCTGCCTCTGTCGCCGCGTGTGTTCAGGGGACCATAAGGCATCACTGCAGGTGTACATCTCTGTTTGCTCAATAATTCAGGCGGCCAAATGCCTTATTTAGTAGACCCCCTCCCCCCCTTCCCCCACCGCCCCCCGGGCTCCGGCTAATTCTAACGTCTTGCTCTGGAGCGAGGAGGGAGTATTTATAACAGAGACCCCTCCCTCACGGGCTGACGCAGTTGCACACGCGCGGACGCGTTAACGGGAGCGGACAGAGAGGGAGAGACGGACCGGCGCGGGGAGCGGCCCATCTGGACACGGCCGAGGCCGCCGCCGCGGCGCTAAGATGGCGGAGACAGCTCCGGCTCCGTTAAGACTCCATCGACAAGCGGGGGAGGTCAATTATCCTGCCCCCCCCCCCCCCCCCCCCCCCCCCCCCCAGCGGCAGGCGTGCCGGCACTTGCTAAGCGGCAGAGCGCCGCTCGGCGTGGATACCTGTCAATCACCCGGGAGTCGATGGGAAAGGAGAGCAATCCCATAACATCCCTGCCCGGGCTCGGGGACAGCGTGGCTGATCTAGATTGGAGGGGCGTCGCGTGGCTCTCCTATCTTTTTCTCTCATCTCCCGTCTTTTTCTCTCCTCTCTTCTCCTCATCCCCTCGCCTCTGCCGGCACCCTCCTCGCTCAGCTCTCTCGTCTCATCTTGTCTTTTTCTCTCCTCTCCTCTCCTCTCCTCTCCTCTCCTCTCCTCTCCTCTCCTCTCCTCTCCTCTCCTCTCCTCTCCTCTCCTTGTCCTCAGCCCACTCCTGTTCCCCCGTTCCGTACCCGCAGGCCTCCTCATTGGCAGGCCGTTCCAGTGCCGCTCTGATTTGGTGGAAGTTCCGCCTATTTATTTTCCGTGGCCCAGCAGCAGACCCCCTCCCGCCCCCGCCCCTCCCCCCCCCCCCCCCCCCCCCTCTGCCTGCCCCGAGTGTCCAGCTCCCCCCGAAGGGCACGCGTTGGATATAGACCCGCGGGCTGGATAAATCTATCCCATCACTTTCCCGAGGCACGGAGCAGATCCACAGAAAGACCGTAGAGACAGAGAGATGAGAAGCTATTATTTTCGCCGGGTACGCGGACACAGGGGTGCGCGAAGGTGTGCAAACGGGATTTTGAGAAAACCCGTTTTCGGTTTTCCGCTGCACATTTACACATACATGGAGTCCACGCGCACGCACGCACATGCGCACACACACACACGGGCTCACGCAGCGCTGGGTGGGTGAGAAACACTGTGTGGATAAGTAAACAAACAATAATAATCCAATTCGATTCAACTGCGGTCTCTTCCTACGACAAATCTCTGAGGAAAAAAAATCAAAATCAGATGCAGTCCCCTTCCCACTAGGCCATTTTCAGGGAAATATTCTGGGATTTGTTCAGCTTAGCTGTGATGGAACATGGCTGTGAATTTAAACCAGCTTAGAGAGGCAGGGAGCGAATAAGGAGAGGAGGGAGGGAACGAGAGAGAGAGAGGGAGAGAGAAGTCTCCCCCCGGTCTCCCTGAACACCCATTTCCCAGGAGGGGGGCTTAGTCTGCCCTCTTTCCCATTAGGCAAGAGTGCTAGGGGAACGAAAGGTCTGCATAGACCCCCTTCAGCCAGAGTGGCACGCTGAGCCCCCCCATAGCATAACAGGCCAGGGGAACAGCAGGGGGAACATGGACAAGGGGAGGAGAGGAGGCGGTTGCCTCATAAGAAATTGGATTAAAAACAATTCAAGTGCCAAAGACAGGGAAGATGGAGAATGGAGAGAGAGAGAGAGAGAGAGAAAAAAAAGAGGTAGGGGTGGGTTAAATTAGACACAGGGGCATAACTCAAATGTTGTTTTTTCCCCCCGAAAAGACTGACATTAACGCTACCCCTGACGGAGACTGTCTGCCAGTGCAATGCAGAGTACAGAGTGTGCTCGAAATAAACAAACAACAAACTCCCACGCCCGATCCAGCCATCTGCTGTTACAGTACACTACCTCCAACCCCTCCAGGTTGATGAGTCGAGCTGCATTCCAAACTCGGGTTCCGCCGCAATGATGTGTTTTGATTGGCAGCCGGAACCCCCCCCCCCCCCTTTCCACCGCCCCCTGCCTGCTGCCAGAGTCCCTCCCTGGAGACGCGGCGTCTTGTTGTGAACCACGATGCGAAGGCGTCGGCTTGTTGCGCGGCAGAACGGCGGCGCCGACACGGGCCTCGTCGTTGTCGGGCGGCGAAGCGAACGAGAGCGGAGCGCCGAACATAAGCCTCGCGGCGGAGGACGCCGCGCTCGGGAGGGCGCGGGTGGGGGGGGGGGACTCGCCGGGAGCGCCGTAACGAGCGCGGGCGGCCGTTAGCGAGGCGTGAGACTGGCGGCGCCGGGCCTGCGGGCTCGGGGCGCGGCGGACGGGCGCGTTGCCCGGGTTCTGACAGGCCCGGCTGTGATGCCCGTCTAACGAGACCCCAGGTAAACCTTGGTGCGGTGATGCCTCTCTCGCCGCCATCGTCTGTTGACGTTAAAAACAAACAGGGCGGCGGCCTCGGCATGCGCACGGAGCAACGAAGCAGGCGCGGCCCTGCAGCAGCCTGGGTCAAACCCCAGAGCCTCATTTAAAATGATATAGGCTCTGGGATACCTTCACTGCAGAGATCATAACAGCCTGGACAGACTCACACACACACACACACAGACACACACACACACACACACACACACACACACAGTGCGAGAAGCAGGAGATTCCCTTCATATTCTTTACTCACAGTATCTCTACGACGTATTTTCAGTTATAGCTACCCCCCCCTCCTCCCACCCCTCTCCCTCCCATCTCTCTCTCTCTCTCTCTCTCTCTCTCTCTCTCTCTCTCTCTCTCTCTCTCTGGTCTGAGGCTAGGGGTGGATTAGACCTCTGTGGGTGAACCGTGGGTTTGTGTTCCATCAGGAATGTGGAGGAGAGCCGGGTCATTTCATCACAGAACTCATCCCTCATGTGAGAGCTAATGCACTGTTGGCATTAGTCCTTTGCGGTGCCAAGCCCTGTGTGGATTCACTTCCTGCTGCATTCCCATCAAACAGTGCAGTGAAATAAAGAAAAGGCACCAGCCATAAAAGGATGTGGGGGGTTATTTATCGTCTCTGGGACTGGCCCGTGGTGACTTTATGTGTTTGTGTGCGGGGGCGGACAGGTCCATTTTGACAGGGCGTGTGTACGTGCTTCGCCGTGTGACTGTGAATATATATGAGTTTGTCCGTGTGTGTGTTTGTGTGTGTGTGTATGTGTGCGCACGTGTCACTGCTGACATACGCCTGCGGTCATGCGCATGCATTTGTTGGCCCTCAGATTACGTGTCCACATTTCATGCGCCGTCCGCGGTGAGAGCAAGGTGTGTCGGGCGCACTTCCCTGCCTCCCCACTAGTGGGCGTCGCCCAGCCAGCCCTGACCCACCCGCCAGCCTCTATCCAAAGCTCCCACCCCCCCTGTGGCTTAGTAATTACACCACCCATCAGGACAGCGGCCGACGGAGGAATACCAATGAGAAACAAGATGGAGGACACGACGGCAGAGACATTCACTTGGACACAGTCGTCTCAGGAGCATGAGGGCGGAGGCCGGTACCGACGGATGACACCACTCGACAGGGATGAGGTACAGCAGCTATTCCATACAAATTAAATTACGCAGGGGAGAATGGAGAAGGAGAAATATGACATGGGAGCGGACCGTCACCGGGAGCCAACTGCATGTCAAATTAAATGTGCCAGACAATACTTTTTATCCCATTCCCCGACTATGGATTTCTCGTTTTCATCCCGGAGTTGACAGTCGTGGAATTCTTTATCCGTTTGAATAATGGAAGACCGGCAACATACGCTGGTGTCACGGCGAAAGTACCTGCTGTCACTCAATTTGTAATGACTTGGCTCCACTCCCCGCCTGGTCAAGACCGACGGCGTCTCCGTCATGCGGTCTCTCATATGTGCCGTTTGAGCAGGAGACAAACCCAGGACAGGCCCCGGGCCCGGGGAGGAAGAGCGAACAGCAATCACACGCGCTGTCCATCTGCTCGGCCCCGCTCGAGATGCCAGCGGCCTTCTGGGAACGCGGGGAAGGAGCCTCTCGTCAGAAACTAGACTCTTATCTGGGCTGGAATCCGTCCAACCCCGGGGCATCGTTATGCCAGCTCCCCTGCCAGGTGGGCCCAGAGACAGGGGAGTCTGACGGGGGGGGGTAGAGGGTGCCACGGCTACTGCTGCTCGGGACATTTTTTTTTTCTGGCTCGGAGCGTAGGGGGGCGGAGGGAGATACGGGGGATGAAAAACAAAACAAAAAAAAACATCATAATTTGGCAGAGCCTCTACGGAAGAGAGGTCTTGTGTTTCCATTGATTAACGATCGCGGAGAGGGGGGAGAGGGGGCGTGGCGCCTCGCTCGGCCGTCCAAGCGCCGCTATCTCTCCCTGGGAGGGCTTCCGCTTCCAACACACCCCTTACTGGCTGGGGCGCGGGCTGCCACGGCCAAAAGCCCTCATCCACGCCACCAAACTGAGATTTATCCTCCCTTTTTCCCTCCTTCCCTCCCTCTCTCCCTATCATCCTCCTCCCTCCCATCTCCTTCTCAGTGTCCCTCAGTCGAACGAAGCCCCTGATAGGCAGATGAGCAGATGGGGATCGACATGAGCTCCCCAGGACGAAAGCTAATTGGTGGAGACGGGGGAGAATTTTGGCTCTGCTGAAACTCCTCACATGATGGGAAAATCAATGCCGAGGTCCTTTGTGCTTCCATCATGCTAAACCCGGGGCCTTGGCGCTAATGTTCCCCCAGGCGGGAGTCATTAAGAGTTATGGTTCACCCCCCGACCCCTGGTCTAAATGCCCAGCGTGGAAGATCCCGATTCTGTCGTTTCTGACAGCGATACCCATATTCCGCTGGTTATCCCAATCACTCAGACAGCCCTGAGAGAACGAGTCTGCCCCCATAATTGATTGAAAATGGATCGGTCACTCCTTTCTTCATTACTTCAGACGTTCATTCTGGCACCGACGTCAAGGACTCGACGGAGTGGTGGGTAACCTCACGGAACACTCTAGAAAGTGAACACATCTCGAGGGCGAACGCTTCCGAGTGTTTATCAGCGCAAGTGACTGTCTGGGGATACCGGTCGGGACCGAGAGAGACAGCGTGAGACCGCCGAGTCTAACCACCTGCAGCTTCCCCTAATGAGCGGGACATCACAGAGAGACGCGCTGGCCCCGGATCAGCCGGTCGACAGGAGTCTATCTCCGTCCACGTGGGAGACCGCGGCTCATCGTCATCTCGCTGACTGCATGTGAAGAAAACAACAACAACACAACAACAACAACAACAAAACATAGACTTCCCTCGTCCTTCGCTGGCTCTAACTCCTGCACTGATCTGGATATTGACAGCTAAACCACACGAACACAGCTAAACAACAGGAATGTATATCTGGCGTTCTTCCATGTCTCCCAGCTGTACTATCGCTCCGTGCGTTTCTCCCCGCCGGTAGAGAACATTTTGTACAAGCAGTGGAGAAAGCACAGTACAAGCCGGGTAGGACGTTTTCACACAGCCCGTATAAAGCCTGTGGATAAGGTGTATCCCAGCACTGATCCTGGATAAGCAACCCTGCTCGGGCGCACGGCCGCCCCGGGATCTAAACCCGTGAACTCTTTTGTTCTGTTTGTTCAGCCTCCAGACTCCCCCACAATCCCGGCGGGCTCTTCGGCTGGCAGGCCGGCAACCGCTGTGCTCGGGGCTCGGTTGTTTTGGTGAGGATGAAAACACGGTTACGTTAAAGAGGTGGGCCCCCCCCCCCGAGATTATAAGTTGACTCCCCTCGGGCGACATTTGATGTCGGATAAGCCGCATCTGCAATCGGGGAGGCGCGGATTAGAAGGCGATAAAAAACACACTAAGATCCGAGGCAGAGATGAGAGAGGGATGAAAAGACGACAATAAAACAAAACCCTCGGAGCGTCGGGCGATGACAAGGCTGCGGTCCCCCCCCTCTCCCCCCCCCCCCCCCCCCTCATTTCGACCTGTTCGCCGAGCGGCGGGGGGGGGCTCGACGTTGCCATGGTTACCATGGCTCTCTGTGACATTAGCTCCCTTTCGCTGACAGGTGACATGGGAGCCGTCTTTTCTCTCCTCCTTGTCGGTCCGCCATTAGCTATGCGGCCTCCACGTCTTCCTGGGCGCTCTCTCTCTCTCGCTCTCTCTCGCTCTCTCTCTCTCTCGCTCTCTCTCTCTCTCTCTCTCTCTCTCTCTCTCTCATTAGATGCCGCACCTCCCCGGTTCAGTAGTCGAACCTCTGTGCTCTGCCTCTCCCCAGCCCTCTCGAATAAAATCAGACACAGACCTGGGTAAGTTGTTTATAGCTGCAGAGTCGGATTCCTCCCGAGGGGACTACTTGTCCCAGAATGCTTCACACATGCTGGGGTAGATTAACTTTCTGACATTCTTTGATCATTTTCAACACATGGGCGCATGCACGCAGGCATATGCATGTACGCGCACACACACACACACACACACACACACACACACACATTTATTCCATATAGAATACTGTATGCCACAAGATGACAGACCGTGCCCTAACTGAATTAGCCGAAACAATAGAGGAGGTTTAAAAACTGTGCTTCGTGACTGGAGGTGTCATAGTGGGCGTGAGAGTGGGCAGGAGAGGGGTGGGGGGGGGGATACCGGGGGAGGGGCTCACGTGGATGGCGGGGGCCAGGGGCGACGTGGGCCTTAAGTGGATCATTTCATTGTGGAGGGCCTGCTGGCACTCATGCCAAGTGAAGTGTTTACTGCTCAGGAGCCCCTCCACAGGGGTATTCACTGAACCCCACGCAGGAAGTAGGCCATGCAAATGATGCCGTGCAGGGATGGAGAGGAGAGGAGTGGGAAGGAGAGGAGAGGAGAGGGGGAGGAGAGGAGAGGAGGGGGGGAGGAGAGGAAAGGAATTGAGCTGAGTTGAATTGAAGGGAGAGGAGAGGAGAGGAGAGGAGAGGAGAGGAGAGGAGAGGAGAGGAGAGGAGAGGAGAGGAGAGGAGAGGAGAGGAGAGGAGAGGAGAGGAGAGGAGAGGAGAGGAGGGGGATGGAGTGGAGAGGAGAAGAGAGGAGAGGGGAGGGGAGGAGAGGAGAGGAAAAGAATTGAAGGGAGAGGAGAGGGGAGGGGAGGGAGAGGAGAGAGGGGAGGAGAGGAAAGGAGACGAGAGGAGAGGGAAGAAGACGAGAGGAGAGGGACACACAAGGTCCATCCGGTCAGAACATTAGGCCTCATTCACCAATATCTAAGTTCCATTCTTAGATTTCGTCCTAAGAACATTTCATAACAAAGCTCCCATCTGATTCACAACATGTTTGTAAATATGACTTCTCCTTATGAGGAATCCCATTGAATCCCATTGTTTGAATGCGCGTGACCGTACACTGGAATTAGCATACGCAAACAGGTCATTATAAAGACATGCAACTACAGGGTCGGGTGCAGATGTCACTTCTCAGTATGAATACTGGTCATCCGCGCCCTCGACTCATCAACTTTTCAGTAGCATAATGGTTAAGGCGTGGTTGTGCCAGGTTGGCAAGTCAGAGGAGTGCAGATCAAATCCAGCGTGGGCAAACAAAATCAGATTTAAGCCAAGTAGGCTTCCTCCTACGAGAAATTTGCATTGGTGCATGGCAGTAAACATAGTGAGACAGGACAGTGAAAATACAATCTCAAAGTGCTAGAATACATTATATATAATAGCCTACAGTCTACAAAAATGCACTTTGAATTGCCTTGTTGCTGAAATGTGCTACAGTAAACAAATAAACTTGCCTTGCCTTGCCCGTAAAATACACAGCTGTCAAACATGCCCAAATGAAAATCCGAAGACCGGACTCCATCTGTCTTTGCTGCGTCGGTAAGATGCATGGGATGATATTAGCCTACTCGTTCACTGATCCCTGTAGCAGAAGGACACACAGTTGGACCAGGAACATTGGGGATATTACTGGAAAGATATTACAGCTTTGTAAAATAATGAAAAATAAATTAAAATATATGATAAATGATACAAATATTATTGCATTGTAATCCTATAATGTTATACAACTAGATTTGAAGTAAACACAATCACAAATTATTTTAAATGAGCGTGTCTTTAGCACGAATATGTCCGTAGCCTACTTACTGTAAGACTGTTATTCCCTGTTCGTAGATTATGTTCTTTGTTCCCACATGTGAGAACATTGGCAAATGCCAGAATCTTCGTGGAAACGGTGTAAGTGGAGTTTAATAAAGAAATGCTTCTTAAGAAATTCTAAGCTTCGTTGGGGAATGAGGCCCATTGTAGGCTGTGTATTTGAGTCTGTGTTTGCTCAAGACAGCAGAGGACGGAAACACTTACGTTTTAAGAGCTAGAGAGAGAAAGAGACCGAGAGACAAAGAGAGACAGACAGAGACAGAGAGAGACAGAGAGAGAGAGAGAGAGAGGGAGAGAGAGACCAAGAGAGAGAGAGGGAGAGAGACAGACAGTTAGTCCGAGCTCGCATTCTAATTCTGCGGAGACTGTGTTCACGTTGATCTGAGCGTTTTCCTGTAAAGACGATGAAAACGACCCCTGACCCCAGCAGGGGAGCTGGATACGAAGCGACCGGCGCCCGAGGGCATCGTTCAGCCGCCACGCCAGCGAGGCCAGAACGGCGGTGAGTCACCCGCGGCGTTGACACCAGCAAACCTCCCGAGCTCAGCCACATGAGCCCGGCGCGATAACACACCCAGCGTGGGAGGAGAGACACCCCGAGACGCCTCCCAGCACATGGCCACAAGCTTTCCCTCACTTGGCGCTCGCCATGAAAGCGCTTCTCTACCTGTGATGCTGTACATTGCTTTGCAGACACGGTATAGTGGTGTGAGAGCGACGGTCCCCCAACACAAGAACCTGACCTGCTCTGGGCCTCCTTGGAGGCAAAACAGAGGCGGACAACATTTTTACCACAGGACATTTTTGTCAAGGACTACGGAACGCTACCTTAAACCTCAGCTTGTGCCAGTGTTCCCGGACACAGCTGAGACTAGGATTAAAAGGGCATTTTAACTGACGGCCGTACTGTAGGCTTGATCAGTCTCCGGGAAAATGGCCCATTGACATAAAAGGTATTCCAGTACGGCTTGCGGCTTCTGCGTTCTGATATAATCCCCTGGTCCTCTTTGACATGTGATCGACCGAGTGAGATTTTTGTCATTATCACTTTATTTTAGGTGAGTCGGAGGACATTTCCCAGCGTGGCGTAAGTGAGACAGCCTCACCCGCACGTCGTCCCCGACTGCTGTCCGTCTCTTCCTCCGTCACCCTGGACGCCGAGGGACTGCCCCCCCCCCCCTCCCCCCGTGTGAAAATGAGAGGTCAGAGATGAGGAAGAGACGATGGGAGGAGAAGAAATGAGAGGTCAGAGATGAGGAAGAGACGATGGGAGGAGAAGAAATGAGAGGTCAGAGATGAGGAAGAGACGATGGGAGGATGAGAGAGGTGGATGGGGGGATCTGGCGTCCTGTTCAAGCGCAGCGGGGAAGGAAGATGACCTTGATACGCAAATAGCCCGTCTTTTGAAAAAGTAGAAGGGGTAGAAGGAAGAAAAATTCTCAGCGAGAGATAGTTATCATTCTGGGTCTGTGTCTGTTGGCAGTGAGGTAGATAGGGTTCCGTTTCATTTAATTATCTTCATCTATTCAGCAGTATTTTTAATTTTTTAAATATATATATATATATATATATATATATATATATATATATATATATATATATATAGCTGTCTGCTACATACAGTACATGTGCACACTAAAAATAAATAAATAGGCAATAAAAAAGACTGGTTGTACATGTGTAGCCTTTTTTAATGGCTGATCTTTCAATAACAGTCATAAGGATTCGCTTTCTTTCACAGAACAATGATTTGATGAGCATATTAACTCTACCCTGTACTGTATGTGGACGGACCGATGCAACATTACTACTCAAACTCAGTGTTTAGTCGCTAAATGAGTTTGTGTCAAATATTAAAAAAAATACACATTGTTAACGGGTGCTGTTCTTACATGTTCTCATCGCTTATCTCTGGGTCACTGACGATCCATTTCCCCTACGATATTCCAGGGTAGTGGCCTTCTCCCCCTCAACCTTCATCACTGTATTCATTAGACGCCCGTTGTGGACCAGGACCAGGTCAACATTTGGTCATCAGCGTTGAGCCTTGACCGATCCAGTTGATTGGTTGTTGGCTGTTGGGTAGCAACTGCCTGTAAGCTTGTATTATTCTGGGAACACAGTGGCTGGCAGGGGCGGAGCCTAGAGGTGGGGGGGGTGTGTGTGTGTGTGGGGGAGCAGAGCTTCACTCACGTCCGACGTCTTCCCGGTGGAGCTGGCTTGGCTCAGCCAAAAGCGCATTCTCCAGTGTTGCGCGGGGGGGGAAGGGGCCGCGCTGCTCCCGCCTGGCGCGCCAATGTTCTGGCACGTCGGTAATCGACACGAACACGCGGGAGGCACCGTGCCATTATCCCGCCGCACAATAACCGCCCGATAAAGCCTCACATCTCTCAGGAAACAACGCGAGGCCAGGAACGGTCCCGCCGCCGACATCTGGGCCTTTGTCTTCGGGCGTTGCGGCGGCACGGCCGACGGCTCAGGAGGCCACGCCCCCTCACCGGCGCTGCCATCCAGGGCCGTGCGGGCTTGTTTATCCCGGCGCAACATATTCTCACTGTGCTCACAAGCAAGGCCATAACAAATATGGAGTAGGGGAGAGTTATGGGGAGGAGGGGAGGAGGGAGAGAGAGAGAGAGAGAGAGAGAGAGAGAGAGAACAAGAGAGAGCTAGAAAGTGCATAATAGAGGGGACAGAGGCTAATTAAGGATGGGTGGATTAATTGGGCTTTCAGCCTGCCTGCCTCATGCTCCCACTGTGCCACCGAGCCAGCAGACCTCCACCACCAACACCCCCACCACCACCACCACTCTGCCCCAACGCAGGCCCCCAACGCATGCCTGGCTATAATTGCCGCATGAATTTACTAGCTCGGTTCATGGGACTTCATGTGTGTGTGTGTGTGTGTGTGTGTGTGTGTCACCCTCCATGCTAGCCACCAGAGGGTGCAGGGCTTAAGAGCAGGTAAATGCAATAGTAAAGACCCATGATCTGACCAACTTGCAACTTGACTTCCTTCAGCGGTGGTGATCGTTGGCACGTTTCGTTGCAAACAATCGAGCAATGACCCGACTCCGTGAGGTCACCGGTCGTTTTCATCGTCTTTACAGGAAACCTCTCCGATCAACATGAACGCAGTCTCCCCAGCACTAGAACGAGAGCTCGGACTAGGGTAAATGTTAAATGGTAAATGGACTGCACTTATATAGCGCTTTTCCACCTTAGCGGCACTCAAAGCGCTTTACAATGGCCTGTCATTCACCCATTCACACACACATGGCGGTGGCTGCAATGCAAGGTGCTAACCTGCTCATTGGGAGCAATTTGGGGTAAGGTGTCTTGCTCAAGGACACTTCGACATGTGTACAGTGGGAGCTGGGATTCGAACCACTGACCCTTCGATCACTGAACGACCCGCTGTACCAACTGAGCTACAGCCGCCCCTTAAAGTAAAGCAATCACATTTCCATATCCTCTGGATCTATACATACTAGTATCTGGCTTCTGCCAGAGAGCCAAGGACTAGGGGCAGGATCCTAACGAAGGCTCCTCAGTTTCCCGGTCCTTTCTGCCACACTCTGTCCACCCACTCATCAGCCTGTTCTGTAATTGTATTAATTATCATCAATTTATCAACACCCACTCAAGTGCCAGGGGAAGAGAAGGAAGTCCTCATTCTTAGAAAGACAGAGCGCAAGCCTCCTCACTGTACTCAAGGCCATCGGGCCTCTCGACTTGTTCCGCGTGATCAAAACGGAGAATAATGGCTTTCGGGGTGCCCGAGATATCATACGTCTTCATTCTATGTTCAACATAGAAGCAGCCGAGCCCCCTTCACCTAATATCCTTGACCCTGTCGATGGGGGGACTGTGATGGGATGAATATTTATCGGGGTCTTGGCTTTGCCGAGCTTCAGGAAAAGCTAGGAAAATCAAAGTGGGGGAAAAGCTGGTGTCTGGCCTGGCTGACGCTTGGACTTGCAGCTAGTAATTCATTTTGAGGGGAGTCACTAGTGCCCTTGCAGCAGCTCCCGGCACAAGTTTATGATAATCCTAATAAATTATGATGCGCCGTGCGGACATTAAAATCTGTGATTGGCACTAAATCAAACAGGCAGTGCCTCTTAGGTCGGTTAGGGAGAACTATGTATGCAGCCAGCTCGGCAGCCTGTCCCTCTCCCATTCTCTCCAACTGGCTATCTATCTCTCTCTCTTCCGGATTCCTCATCCCTCCCTCGCTCTCCGTCTTTTACCCTGAGTCAGCCTCTTCATCTTGACCTCTCGTCTTCTCCCCCCCTCTCTCTCTTTCTTTCTCTCTCTCTCTCTCTCTCTCTCTCTCTCTCCCCCCTTTTCTTCTTTCAATCAATTGCAACTTTCCGATTTTAATCCATATCTCATCCCTTTGGGTTCTTCATTTTACCACACGTAACCTTAGAGATCTGACCTGACCTGGTACTCAACAAGGCTTCTTACAAATCATTTCTAGGTAGAGAAACATGGATTTCTAGATAGAGAATCATGGATTTCTAGATAGAGAATCTTTGCCAAAAAAGATGGCGGCAACTGTTTTACGTAAATATGCCGTTCATCACAACATGCGTGACAGAAAGTGTATTGTTATTGTTATTATTATTGTTATTGTTTTCATCCTGGCCTACAGTACATAGTGTTTGTATTTGCTGTGTCTGTTTTCTAGGTGATCCAATTCATGCTTCAACTGATAAGCTGATTGAAGCCACCAGTTTTCATTTTAGCCAAGCACTCTTGTCTACTGTGTGGATTAAGCCACTCTCATCATCAACAGTATGGCAATCAGAGGTGCAAAACATCAACCTGTTTACCTGGTTTGTATGTCTGTCTGGTTTCTACCCTGTGTGTGACCTTTATCACGTTGGAATTGATGCCTTGATTAAAGCAGCGGAAAAAACATCAACAGTATTATCAGTTTAAGCTTTTAATCTAAAGGTGCTTCATCACTTTTCCCAAACATTGAAAACTGTCATTCCTTCCACTGGGACCATCTCCTTGGGTCAAAAGCACAAGGATATCCTTGATGGTTGATGCTTTCATTAGGTAATTTCCGTTACCCTCCTGAGTGTGCAAACACAAGCTGCATCCCCTTCTTGGTAAAATGGAGGCGGCGCTGTGACCGTGGTACTCGATGGTCACCCGGGAGAAGCCACAGAGGCAAATCAGAATTGCATTAACTGCATGCGAAAGGAGATTATAAACCAAAAGGGAAATGGAGTGGAATGAGTATGGGTTAAAGTGATTAAGGGCATCGTCCTTTCGCACTGATTGCGATGCATCCTGTCCCACTTCAGATATCCACACAGCTACAGGGTCATTTTAGAGCCCACGGGGCGGGGAACGAGTGGCCCTTATGAACATTCCGGAAGCGCACCGCCGAGACCCCATTCACACGAGGGGAGTATACAGATGCTGGATTCAAAAGCAAAACAGCTGTTGAGATTATACCTCAAATGACAGCATGTGAAGTGAGATTGATCGGCCGCTGTAAAGACATTCTGAACGGCCCAGTCAGTGTTGAACGGCGAGAGATACAACAGTTTTAAAAAGCTGCTTCTCGGCTACATTTACTTTCAGCCATGCACTTCCAAGCACTCAATGTGAAGCGATGATGTATTGCAGAGAAAAGGGCTGAGTCGGATTTTGCGCCACGTATTGCCACTTTTATGATGGTCATTATCTATGATCTTCCTCACATTTCAACAGGCAGTCAATGCGTAAAAAGAGGGGGGCCCTGGTCCCTAAGTGTCCTTGCTGGCTTCATAGCACAATCAATCCCAAAGGTATCCATTGTCGTTTTTGTCGATAGAGACCTTTCATTACCTTGCTAATCCAATCGATCAAAGGGGGCCTTTATATTTCACGGTGAAAGACCGCCTTTGAATATGTGACATTTATGTCATGTGACGCATCAGGTGATGGATATCCGTGGAGGAGGCGTGTACGGTAGATATCTCCGGAGAGCGCGTGTGCGTGGCTGAGCCGCCCGCTGTGCCTCCTTTACCTTTGACCCCTCCTATCCCGCCCTCTCTCTCTTCCTCCCTTAACACCCGTCCATTTAACGCCGTGTGATGCCGGGGGGATGCGCGGCGTTGAAGAAAACACAGGTTTGGAGACGGTAAGCGGCTTCAAACACCCGTTTGAATCTCCCCTCTTCCTCTGATGTTAAAAACGTCTGTTTCGCAGGACATGTGGAGCGAGAATACTAAACCCCGGCAGGCAGAACAGAAGTCATCAATCATTAGTGACGTGCATTTCCCCGCAGTGGCGGGCAGCCAAACAGCGCCGGAGTTGATGTAGGACTGCCACGATGCACAGGGCAGAGGAAGGCAGGTAATTCATTAAAACGTAAGATGTGCTTGAAGTAGCAAGAGTCGAGAGGCGAAAGAAAACGCACGAGAGCTTTGAGGATAGCCGAGCGGGGAGCGATAGAAAGGGTACTTGTCTTGGCGTCCAAGCGGGAAACGATAGAAAGGGTACTTGTCTTGGCGTCCATGTGAGCGTCCCCCGAGTACACACAGAGAGGGTGAACTTTGAACCCTGGGGGTCTTCTCAAGGCACCCGCAATGCAACTTAGCTTTATCAACAGCGGATCTATGAATAGTGGGGCGCACACTTTACCGCCTCACTCTATGAGTGAGTGAAGGGATTTGATATTGGTTTGATACCATCAGCCCTTATTGGCTTATGTTGTTTTATCTCTGTCATGTTGTTTGATCCAGCATCAAAGGACAGCATGTCAATCTGACTGTCTTTGCTTTGGACCTCTGATCTCCCTCGGAACAGCTTTGAGCCGCAGCTGATCAGAGGAAGGGTGGCAGTGTGTCTGTGTGTGCGCATCCCTGCCAATCTGGCTGGATGGCAGCCCGTTCTGTCTGGCTTTTTGAACTGCCTCCCGTGTTTGTTTGTCAAGATCCCTTTCCCTTTGTCTCTGCGTCACTGCCGGGTCACCTGCTGTCTCGCCTGAAGCCCCTCCTTCCTTCTCTGTCTGTCTGTCTGTCTGTCTGTCTGTCTGTCTGTCTGTCTGTCTGCCTGTCTGTCTGTCTGTCTGTCTGCCTGCCTGTCTGTCTGCCTACCTGTCTGTCTGTATGTCTGTCTGTCTGTCTGTCTGTCTGTCTGCCTGTCTGTTTGTCTGTCTGTCTGTCTGTCTGCCTGCCTGTCTGTCTGTCTGTCTGTGTGCCTACTTGTCTGCCTGCCTGCCTGCCTGTCTGCCTGTCTGTTTGTTTGTCTGTCTGTCTGTCTGTCTGTCTGTCTGTCTGTCTGTCTGTCTGTCTGTCTGTCTGTCTGTCTGTCTGTCTGTCTGCAGCCTGCTGTACCTGCAGCCCAGGGAGCCTCTAAAGCCGTTGTATCCTGACTGTGCTCTTTCAACCCACAGGAGGAAATGCTTCCCACTGGGATAAACACAGAAGAGTGCAGACACAGGATGTCCATGCGCTGCATGTAAACATCGGTCACAGACGCACCAACCTATTTCTGGGGTAAATAAACCTATTGTCTTGGTTAGGATATGCTTTATACTCTACGGAGCAGATGCGCGTACCGTAGCTTTGCGAGTGCAGCATAAACAGCGACTTGGCCAGTATGCAGAAAGCCCACGCATTTTACACAGCAAACAACTAACATCTTTATTCATCACACAGTGAAGACACACATCACAAGGTGGTAGAAGGCAACGGCGAAACACACACACACACACACACACACACACACACACACACACACACACACACACACACACACACACACACACACACACACACACACACACACACACACACACACACACACACACACACACACAATGACAGAAGCGTCCGCCGATGAAACTTCTCTCCTGCTCTTAACCCATGCCGACGTCCTTCCCCCAAGGGCAGCCTGGAGCAGACCGTAGGCAGCGTGCATGCTGGGACGCGCCCGGGGACCAACCAAGCGCTCCTGTCTGTGTTCGTCGGGGACAGACAGCGTTAGATATCTGTTTTTCTGCATGTTTCTGCATGAGAGGTCCGGAGACCTTCTTGCTGTGAGGTGACAGTACTAGGTACTGCACCACTGTGCTACACATGAGCGATCTTAGGGGTCAGTGTCTTGCTCAAGGACACTTTGGCACTGTCGGTATTGGGGACTGGCATCGAACCGGGGACCTTGCGATCCACAGCCGGCCCCTCTACCTCCTGAGCTACGTGCCGCATGTTCGGTACAGTGAATGCACCGAACCTGCAGCTCATCACGCAACCGGCGCATGTCACCACCGCTCTCAAACCGCTGTGTGCGCAGCGTAAACAGGGACTCGCAGTCTTGTCCACAATGTTAGGCTACTGTACCTCTGTGTAAATGACTGCTTTAAATGATGAGGACTGATGTGGTATCTTTAGGCTGGTCGTATCGGGGGCAGGCGGACATTAGGCTAGCGGACGCAGCTAAACAGCGACTTGGCCAGTCTGCAGAATGTGAACGCTGTGCCTGGACATTTAGTTGTTCCAAACCTGCGGCTGATCACATAATCAGTACATTACTGCCCTGGACTGATGTGGTATTTTTAGGCGGGTCGTTTTTGCTGTTGATTGTTTTGCATCAGTCACACTGTATTTTGCAAGGGCACTGATTGCGGAGTCAACCTCCTCTGTTTAATCATTGTAGGCTATCCCTGATATAAATTAATTGTATAAAGCCTATTGTTTACAAAACCTTGTAAGTGCCCCTGATTGGTGCCGATTGTCTAATCAGTGAACGTCTGCATTATAATGCATCAGTTTTGTTGTTGTTCTCCACATTATAATTGTAACTTACTGCTTTTGAATAATTTTAGGCCTAATACATTGGGACATATTAAATCTATCTGAGACCAATTTGGTTAGTATGCAACCTAGTATAGTTACAGTACTATGCGTCAGTGCTGCCTGTACGAATACAATAGCATACACTGTAAAAAAAAAAAAAAATTCTGTAAATTACTTTTATTAAACATATTTGCCATAAATAAAGGTTATAATCTGCAAATTGATTTAATAAGAACTGTAATATGACAGTAAGTGATAACTTTTGCTTACTATTAAAGTGATTACTTTTATACATTTTACCGTTTTTCACTTACTTTATTTATTTATTCATGTTTTATAGTGTATCAGATTATCACAATATTTAATCATACTTGTGCCCCCTCATGCAGTTCATATACCCCCCTTAAGACTGCTTGGCGACGGGTCTGCCTCTCAGCTCGACTCCTCGGTCTGCTCGCATGGCTGCTGCCATTCCTTCTGGAATTTCCCCAGGCAAACGCACTAACTCTATTACACCTTCTTTTCAAAGGCAGATAAATGTCACTGCAAAACAGACTCGCGCCTTCCCTCTAAGTTTTCATAGAGAATGCATAATGGGCCTGTCCTTTCGTATCTCCTCCCATGTTTGTGTGTCATTACAGTACAAGAGGAAAATTGACAGGGGAAGAATGAAAGAGTAGAGCAGTGTGCACTTCCTCCCCAGGTAATGCCATATTGGTTATCTGGCACCCTTATTCAGCATGGATCAAACGGCGCGGCGAGTACCCGAGCCATGGAACAGCCGTATGTACAGCAAGATACAGGATGAAGAGGATGAGAGAGGTGTTCGCTCACTAATGGGTGAGTGTTTGAAGTCCCCTACATGCCTAATTGCCGACCGAATACACTACAGCATGCTACGTATCTGAAAGGTCATCTTGCCTGCTGGAATTCAGAAATATATTTTGACGTACTCCCGGCTTGCCTCAGAGTGTTTTGTTTTTTTTAAGCAATTGAGTAATGACCTTGGTTGAAGAGTAAAAATAACATACCTTTACCACAGGGAGCCCTGACGATAAAAGACAATTGAATCATTGTTCTTCCTTGTTAAGTGTTTTAGGTATCCATTTACAGTCTACTCTCTCTGCTAGGGCAGGTTGTGATGTCACTAAACATGGTTAACTACTGTAGAGGAACACAAGACTTAGTATTTCCACTGTGACCTGCTCTGTACATTGTGTGTGTGTGTGTGCGTGCGTGCGTGCGTGCGTGCGTGCGTGTGTGTGTGTGTGTGTGTGTATGTGTGTGTGTGTGTGTGTGTGTGTGTGTGTGTGTGTGTGTGTGTGTGCGCATGCGTCGGCGTGAGTCGGTCGCAAATTCTAACACGCTAGAATGCACACGAATTATTAAATCTCACCCGTTGTAGCTGCCGTCGTAAATGCAGAAAGAGTCAATAATGACAGTGCTAAGATTACTGATCATAATGTGTGTGTGTGTGTGTGTGTGTTAATGTGCGTGTGTCTGCGTGTATGTGTTTGTGTGTGCATGTGTGTGTGTATCCAATATGAGTCACTGGTATATCAGGCAAGGGCCAGGAATTAATCTCACCATGATTCTAACAAAGAGAAAAACATAAGAGTAGTACTGTAGCACAACCTTTTGGGCGGAGACAGCAAAACAAGCCATGATGCCATGAAACGCTTTTGGCTCTTATCAACAACAAAGGTAACCGCACAGTCTGAGCTGTCCCAATTATGCAATATAGAAAATATTCAGTAGTCAATTATTATTCACTTTGTGTTCTATTATTAATTTTACATCAAACTATTGTCCTACAGATATGAAAGTCTGGGAGAGCAGAGGAGAGAGGAGCATGACAGCCCCAAGTAATGTCAGTCAAAGACATTTTACAAAAGCAGTGTAAACATTTACCTCTGGTTGCCTTGCTGTGGACAGAGTTTTATGTAGGAGAGGTGGCGGTGGTGTGGGTCATACCTCGCATTCCCTGGAACCCGAGATGGTGTAGGTGCAGGGTCCCGTCCCATTAACAAGCACATCCATGGCCTCTGAATTGGTGGGCTTGTAGTCCACATAGTACTCCTGCAGCGGGGAGCTCAGCGTGCGCTCCGTCTCGCGGGATTTTTTCCGGCGCTTGCGGGCGGCGGCCGAGTGCTCCTGCAGCTGCTTGACGCTGCTGGGATAGCGCTTCCAGGACACGTAGATCACCAGCAGGATCATGGCCACCGACAGGAACAGGGCGACGCTTCCGGCCACGATCTTGTGGAAGGACACGGGTTCCAGGTCCTGCTCAGGTGGTGGCACTGCGGGCGGGGTAGCAGCCGACGATGTGGGCCGTCCTCCGGATCCGGATCCGGATCCGACTCCTCCGTTCCCGGCTCTGGTGGGTGAGGTGGGGAGGGCCGGGCGACGCTCGGTCTGGGCCGGGCCGCTGGAGGGGAGGGGCGGGGTGCTGGAGGTGAGGGGGGTGACAGGGTTGGACCGGCACACGGCGTGAGCCTCCACCGCGTCCATCACCTTCTCACCCTGGGCCTCCTTTGGGGCAGCGCAGATCATGGTCGTCTCCTTGTTCCCGCGGAAGTTCCTCAGCCAGGCCACCAGGGGGCAGACCACAGGGCCACAGTCCCACACGTTCCCCGCCAGGCTGATCGTGGTCAGGGAGATCCAGGTTGCGACGGCCTCCTGGGACACGTTGGTTAGCTTGTTGGAGTCCAGGTTGAGGGTCTGTAGATTGGGCAGGTATTGGTAGACCCCAGCATCCACCTCCTGTAGGTCATTCCCAGACAGATCCAGTTTCTGCAGGGAGGTCCACGTCCATGTCAGACCCTGGCTCATGGAGCGGATGCGGTTCCACTGCAAGTAGAGGGCCCTCAGGTTGTAGAGCCGTGGGAAGTGGGAGAAGTTGATCTTGGAGAACTGGTTGTGCTCCAGGTGGAGCTCGGTGAGCTTGAGCAGGCCTGAGAAAGCGTTACGTGTGATACTGCGCAGGCGGTTGTAGCCCAGATCCAGGAACTCCAGGTTCCGGCAGTCTTGGAAGAGACGTACCGGGATGCTCTTCAGAGAGTTGGAGCGCATGTGGAGGCTGAGAAGCTTGCGCAGGCCCTGGAACTGCCCCGGCTGTAAGGCATGCAGCTTGTTGTAGGACAGGTCCAGATTCCGGAGGTTGGGGACAGGGTGGAAGGTGGTGTTGTGAAGCGATGTGATCTTGTTGGAGCTCAGGATCAGCTCCTTGAGCCTGCGGACCCCCTGGAAGGCCAGGCTGTCCACAGACGCGATGTAATTGTGGTCCAGGTAGAGCCAGATGAGCTGGTTGAGGCCTATGAACTGCCCAGCCCTCAGGCTGGCCAGGCTGTTGTAGCGCAGGGAGAGGCCTTGGCAGCCCCCGGACAGGTTCTTGGGGACATCGCGAAAGGCGCTGGACTCACAGTAGACAATCTTCCCATCGCAGCGACAGCTCTTGGGGCACGGGCGCTCGCTAAGGGACGGGGTCGCTGCTAGCCACACCTGCAACAGCAGTGGCACCATCAGCCAGCGGCGCCTTGCGGCAGAGCCTGCACACAGAAGAAGGGGGGTAAAAAAAAAAAGACAAAAGGGGGGTGGGTCAACAGAGAGACACTTTTACAGAGCCTTGAGAATCCTTGTAGCAGAATCCAGTTAGAATAAGCGCCAAAGAGCTACAGTACTAGACACCTCCCCCCCCCACAGAGTAGAGTAGAATAGTCTACACTTTTACTGAGCCACTTTTTGCTGTTCCTGCCTTTGTGAATTGTCGACCGTTTGCAGCTAAATCTAAGAATTTTGTGTAATATGATACATATTTCACTTCCGACGATTGTGTTGTATTCGCCCTGCTTCTTGCTCAGAAACGTTTGTTCCATCTGGAAGACATTATTCAAAGTGCCAGTCCCAGGTAACGAGCGCGGAAGCTGGGCTGCATGCGTCCAAGCCATTCAGAGAGACTTCGTACAGAAGAAGCACAAGCCTCTCAGCGCATGACCTAACGTCAACCATGACCTAACGTCAACCATTATCTAACGTCAACCATGACCTAACGTCAACCATGACCTAATGTTAATCATCACCTAATGTTAATCATGACCTAACGGCAATCATGACCTAACGTCAATCTGACCTAACGTCAACCATGACCTAATGTTAATCATGACCTAATGGCAATCATGACCTAACGTTAATCATGATCTAATGGCAACATTTGATACAATTGACCTAATGGCAATCAAGGACCTAACATCAATCATGACCTAATGGCAATCAAGGACCTAACGTCAAACAAGCACATTACGTTTATCCCCACCTACCTGTAACTGCGTGACAAATTTTGTCATAGTTGGAAAACCTGTATAACTCTATGTCCAATAGTAACCTATGTAACCTAACATTTAGAGCAAGCACTCAAAGAAAATAGGATAGACTATTAGAATAGACTATTATTTTACTGAGACAGCAAGCATAGTTGTTATGTACAAAGCCAAATGTACTTGCCAATGGGAAAAATTAATTGTAGCGCGTGCCCACAGGTGGTGGGTTTTGGTATGTGTAACAGACGAACGCACGTACACGCACACGCAACTAACGTACAGGGGTCAATATGACCCCCCCCCCACACACACACACACAGAGACACACACACACACCTCGATATCATCGAGTGGGGGATAATGATGGTTTTAACTGTCTCACTGCAATGGACCACAGCAGCAGACTGCCCTCGGCTCCGTCTACATTCACAACCTTCCAACAAGCCACCGCAATGCTAACAGCAGCACTGATGATTCAGAAGACACAGCCAGCACACAACAAATGAACATGCAGGAGCTGGGGATTGTATACTGTACAGACGTCTGGAGGCTTATTAATTTAGAATCAAGCCAATTCATATTGAAGGCTTCTGAGAGAATCATCCATTTCGCCACCCCAGTCCCAAACAAAAGTGTCATTTTAAAATCCCGTCTGACATTCAACAACTCAATTCAACAAAAGAAAATATATGAATAGTTAACTCAAAGTATGCCACAGGCAAAAGGAAACTGGAATTAATAGTATATGAGGACATTATGGTGCTCTCTCCTTAGCTTGACTGTTCAAAGAGTCTATGGATGTGTTTCTGACCCTATTAACACAGTGATAATGACAGATGTTGAGTATACGTTCAGCCCAGTGGGATATCAGGTCTCATCTGTAGGTGAGAGTAAGCTGTTTCCATTAAAGTCACTCTCCTTACAGAGTCACTAACGATCTGTCATTAAGATGCATTGATTTCCTCTGGAGACATGCGTTCAGCTCTTATGTGTGCGCTTTCCGGACTAAATATATTTTTTATCGAGATAATATTAATGGGGTGGGGTGTGGTCAAGCAGAGTACACTTGAATTATTGGTTTTCTATATGAAAGACAGAAAGCCAGAGTTTCAGTGAGACAGAGAAATGAGAACCAAATTACTAACATGTACATGTAAAAGCCTGTTAATGGTACTTGCATCAAATCAAATCAAACTTTATTTTCTATAGCGCATTTCATACACAGAGGCAACACAATGCGCTTTACAGAGAGCAATGGGAGGGTGGGCATAGGTCCCACCCCTACATATTCCAGAGGGAAGCAAAAAAAAACTGTTTCACCTGGGGGCCAGAAAAGTGAGATGTAACAATTCTTCCCTGACCTCTCTCAATGAGACGATCGAGCAAGCTCCTGGAAAATGTTTGTCTATTGGCTTAGAACATATACTAGGGGTGTAACGATACACTTATCTCACGATACGATACACGATATTGGGTTGATGATAACAATACGATACGATACACTAAGTGCAGGTGTGAAGCGTTGCAGTAGCGCTGCTGTTCACACCAATAGTGCATTTCTCCACATTTCTACTCCAATACACTGTGAATTTAGAGCTTAACTGTTGTAATATCATGGATAGGTCTAGAGAAAAAATACATGTTTGTTACCAGCGTTGTGTAGCCAGCGTTCACTGATATACAATAAACATATCACAATATTGTTTTCACCTTGACGATACGTATTGTGACGTTTCTGTATCGCGATATATTGTGGCACGATATATTGTTACACCCCTAACATATACACAGCAGTAAGCAGCTGCACTGCAACAACGTGTACTGTATGTACATTATTGTTTTCAATATTCATGTTACAGCAGGTTTGTCAGAATCCATTCTTTGACAAAGGGAAGCTGAGCATCAGACAGCATACTGTATGTTATGTTAACTACAGTAACATAACCATTGTGTTGTCTGCCAAGCATCTGCTGATCCCATATGGGGTTTTGCATGTATGTGGGGGTGTTTGTTTGTGTGTGTGTGTGTGTGTGTGTGTGTGTGTGTGTGTGTGTGTGTGTGTGTGTGTACGCGCATCATATTTGTTTTTCTAAAGAATCATCTGAAGCATTAGTTATACATGGAGAACTATGGGATTCTGAGGATAGTGGGTGATTGTGATTGAAGGCTATTGATTATACCAACACATTCAGTGTTGAATCCCAAGCAGGAGGAACTATTGATCAAAATCATGTTTTGTGCTTTGAGATGAAGGCAAAATGATTTTGTCAAGTTTGTAAACAAGGTAAAGGGAACAAGACTACTAACAATGTACCCTGCTGTCTCTCAAAGGGCAACAGAGCTGTTGAGAATGTATAACAATGTTTCATAATGTGCCGTGAACATGTTCTATAATGTGCCATGTGCATTTAAGGTAATTGGAAAAGGCCTCGTGAGTGAGACAAAAATGTGTGTGCTGTTGAACCAGAAGATGCTGGTCTGATTTCACGGTGTTATGTCTGAGTGGCGTCCCGAGAGACTACAGAACGCAGGTCCTATTCCTCACATGTCCCCATGCTATGCCGCTTCATTAAAAGCAGCATCCTTCGGCTTGCGCCCCCCCCCCCCACAGAGAACCTTTGTACCCTGACTGACGCCGCGTGTAGTTTAATGAGCGCTCAGTTCACTAATGCCTCCGTAAGCTCCCCCCCCCCCCTCCCTCTGATGTTCTAATCTCATTCACAGAGAGGAAGACAAGTCGCCCTCTGAGGTGTCACTCACAAGCTGTGTGTGTCTCTGTTGCCCCCCCCCCCCCCCCTCGCTCTCTCATCCAGACTTCTCTGATCATTAGCATTCGTCTAGCACTGCTCCATCGCCATCCAAACTATCACCTCTGGCAGAGCGTGACTTTCACCAGCCTGTTACCACCGAGGAATATATTTTAAAAATCATCCTTGACCCATGTGGCTTTAATCTAAATGTCTAGCAGTAGCCCACTTGTTTTCAGTCATGCAGTCATTACCGCCTTGGCAAAACCTTGGCCACCCTCATGTTTGAAGTCTCACACTCCTATGCCATTTTTCTAGTCTTCCAGAAACCTTTTTTTCTTTTTGTTTTATGTCTCTCCCTGCTACTGCAATTACAACTTTAATTGTAATGAATTCCTCGAACATTCATTTTGAAGTGAATTATATTAAAACACTGTGCACATAAATTTAGTGTTTCATTGCAAAACACTAATCCATCATTTGGAAAATGACTGATCTACTGCTGAAAAATAATTACTGGCAATATTTAGTATTTTTAAGAAATATATTGAGGGATTAATGTCAGTCAACCAAAACATAGTTAACATTTTGGAATGAAATGTTAAATGTTATTTTGCTGTATTTAAACTCAATGTGAATGGTTGAGGTGCCTAAAGCTACATTTATTACCCACTATCTGCACCCTAAAACACCAAAGAAACTATCCACTTCAAAACAGGCTTAACCATGCCCTTTTTCATCACCTTTAACATATTGAGGGATCAAGTGCACAGCACTCTACCACTAATCTAAAATAAAACAAAGATTTTAGTTTAATACATTGTTAGGTGGACCATTGCTCTCTGAACACACACGATGGCCCATTGTAATGCAGCCTGCCATTGACAGAGCTGCTATCAGGCGCAGCCACGCCCACAGAGTGGATAGTGATTGGACCGGAGCCGGAAACAGAGTAGCGGAAGTCCCCTTAGACGAGCCTATGCTATCCTATTAGTCTCCAATTATCATTGAGATGACGGCCAGGCCTGCCAAGCCCGGCCCCTTTTTTCAGTCATTGGGGACCAGTATTTCCTGTCTTATGTTTGCGTTGCTTGGAGGAAACACAGGCTTCTTTGTATACTAGCAAAATGCACAGGAAATGTAACCTATTGGTTTTGTATTCGCTACACTGATTAGGGTAGAGTGAGGTCTGTATGGACAAGTGGTTAGGAAGATATATTTGGAGTGGGTTCCACTCTGCACCGTGCTGCACACATGCCACTCAAGCATGCACGCACGCACGCACACACACACACACACACACACACACACACATACACACACACACACACACACACACACACACACACACACACAATGTGCGTTTTGTTTCTGCCTTGTGTCTGTTTTCTGATTTCCCTTGGTGGCAACAGTTCCGCCAACTAGGAGTGAGAATATCCAATCAACCCTCACCCTCCAGTGCACACCAGCTGATTCTGTCATTCTCCTTCTCACCACCATCCCTGCTCCCACTCATTCTCTCTCTCTCCACCTTCACACTGGAAGCAGCTGCTGAACGCAACCAGCCTGCTTCTGTGGATAATAAATGTAGATGAAGGTAATTTCCTCATAAGTTTTTTTTTTTAAGGTTTGTCTCAAAGTCTTCTATTATTCTATGAAATGTTGCATGCTTTAAATTGTCACGAGTCATGCATTAACCTAAACAAAATCTCGAACCAATAATTCTGGCCAAATTCATCAATGGACAAGTTTGAACTAGAAGTGAATGCATCCTTGGTCTTATTGTCTTCTATGTAATCTCCTTTAATAGGCTCTCCCCTGGGTAGTGCATCACACTGTGTACGGGTCCCTGAACTGCCCAATGAGCGGCCTCATCCAGGTGGCTTCACCCTGCTTCCCATTAAGACTGTGACTGCACTAAAACCATGCAGATGGGCAATAGGCCTGTCCCTGATGCCAGTGGGAGCTGCAGTTCGCCCAACCACCCTGCCTACCCTCCATGCACATGCTGCTGCATTTTATTTAGTCATTTATAATTGTTTGTATTTTTGGGACATTTTAGCCTGGGAGGCCAGGGGAGTGTCAGTGTGCAGCCAACTGAGTGGCTCTTCATGAACTGACTGTCCACTTTGCACCTTGGTGGAGTTCTGCTAATGAACTAGAAACAAATAGATTTCTGGTGTGCTGTGTTGTTGCTGCTGCTGTGAACCACTGCACTCTAAGTGCAATTACTCATATACACTCTTTTAAAAGCATACGTTTGCCCAATTCTCTATTAACAAAACATTTAGCATTTACAGTGTTTTCCAAGCAAGGGCCAAACTATGGAAACTATGGCAAATTAATTCTCATGTGCGGTCTAGTTTTTTAAACTATCATTGTCATCATCAGTCAGAGAATGACTGTTTTAAGGAAATAGCATGCTTGGTCAGTTATCTGATGGCCTAATCTAATGTAGGCTATATGTGAAAAATGACAGGCATAATTAGTTATCTCACACCGCAATTGTATAATAATGGTTGGCTGAGCCATTGGAGCCTATGGCTGGTTGTGTGCCGTTCTATCGTTGCAGTGCAGTAACCCACAGTTCTGTAGGTCGATATATCAAGCTGTCTGGCAATTAATGGCATTGCACAGCCAGTGCACTTGGCCATCGACAGAAGATATATAGAAAGGAGGTGGAGACGAAGCTACCTCTGGCTACCATAAGGGAGGTATCTTATTCTTAAACCCGAGAGGGGGGAAGGAACACAAACATACTGTAGGCCCTACAAGACCCCCCCCCCCCCCCCCCCCACACACACACACACACACCACCACCACCACCACCTTTCTCACTCTCTTTCTTTCTTTCTCTCTCTTCCTTTTTCTCTACTCTCTCTCTCTCTCTCTCACACACTAACACACACACACACACACACACACACACACACACACACACACACACACACACATGAACGGAGATAAAAGAAGGCCCCCTCTCTCTCTAACACACACATACAATTGAGGTACCATTTGAAGGCCTTTTCACGCTCGAAATAACATTCATCATAGTAAACGCCATGCAATAAGACTAAATGCTCGACAATTGACGGAGCAGCCAGAGCAACGGCGCGCGGTGTTCCCGGCAAGACGGGGATCATTAATAGCAGGTGTAAGGTAGGGAGGTTTGGGTTAACGAGGACAATAATGGATCCCATTAAAGTTTGCATGCGTGATTCACCAGACGGCAGCCTAGTTAAAGTAGGCTACTCCTGAATCTTAAAATATTTTTGTTTAGACTTAATATTTGGTAGAATAATACAGACACAACTAGATTGTGGCGCACACAGCCTCCATAAAGGCTATGATTATGCAGGACCATGCTTTATAAACTTGACTTGCTTCCAAGTCGTGATTAGCATTCCAGTCTCAATCAATGATCCGACTACAGTCCGCCTTGCAAAACAGGAGATATGGACGCACCAAATCGTCGAAAGTGAGCAAAGCGATATTTTGGACTACAGAACTATGTCAGAAATGTTGCCACGCTATTCTGTATAGCAGTTTGCTGTGAAGCGGTTACCGCAAAGAGATGGGTTGAAAAACAGAAACCTCATTGCAGCCCTTCGACGCTTGACTATATGACATTATGCGGGCAATTTGACCATGCTGAATAACCTACAGTTTACATATCAGTAGACTACAATCTGATTTCAGTGACAATGTGAAACAAGTAGCCCATTCTACACATTTCGAAATATCCTATTCTACCCAGTCAGAAAGTCTCCTGGCATGTTGACAGACATTTTAGGGTGAATAGCCTGCTGATTGTTTTCCCCGCCACACAGATTACATTTGATAACCTACATTTACAAGCACATGCACTTACCCATATCGGCTTATCTGTCAACTGCTGTCCACAGGTTTTAATGCCTTCTAGCGCGCGACATCCGAGTCCGCATGACACGCGCTCTCCTCAGACGGATAGGATCCCGTTCTAATCCAGAAACCCCAGTCGCTTCGCGCAGTCGCTGATTCCAATGCGCACCTGCCCGTTCCTGCTCTCGAAATGTAACCGACTCAGACGGATATCCGTGTAAATCCCGTAGTTTCGCCGTGTAACATGTCTCACTTACTTCCAACAAAAGAGACAATACTGGTCTAGTAGTCTAAAGGCTATCCATAAATTGTTCCCGCGCAAAAATCGTGTAGATAGGGTGTCCGAAACCAGAGAGCGCGACAGCAACGATTCAGCATCCAACAAGATTCCACAATCATAGACGTCAAATCCAAAATCAGCTTGATGTCGAAGTTTGACGATCCACGTGAAACGTTCTTATTACCCTCCATTCATCCATCATGGAAAATACATAAACACCGGTTTTCCTTGCAGGAGGCTATTGGAGCTACACCATATTTCCCTTGAACCTTGATATGACTGACGGGGAAATAAACTCTCCTCCTACTCAGAAATGTAAACCTGGTAGGCGGAGCGCAGACCGTTCCTATAGCCTACTTTTGCTCGGTACCAAAACAAAACTTTTCCCCCCTATCAGCCCAATGATGTATGCTTGCCGTTCATTTTCAAACAGAATAGTAAGACTAAGTAGCCTACAGGCGTTTAGTGGTCAATCATATTTGGACGAACTTTGTCAGGAAGAATCGGAATGCCCTCTTCTGGTGAGAGAGCGATTCCCGCATAGACAAACGCGCACACACAAACACACACACACACACACACACACACACACACACACACACACACACACACACAGCCTACGTAATTGCGTGAACGGATCTGCAGTTTATGAAACCTCCGCATTTTCATGTGACAATATAGCTAATAGCATTTCGTTTTTGCGCCATATGTAAACTAATATTAAACAATGCCTTCCACCTGTTTTGTCTAGGTTTCACTTCAGTGCCATGAATTCCCTACAGTCGAGACACGTAAGAGAAGCGCTACTCATCTGGACAGCCATTTCTCTGTCCATGGTGCTGATGCCATGGGTTGCGCCTGCTGTCTCTGTCCATGGTGCTGAGGTCTATGGGTCGCGATCCTTTCTCTGTCCATGGTGCTGAGGTCTATGGGTCGCGATCCTTTCTCTGTCCATGGTGCTGAGGTCTATGGGTCGCGATCCTTTCTCTGTCCATGGTGCTGATTCCTTTGGACACGTCTCCTCGATTTCTCGCGTTTCAAAAGGTGGTGCGTTTTTACTATGCGTCGTTATCATTTTAAACAACAGCAAGCACAATTCATCGTCCTTTATTGTTATGATACATACTTTTGAACAGTCTACTACAGAACAAAGGATAGGCCTACATGTTGCCTAGCCTAGCCTAGTTTCAGAGAGCTGGTCAATTCCATTACACACGTTTAGGCTACAGCTATGTCAGCCTTTAGCTGACCATGGTTTTATGTGATTTCCTGTATGGCTAGGTCTATATTTTATTGTCGTTGTTGTACTTTTATTTATTTTATGTAGCTTTTATTTGCAGGGGAGCCAATTGAGACCACGGTCTCATTTGCAATGGTGCCCTGGTTAAAAAGCAAAGCAGAACAAAACATCACACATGAATAAAATAGTTCAGATCTAAAGATGTCCCTTATAGTCTAAGGTGACCCTTATTGTTTATTTGTTCGTGGCATATTGCAGTATGGCCTTTGTCACTAATCTGTATTGGGAAAGCAGTGTTGCTTTATCGACACCTTTTCTCCCAGGCACCACAGGGCTGGAACTTGTAAAAGCCAGTAATAACACAGCTGCATGTTTAATGTGTCGTTGACTCTGGGGTAGCTCTGTTTATTAAGTCTGAAGTGAAACAGACAGATATGAGAAGAGAAGATATATAACATTTACTAATAAAACATAACATAGGTATTTATCCTAGGTATTTATCCTAAATGTGTTTTATGCCTCTTTTTCTTATCTTTTTTTGTGTTCTTATCTTTTTTTTAAATGCATCTCACTGCCTCGCATCATTGCACAATGATTGTGTGTGAAGGTCAGCTGATCTGAACGTTTCCAGGACCAGCAATACCAAATGATTGCTTTTCAAATAATAAAGTACAGGTAGTCTCATTACAGATCATCATTACAGATCATCTAAAACAGAGAAGAAACAGAGGAGTTGACTTAGTTGAGTCAGTTGAGTTAGTAGTCAGTTGAGTTATAGTTGAGTCAGTTGAGTTAGTAGAGTCAGTTGAGTTAGTTGAGTCAGTTGAGTTAGTAGAGTCAGTTGAGTTAGTTGAGTCAGTTGAGTTAGTAGAGTCAGTTGAGTTAGTTGAGTCAGTTGAGTTAGTAGAGTCAGCCGCGTAGCCAGGGGTGGGCAGCCCCCACCCACTTGGAAACCCTGCCCACCCAATCAGTTTGGTCTTTAAAAAAGAAAAGAAAAAAGTTATTATTATATTTTGTAAAGGATTGTATTAGCAACTCACCTGTTCAAGAAGTACTACCAGGATCCTCACTCTTATTGTATTCTTAGTTTGCTATTCTTCACTGTGCCTTCAGCGCTAGATTAGATGCTCTGTCACTTGTTTTAGAAAGGAGATGCACTTGTGAGTTCTAGCAAGTACTATAGTAGTATACTGACATGTCCTACATTAAATGTAATTATTGTAAGTCGCTTTGGATAAAAAGTGTCAGCTAAATGACTAATATAATGTATATGTAATGTATTATATCACCAGTCTCCATACATATTTAATAAATATATCAATAGTTTAAGTATCATTTGATAAGGCGAGCAAGCCACCCACACCCAATCATCTTATCATGTTTGCGATGTGAGCCCCGAGGTGTTGTGAGTTGAATGGCTTTGTGCTAGATGCCAAACAGTAGCTAACATTAAACTGATGCTGAACTAAAACTGCTACAGACAGCACAGAAATGGCCATATCTTTGGCTAGGAAGGTTGTATCACCTCGGGGGTTGGTTTCTGCGTGTCCAGAGGACTCATGTGCTTTTGACAGTCCAAAAAATATACTTTGTGCACACATTGTACCTCTCGCCTACTTCCATGTACAGTATGCCCACCCACCTGTTAATTCTGGCTACACTACCTGTACTTTGTTGAATGAGTTGAGTTGAATTGAGATAACCTCACAGTGTCCAAGTAGGAGGTAACTTTGGTACTGACATCACCCTAGGGCACACCGATGTAAGATGTCCTTCAGGATTATCATCTGGTCTGAATATTCCTCACGTCGCCGGTCATCCATGTGGGTGTCCAGATCTCCCGTGCCCCCTGGTGATGACCATTAACCAGAGAGGCTGTGACTTTTACCTGCAGTGAGCCTGTGTGTCCAAATGGAGCTGTTGCTCCTATTAACTCGCATATCATCATGCACTTCTACTTGCGTATCCTCTACCATCCAATTTGGCTGATGGTTTTAGCTTTGGACCCAGTTCAACAAGCTGAGACCATTCTGCTGACAGCAGTGAAACAATTAATACCCTGTGAGTTTCTGGCGCCAGAGGCAGTACGGGTCTATGGACCTTAGCAGTGAAGTACTACTGAATATTATCCTCAGGATTATGTCTCCTGCTTTATAGTGTCCTACCATCTCACCTGCTATATAGTGTCCTGTCATCTCATCTGCTATATAGTGACCTGTCATATCATCTGCTAGATAGTGTCCTGCCATCTCACCTGCTATATAGTGACCTGTCATCTCACCTGCTATATAGTGACCTGTCATCTCACCTGCTATATTGTGACCTGTCATCTCACCTGCTATATAGTGACCTGTCATCTCACCTGCTATATACTGTAGTGACCTGTCATCTCACCTGCTATATAGTGACCTGCCATCTCACCTGCTATTTAGTGACCTGTCATCTCACCTGCTATATAGTGACCTGTCATCTCACCTGCTTTATAGTGACCTGTCATCTCATCTGCTATATAGTGTCCTGCCATTTCACCTGCTAGATAGTGCCCTGCCATTTCACCTGCTAGATAGTGACCTGTCATCTCACCTGCTATATAGTGACCTGTCATCTCACCTGCTATATAGTGACCTGTCATCTCACCTGCTATATAGTGACCTGTCATCTCACCTGCTATATAATGACCTGTCATCTCACCTGCTATATACTGTAGTGACCTGTCATCTCACCTGCTATATAGTGACCTGTCATCTCACCTGCTATATAGTGACCTGTCATCTCATCTGTTTCAGGTGCTTCACATCAATACCTTTCCTAAACTACCTCTATAAGATTTGACCTGATGATGCAGTTTTGTTTATCTGGTTTTCATGCACAATGCATTCAGCACCTGCTTTCCTTGTACGTTTTGTGCGTCGGTTCTGTATGCAAGTGTCTCTGTGTCTGACACAAGCCCCGGCGTCAGACAATCTCCAGGGTGATGGACAACCCTGTTCTCTCCTTCTCATGTTCACATTAGGCCAGGCCGTGTTCTTCTTCTGTATCTTGTCTTTCCTCCATTCCCTCTAATCTTAACACCGGCAGAAATGCCTCAACCCGCCTCGAGGCATTTCTCAACCTGCTGCAGGAACCTGCTCTTATAAAAAGAAGAAAAGAAAGGGAAATTGATAGTTGCGGGAGAAATAATAAAGCAAATACTAAAGTAAAGCATCTTAGCTACTGTACAATATATTGGGTTTCCTATGCTGAATTATAATAAAATGGTGTCAAAGTTGTTGCGGTAAAGCTGGAACCAGTAAATCCATGTTTGTGGGTTGACTCCATTAACCTTCACCCCAAGCTGGGCCCCAATCTGGAGGGCTGTGTAGCAAACTGCACAGAAGGGGTGTTGTGATTGGCTGAATATACATTTACGAATAGTTAATGTTTAACCACCAGGAGCAGGAGTGTTATGAACAAGAGGCATTCTTGAAGTGTGGATATTGCATTTGGCACTTGGTTGGGTACAGTAGTAAGAGAGAGAGATAAGAGAGCTTCGGATTTTTTTGACGCGCAGTGCAAATCTTGATCGGGATCTTATCCGTTTTTGACATTTGTTACATTTTCCATCACTGACTTGACCCCCCTCTCTCACCGTACCTGTATAGCCCTACTGAGTTCCACATGTCTTCACTCCCTGCATTTTGTCCTGGTAAAGATGGGATTGGAGGCGGGCATCTGTGTGTGTCAGTGCATGGCCATCTGTCTCCTACCCACGGGGTCTCCATGGACACAAGCTCATGTAGGTAGAACAGGGCCGGGCTGCCGATCTCGCGTGTGCAGCGGCTCAGTATATGCAAGGTCTGTATGATGCAACTGTACGATATAAACACATAGAAAACAGTGCCGCACGCCTACGTCTATGTTAAAGCCAGAAGCATGTCGGCTTTCCTGCTGCCCTATTAGGCCAGTGTATGAACTGGAATAACAACAGGTTGTGCACTAATGGATGCATATCTCTCCATTCCGTGAAGTGGCAGCCATTGCGAAAAGGAAACCCAGATAGCAAGCGGATGTGTAATAATTCTGGGCCATATATGGGCCGGAACTAAGCCACAAGGGCCAGATCTGGCCTGTATATGGCCCAAATCCGCTTGATATCTGGGAAGGTAGTATTACACTACCGGCAAAAAAAACAACAACATCAGTAATGTTTCTTGATTGCATACCGTACCTTCAAATCTCACCTTTAACTCTGAGGCTGCGACGCCATGTTTGTTTTCTCAACATGTCAAGAGTGTCTGGCTTCAACATGCTC